>NW_004955506.1:2235153-2299779 GCF_000276665.1 Chinchilla lanigera
TAATGAGATTCATTAGATAGTAGATATACTGTAGCTCAGTGGCACCACGCCTGCCTGGCAAGTGCAAGGTCGTGAGTTCAATTCCAGGTAGCAGCGCAAAAAAAAAAAAAAAAAAAAAATACATTTACTTCTCTGATGCTGCACACAAAAGATCCTCATCTAACTAGTGATCCACTTACTAACCAGTCTCTACTAGCAGGTCCCATTTGTGTGAGCTCAAAGCAGTTCAGGCAGCATTTTACATTACAGAGGTTGCCCCATACTTACCTGTACAGCAAAAGGACATGGAGACCCAACTTCTTAGCAGCTACAAGGCAGAAAACAGAAGGAACTCAGACATATCTATTATACCCTTTGCTTTCAATTTATGAACATGACTGCAAGACTCAGAGGTTCTAGAGCAAATGCCAGGATGGTGGCCCCCAATCTGTGATAATTATAATTTTGGAGATTTTCAACAAAACAAGGTAGGGAATTGTCATAAAGCAACTCAGGAAAGGGTGATTGTGAAGTTAAACACAGGCCCTCTACAATCTATACAAGCACAAACCACAACAGACAGAAGCTAAGGCTCACACCAAAGAATGCCAGTCTCACATAAAGATGGTTGTTATATATGATTTTGAGGCTGAAAAATGATACAATTCCTTCTAGAAATGGTGACTACTAACAAAGAAAAATGCTTAAGATTTTCTCAAATACATAAACTTTGGAAGCTTAAAGAAAATTCCATGGACTTTAAAATGCCTTTGGATTCAAAGCAGCATGCCAATGGATGCACCATTGGCAGGACCCACGCTCTCTGTGTTCTGAGCGTATCATTCTGGGCTCTTTGTTTGGAAGCGCAGTCTCCTTGCTGCATGAGCTCAACCAGCCTATAAACAGCTCCAGGCCAATTAACTGAAGCAAATGCAGCAGGCCTAGGAGGTGTGTGCCCAAGGTTAGTTCAGCTGGTGACCCCAGAGATCTTGGTACAGTTGGCACAACCACTGGGGTTCTTCAGCAAGGTCACAGACCACAAGCATTTCTCTGTCCTTCGACCCATCTCTTCTTTGATCCACATTTTAGTGCAAAAGGGTTCATAGAGGGATGTTTTAATAGAAATAAAATAAGAACCCTAATACCCACCAACAAAAGAATGAATCAATAAATGCAGAACATTTCCAAGTGGAATATTAACCTGACAGTGAACTAATTAAGGCACTGCAAAATAGTGTGGATCAATTTTAGAAACATAGACGTGAAATTGAAAAAATTAGCTGTACTACATTTGATAACATTTATATAACACTCAAGAACAAGCAAAACCAAGCAGTACATGGCAAAATGGCTTTTTGTGTGTTTTTTTAAAAGCACAAAATTAAAGACTACAGTTTCAAGAGGAAGGTTTGTTCAGCAAATGGGACTATGGTCAGGTAAAGTCCCTTCACCAGAATTACTGCAGAGTTCTAGTGATGAGTATCAGGCCCACCAGGTTCATAACTGCTGTAGTTTAATGTGAAATGTCCCCCAGAGGGCCGTGTAACAAAGGCTTGTCCCCAGGACAGAAATGCTTTGGGGAGGTGCTGGAACCTTTAAAAGGTGGGGCCCGGTGGAATGTCTTAGGTCACTGAGGATGTACCTTCCAAGGAGACTGTAGGACCCATGCCTTTCCTCTCTTTGATTTCTGACCATCTGCTCCCACCATAATGTACTGCGCTGCCATAGCCCCAGAGGAACAGGGCCAAGCAGTCATGGAATGACCTCCAAAACTGGCCCAGAATACACCCCCACTCTGTGTGTGTGTGTGCGTGTGCGCGTGCTACTTAACAGGGCCTTTGGATCTAAGTTGTTGGCCAGGCTGAGTCTGAATTCATGATCCTCCTGTCTCAGGCTCCCAAAGTACTAAAATTACAGGTGTGGAATGCCACACCTGGCTAACTGTTTTTTCTTTTTACAAAGTAAGTATCTCTAAGTAAATATAATACTTAAAATGAAATGTGTAATTACAATACAGCATTTAAATCCCCGACTCATGAATGATCAACCACTGTCCATCTTGGAAGCCAAGGAACTCAGTGCACTGAGACAGCTGTCCCCAGCCTGTCCTATACCTCAGACATGCTACACACCAGAAGAATAAGGCACAGTTAGGAGCTGTACTGAGAGAAATTCAGATCTTAAACACCAAAGTGAATTCCATACCAAATGGTTATAAAATCCATTGAACAAGGAAAGTAAATAAACTGGAGTTACATGAGTCAGGATGCTGCATTCACAAACACAATTTGGAATAGAAAAAGCAAACTATAAAATATGCAGAGTGATGTCATTCATTAAAGATTTTAAGTGGTGTACACAATTACTCAATATTATTTAAAATTACATATTCATATATTAAGAGTCACAAATATTGGTGATGATAACCCGTGACTCTAGCCAGCCACTGCCACTAGTAGAAAGGGCAGGAGACAGAGCCCAGAGGGTACAGATGGGACCAATTCTGTCTATAATGTAATTCT
The DNA here is from genome assembly GCF_000276665.1 of Chinchilla lanigera. Taxonomy (NCBI): domain Eukaryota; kingdom Metazoa; phylum Chordata; class Mammalia; order Rodentia; family Chinchillidae; genus Chinchilla; species Chinchilla lanigera. The sequence continues at coordinate 2,237,655 of NW_004955506.1, forward strand.
TAAGCTGGACAAGTAGAGGTGGCAAATGTATATTTTCATAAGTGGTGAACAACAAAAGAGTAATAAAATTTACAAGAATCTATAGGTTTGTGTTTTAAAACTAATTTTGGCAAGATGAAATCTTTCTAAGCATTTCACAAAACCCAAAATCTGCATGGAAAGAGACTGATAAATTTGCCCAAAATAGTAAGCCTCTGTACTAAAAAACAAAAGAAGTAAATAAAGTTAAACAATAAATGGGAGAAACATCTGCAACGCATTCAGCAGACTAATATACAGGCAACTGTTACAAACCACCTCAGAGAAACAATGGATATCAAAAGCAAGAGTTTAAAGACTAAAAACATAAATAGTCAGAACATGACTTGGTCTGACTTGAGAGCAAACAAATGATAAAAAGATGCCACTTTCGTATTTAAGGGAAATGAAGATAAAAACACTAAACACTGAAGAAGGGCAGGGAGATACCCAGTTTTAAACACTACTAGTGCAAGTGTACATGGACACAACCCTTATGGGGTATGTGGCTGTGATCCCAGGTCTCCAATTCTAGGAATAAATTCAATTGCACATCTGTACTCAAAAATGTATACAAAGATAAGCATCAAGATTACTAATGTAAGACTGTTTACAAAAACAAAAACTTAGAAACCACGGGGGCTTAGTCAGTTTTGTCTGGCACATTTGTTTTTTAAAATTTGAATATTATATAAAGAATAAATAATATAAAAGATTAGTCAAGTAAATTAGGTTTAAAAATGGAAGGTCCTGAACACTGCATAGAGAGACCTATATATCTGTCTGCCCCTATTTTTCAGGGCTGGGGATTCAGCTCACGGGTGGAGTGCTTGCCTAGCATGCACAAGGCCCTGGGGCTCAATTCTCACCATCACAAAGGGAAAAAAAAGTTAAATTTCAATCAATCGATCAATTAATCTTTCTTTTTCTCTGTCTCTGTCTGTCTCTCTCTCTGGAAGGACATGTCAGAAATTATCACTAGGAATAGGACAGGTGCTTGGAGGGAAGGGAAGAACTTTTACTATTCATTTTATAGGTTTTTTTTGTGCCATTTTTTAAAAATAATGATTTTTATAACGACAGTTAATTAAAGAAAATCTTGTTAAGAGCTTCATCTTGAAATATTTGAAACAACCTGTGCTCCCAGGTCAGTCACCACAGGGCTGTCCCTATGAACTCTGAAGTTGAAGTTCCAACAGCATGAACCATCTGCAAGGGTATAGGGAAAGTGGCAGAACTTTGGCCCTTGGCTTAATAAAAATCTCAAACGTAAAAACATAACAATGGGACTTGCTCCTTCTCAGTTGGCAGTAACAACTAAGCAGCAATTTCCTTTTCTCCCTCCTAAGCCCGTAAATAAAGTAAAATTGACTGTGGTCTCCATCACTCACCTTCCCAATGGATTAACCAAGCACCTAATTCTCCTCCCTCAAGTGTTCCTCACATACAGAGTGGCCACCAGAATAAGCCTAGATCCCCAGAAGATACATCCCTCGTTACTGTGTAGCAAGGGCTAAAGGAACTCCCTGCAAGACCCCAGTAGTGGCAGCCAGCCACTACTTTGGTCCCTTCCTGGGCAACGGGCAACAGCAAGACTGCACATCAGGAAGAACAGCATGGCTTCTGGTGCTTCCTTGCCAGATACATGTGGCCTGAGGATGACGAAGGGATGACTCTTTGCTATCTCATTTACTCTCTGACCTTACTAAGCCTGCCATCCTCTTTTCCCATGGTGGCATCTGCAGTGTTGAGAAGCCTTAACAATAACAGCCAGGTTAACTGTGCAGCCAGGTTAACTGTGCATAGTGCCGTGCACACTGCACAGAAACCCTTGTCATTTGCTTGCCAGTGTCACCAGAGTCAGAGGGGACCGCTTCTTGTCCCCAGAACCTCAGGCACTCTCAGACCCCACTTCGCCTGCTGGGCTCTTACCTCCAGTTCAAGGCCACTTGAAAGGCCCTCTCTCAGAGCTCTTCATATCTATCCCACTGACCCTTCATGTTCACCTGGCACTGCCACCTTCCTAGACCACAATGCTGGAGATGGGAATGGGGAGCCTAGATTCAGCTGAGGAGACACAGATAGAATAGGAAGGCCTTGTGCATCAGTCTGGAGTGCAGACACCCTAACCTCGCCTGAAGCAGCTTCCTTCCCCTGGAAGGCATAAAAAAGGCAAACAGCCAGGTTCCACCAAAAAGCTGTGAGGCAAGGACAGCTGGGTGGTGACTGAGGCACAGCAAGCTGGAGATCTGTGGCTCTCTGTTAGCATTTTTAAATGTAGAATATTGGAGAAATCAGTTAAGAGGTGGTCTAATGTTCTGTACCTTTTAAGATGAATAATGATTTTTTTTAAAACAAGACTTTTAAGGCCTTATAAAGAGTTTTCTAGCATTTTCCCCAAAGAAATAGCAATTTTTGCTGCTGGCCTTCTACAATTGCAAGCAAACACAAAATGCCAGAAATTCACAGAAAAGAGGGGTCAAGTTTACAGCAAAATTATCAGGTTTTTTTCTTGGACCTTAACTGCAGTCTCAGTATGAATAAAGTAATGGTTTTAACAAATGACAGATGTGGTCTGGTATAAATACTGCTTTTTAAAAATCATCAATATAATTTCAGATAATTGCACATTTAAAAACGTAGATTTAGACCCATCTTTCAACAGAAGCAGTAATTAACTGTATACTACTCCAAAATAAGAGGTATCTACTTGATAATGACAATTCCATTAAAAAACAAGGATCCCTATTAATTAAATAACATTTATTTAAAGTGTTCATGGAGTAAACAATTACTCAAATATAATAAAGGAAGGCCAAGACAGTATTAAAAAGAAAAGAAACTAATGCAACCCTCCAGCCCTAAGGATTTTAAGGGCCTGAAGCTCACTTGTGACCTTAATCCACAAGTTGTTAAAGGTGACATTTGGTTAACAAATACCACTTCATCCATACCTAACATTCCAGGCCATTACCTCCCCTTACAGATGCTGTGCATCCAGACAACACACTTCAAGAGGGAGATAAATCTCTGTTCTCCTCTAAGAACAGTGTATGCAAATATGCCCATGGCTAAGAGGAGGCTGGATGACAAATCCAGATGAGACTATATTTCCTGTCTGAGTTAAAAAGAAGCTTGCAACCCTAAGGTGCTTGACAGGGAACCAGCTCTTGGGAGGATGCCATTTGAATATCGCTAAGAACTCTGATTCACTTTCTGAGCTCTTTGGCAGGACATGTACTTAGAATTTCTCAGAAATGAAAAGTTGCTTCTTTAGAACTGGACTGCTTTGCCTGCAAAACCCAATGCTCTTCTAGCCAAAGGCCAAAATCCTTTGAATAATGGGTATTCACTACATCTCATCTGTATCTGCTGGGGCTGACCATTTCCTCCTGCCCAAAAAGGCTGCTCCACCCAGGGCTTCTTCCTGATTCTCCTCCCTGTCTTAGTTTGTTTTTTGCTGCTAGACAGAATGCCACAAACTAAGTATAAAGAACAGAAATTTATTTCTTCTAGCTCTGAAGGCTGAAAGTCCAGTGTCAAGGTGCTGGCATCTGGTGAGGCCTGCTTGGAGCAGCATAACATGGCAAGGGCATCACAGGGCAATACACAGCAAACCTGCTCAGGTCTCTCTTCTTATAAAGCCACTAATGCCATCATGGGACCCACCTTCATAATCTCATCTAATCATAATTACCTTCCAAACTTCCTCTCTTCAAATACCATCAGCATATGAATTTAGGGAGTATGTTTCCAACACATAAATTTGGGGATCTATTCAAACCATAGCCCTGTGGCCTCCCTGCATCCTCTTCTGTCCCTGGATTTCACCACCTCATCTGTCTCCTTTAGTTCAAGTCAATGTGTTGGAGGTTCCCATGCAGCACCTCTGTCCCACTTCTTACCTTCACACTTACAGCCCCCAGGGCCTCCCTAATACCTGGGCAAGGATGCCCACAAACACCTTCCTGCTAAATATAACCCAGTTGCAGCTGCTTCTCTACTCCTGTAGTCCACCACAGCATCTCCCCACCTGCATGCTGAACTGCATGCAGGCCTCCTGAGCAGCCCTGGAGCCCCATTCCCACCCTCACTGTCCAGACTCTGGACTGTAGAACTACAGCACTGCCCCTCCCTTGAAGGGTCCACTTTCTCTGCGTTACCCTGATACATCATAAGACAACCATCAGTCTTTCTTTTAACCTGGACTTAACAACCAGTGAGTACCACGAGACAGTTTCTACTTTCCTTCTGTACTCCCCATGGTGATAGCCCTTTCACTCCCTAGTTAATGTCCAGAAGCAGTCAGGCACTGCCAGACAGAAGGTAGTATTCTCAGGCCAGAGTGTAAATAACAGAAGACTGCTAGAAAATGAAACATTATCTTAAACCAAAATGCAAAACCACATAAAATTCCAGCTTTATGTTCAGTAAATCAAAAAGGAGGCAAGCTGGGGAGTAGCCCGTCCTTCTAGATGAGACAGTGCCAGCTTTACGCAGACAGAAAAGCTACAGGGCTTTGTGCACATGGCTTGTATCATAATAGCACTTATACAGCAGAGAAAAAAATGCATTGAGTGGGAAAAACCCTTCTCTGTGAAAAAGAAGAGAGGGTCTAAAAGTTAATTTGGGGTATCTGAGTGGTGAATGAATCCTGTTCCCTTGGTAAAGTTCTGCTGTGTAAATTCTTAATTGCTACAGCTGCCAGTCCTAATTGCCTGAAACACAGACAGGAGAGTGGGGGAGTTAAGGAAGTGATCTGAGCCAAGACATGCTGAGTTCTGGACTATGGCTTTCTGCCTTGCAAGGAGAAAAGTATATACTTAAAGACTAGTGTGCTCAAATGCTTTTAAATCTTTTTTCTCCTTGTAATGTACTATTTATGATAACACTTGCTTCATTTTCATAGATGGAGTAGGTTCAAAGATAGAGAGGCTTAGTATTGGTACAGGACTGCATAGCATTACTATGGTTTGATGATTTTCTAGACCTAGAAAAATACTAGCCTATTTCTGGTGATAAATGATGTCAAAAGAGAAATACATTAAAGTATGAACTAACAGAATAACATAGTAAAAAGAAATAACTAGACAAAGACCATGTAGAGACAAACATACTGCTTAGATGACCCTTCCCTGGACTAACAAGCACTGACTGGCCATTCAACATGCCCCAAGTGCTCATTCTTAGGTATTAGGATCCAGGAGTTCAGAAGGCAAAGGTCAGGGCCAGGGAGAAAGCTCAGGGGCACAGCACCTGCCTGGTAAGTGCAAAGTCCTGAGTTTGATTCCTGGTACCAAAAAAAATTAAATTAAATTAAATTAATAAATAGAAAAGAAAGAAGGCAAAGGTCTGCTACTACCGAGCTCAGATCTGAATGGGGAAACAAAGACAACCCACACAGGACCATAGGGAAGGTACAGAGAAAAAGAAGCCACACCAGGAGGATTTTAAAAAGGAGAGGGAGTTCATGGTTCTAGAAATCAGGAAGCACTTGGCAGGTAAGATGATGCTAAAATAAGAACACCCATGCCTCCACCTACCCTGTGGACAGCTATTGAGCACATGCTAGAGGGAAGAACAAGATTTCAAGAGCTGGGAATGCAGTCAGAAACAAGAAAAAGCTCTTGCCTGGCATGTTCCTGGTAAGAATGTTTCAATCTATGAATTCACTTTTGTGGATGTGTACAGGGCTATTCAGATTTTAGATTTTACTTTGGCCAGTTTTGGTAAACTTAAGGCATCTGCCCACTTACTTAAGGCATTAAATTTACTGGAATGAAATTAATAGCCTCTCTTACTGTTGAATTAGTGTCTGCAGATTCTGTATTGATGTTCCTCTCCCATTTCTGATGCTAACAGGCTTGTCCTTTCTTGCCCTGCCTGGACTCACTCAGCTGAAGATTTGTCAGCAATGCTGCTCATAATTTTCTATGTTAAAGTAGAAAATCAGATTTTTTGGGTTTTTTTTGGTCTTTTGGAGACAGGGTTTTGCTATGCAGTTCAGCTGACCTTGAACTCACTTTGTAGTCCAGGCTGGCATTGAACTCACAGCAATCCTCCTGCCTCAGCCTCCCAAGGACTCGGATTATAGGTGTGTGCCGCCATGCCTGGCTCAGGTTTCTTACGGACTGGCTTTCTTTCTTTCTTTCTTTCATCTATCTATCTATCTGTTTATACATACATACATACATACATACATACATACATACATATCAGGAATTGAACTTACAACCTTGCACTTGCCAGGCAGGCACTGTGCTGCTGAGCTATATCCCTGGCCCGTTCAGATTTCATTTTTAAAACTTTCTTTCTCACATAAGAATTTAACACTATTTTTCCATATAAAATAGTTTTAACTGCATTATACAAATTTTGATGTCATATTTTCATTATTATTTAGTTTGAATTATTTTTTTATTTTTCCTTATGATTCTTCTTTGACTTATGTGCTATTTCATTTCCAAATATTTGGCACTTTTCCACTTCCAGATAGCCCATAATTTCAAATTTCATAGTCTGAGAATGTATTCTATGGTTTTATACCTTCAAATTTGATTAAGACATTTTTATGCCTAGTATATGATGAACATTCCACTTTAGAAAATGACTTCTACAGCTGTTGGGTGGAGTATCCTATAAATGTTAATTAAGTCAGGGTAATTAATAATATTACTCAGGTCTTTCCCATTAATATGACTTTTTTGAGGGGAGGAGTAAAAACAATATACACTATGCCTAAAATTCTTTTATAAGGAAGTTTTTAATCAATTTTACTTACCAGTTCTGATTTACTGATTAATGTAAGAAGGCTATTCCTGCTAAGCTTATGGATCTATTTATTTACCTCTTCAATTCTGTCCATTTTGCTGTGTGTTTAACTCTGACATTAAGCATATGCACATAGGATGAAATGTGTGTTCCTGACAGACTGGCTTGCTGCTCTCTAGAAAATGTCCATCTTCATCCCCAGTAGTACTCACCAACTTGAAGTATGCTTAGTGATTATGAAACAGTCATGCCAGCTTTCTCATGAGCAGTAGGGATAACAAACCTTTCTCCTTAATGCTCAACCTTCCTGTGTCTCTGTATTTATAGGGCACTTTTGAGGACAGTAAAAGCTTTATCAGGCTTTTGGATGAGTCTGACATAAATTCATAAAGAAGCAAAGGAAGTGAACCATGACTTTGGACAGTGTAGAAAATAACTAGCTCAAGCCCTTTGTGGTGGACTGGCAACTGGTGGTCAACTTTTAACACCCAGCTGAACTGAATCAGCATGGTGCTGGGTATGGATTGTTGCCAACAGTATAAAAAAGAGAACTGGAGAGGAAGAGATGGTGCTGTTGATTCTCATAGAGAAGCTTGTCATGCTGGCTATCCTAATATGAACTGTTTTTATTAGAGGTGGAGTTCGGAACTTTGCTGCTGCTGAGGATGGATGCAGTACTTTTGTGGGGAGCTCAGGTCCTTACTTTAAGTGTCGCTTCTTGGCTCCAGTGCAGATTACTCAGCCTGCTGGCACAGACTTTCCAGCTTCCAACGCTGACCTTTGGGCCTTCCCAGCATAGATCCTGGAAACAGGCTTGCCTGAGACATTGTTGTGGGCTCTTGGCCTCCAGATGGACTTGTGGGGCACACTGCCATGGACTCTAGGTCTTCACCTGGACTTGTACAGGACACTGCCATGGGATCCAGGCTCTCAGCTGGATTCTCTGGGTCTCTAATGTGTGTAGACAGATCTCCCGTACTCTTTTTCATTTCACTCTTGTGGTGAATATTATAAAGTAATCCTATAAATTATGTGTCCTGTATTAATTCCTTTCCCTTGCAAAACCTGACTACAACACCCTTCAAAAAGTCAACATCTACTGTTAGTGAATGAGAATAGCCATAACCAGGAGAAAATACTTACAAAGCACCTATCTAATAAAAGACTGACATCTAAAATGTGCAAAGATATTTTGCAAATGGAAAGGGGACCAGAGATGGAGAGAGGGGAGAGGGAAGGGAGGAGAAGTAAAAAGAATTAAAGTACATTATCTGTATGTGCCAACTCCCCATGATGAATGTAATCATCATGTAGTAATAAAAAGACTTAAAAATAAACAAATTATAGAGAGAATTATTGAAACAACAACTAGAAGGCACACACCTGTTTTTAAAAGTGGCAGGCCCACAGGTATAGCTCAGTGGTAGACCATTTACCTAGTATGTACAAGTCCTTGGATTCCATCCCAGCACCACAAAAAAAGGCCAAAGGTCTAAACAGACACTTCACCAAGGCACAAAAACATATGAGATGTTCAACATCATATGTCATTACAAATTACTGAATAATAACAAATTCAATAAGAAATCCCTATATACCCAAAAGAAAGGCTAATAACCAAATACAGACAACACCAAATGCTGGTGAGGATGTGGAGCAACAGCAGCTCTCACTCAATGCTGGTGGGTACTGAAATGGTACAGACATTCTAGAAGAAAGTCTGGCATTTTATACAAAGCTAAATAAACTCTTAACATATGATCCTGTAATCAAGCCCTATAAATCTACCCAAATGAGACAAAAATGTATGTTCATACAAAAACCTACACACAAATGTTTATAATAGCCTTATTCATAATTGCCAAACATTAAAAGAAATTGAGATAACTGTTATAAGGTGCATATATATATATAGATAGATAGCTGTGGTACAGCTATATAACAGAATATTATTTGATAATAAAAAGAAATGGTCTGTCACACCATGAAAAGACATGGAGAAACCTTAAATGCATATTGTTAAATAAAAGAAGCCAGTCTGAAAAGCTACATGCATTATGACTCCAAAGAGGAAGGAAAAAGGCAGACAGTAGTGGAGTGGTGACACACAGAGGACTTCTACAGCCATGAAAGAACCCCACATGATACCATAATGCCAGATACATGACATCATGCATTTGGCAAAACCCACAGGATGTCCAGCACCAAGAAGAAACCTTCCTATACACGATGCACACAGTGAATAACAATGTTATCAATAATGGCTCATCAACTGTAACAAATAAAACAACAAAGCAAGATACCAATAATAGAAGAAAATGAGAGACCTGTGATGTGTGAATTCGTGAAGTGTTCGATTTTTCTGTAAAACTAAAACTGCTTTAAAAACCAAGGTCTACTAATGTTTTAAAAGACCAATATGTAACCATTCTAACTTACCAAAAGAAGACAATAAAGCAAAATTTTACTTTTAAAAAATGTCACTGTTGAGAAAGAAAAGGAGACTGACAAGGACACTGTGCAAGTCTCGGGTATGGGTGAACCATGTGAACCTTGGCATGGCCTGAACAGAAAACAGAATGAACAAGTGAAAAATGCCTGTTAATGCACATTTTTGAGACAGTTAGGAAAGTATGTATATGGGCTCTACGTTAAATGATGTCATGGAATTGATTGTAATTAGGTAGAAAGACATCCTCGTACTTAATGTCATGATACCTGCATCTTTCAAGTGGTTTGGGGAAACAATAGTGGCCTGTGGAAAGATACAGCAAACTAGGCAGCTGCACCTGCTGGCCATAGGAGAAAAGTACAGGGGTATTTCTTCTATGGCTCTTCCAATTCCTGGACCATCAAACCACAAAGCTGCTTCTTTGACAAAACTGGTAAGAGAAAGTGTATATAATCAGTACCAAAATGAAAAATTCTACATTACTAAAAGACACCCCAGACACTGACAAGTTAATAAAGGGATATCATGCGCAATAAATGTCAACAAATTTCAAAGCTTAGCTAGGTGAACAAACTCCTGACTTGAGAAGAGAAGGAAGCACTCAAACTCTTTAATCATGGGAAAAAAGCCCACCCTCAGCATAACTACACTCAGCCCCATCTGCAAGTTCTACGAATGTATACGCAAGTACTTCAAAACCTACAACAGCTACTCCAGTGTGCATGAAAAGATGAAACATCCCCCAACTTATTTTCTAAGACCAGTTATTACTCAGACCAGGCAAAGACAGCAAGAAAAAGAAAAATTCCAGACAAATCTCATACATGAACATAGATTTAAAACACCAAACAAATATTTCTAAAGTAAATTAAAGCATGTATGAAACAGTTTATCATGACAAATAGGTTCTTCCAAGAATAGAAAGTGTATGCAGTTATCATTTGACACATTACCAGTTAAAAGGAGAGAAATCGTAAGACCATCTTAACAGACACAAAAATAATGGCTTCAGAAAAATCAATATCTATTCATGATTTTAAAAAATCAAGCCAGGCGTGGTGATGCACACCTGTAATCCTAGCACTCAGGAAGCTGAGGAAGGAGGATGACCACAAGTTTAAGGCCAACTGGGGCTGCATAGTGAGGTCAAGGCCAGCCTGAACTGCATAGCAAGACCTTGTCTCAAAAAAACAAAAAACAAACAAAGAAATCAAAGTAGGAATAGAACTTTCTTAATCCAGTAAAGGATGTTTTGTCCTCCCAAAATAGCCTATATGAACACCATGTAATGAAATAGCTTCAGCCAGAAACGACAAAGGAGACACAGATGTATTCAGATGCCACCCCAGTCTCCCTGAGAGTGAAGGAAGACAAATAAAAGGCACAAACTGGAAAGGAAGAAATGAAACTCTCACATCACATTATTAAGAAAATCCAAGAATATGAAGTTATTAGAATCAATAAGAGATCGGTGATATTGATATATACAACATATGCGTATAAAAATCATTTACCTTTACCTGTACTCCACTAAGAAAATCAGAAAATACAAACATTATGAAGAAAATTATAAAACTATATCGACAAACTTTTTAAAAAACATGGTTGGTTAGGCATGGTAGTACATGCCCACAGTCCCTGCTTCTCAAGAAGCTGAGGTGGGAGGATCACTAGAGTGCTTAAATTTGACACTAAGCTTAGGCAACACAATGGTTTGGAAGATTTAATATTGTAATGATGTTTATTCTCCCACAATAACCTACTGGTGTACACAATTCTAAAAGATATTCTCATGGAACTGAACATAATGGATTCAATATTTTCACAGATCAAAGGGTCAAGACTAGCTAAACCAGCACCAAGCAGAACAGAAGGGTACCCACCTTGCCCAAAACCAAGAGAATTGAAAACCTAGATCCCTCATGATGAATGCTTGATGCTGAACAGAAAGCTCAGGAACACAACATACAATATGGGTGGTAGGATTTAGTTCAAAGTTGACAATAATGGTAATGGAATAGACAGAGTCTGCCTCTGGTCTAAATAGTTTTATTAGAGGCTTTGCTTTAGTGATCTTAGAAAACTAGATGCCCTGAGTATTCTGAAGAACTCGGTGCTAGCCATTCTGGGAAGACACTGCAGTCCTTCCCTCCTGAGGGAATAGCCAGCCAGAGACTAGACATTGCAGTGCTGGCCAGCAGGAAAACTGGAGAGACCTAGAGGAAGCTTCCAGGGTTTGGAAATTGCAACCCTGAATTTGGACCCCTACCTCACTCTACACATAAACAGTCAGTTCCAAGGCAATTTTAATGACCTAAATATAAAAATGAAAATATTAGGAGAACTTACAGCAAAATATTTCTATGACCTCCACAGAAAGTCATCTTAAATAAGGAATAAGAAGTCTGTACTATAAAGGAGAAAGTGACAGCTGTGACCACTTCAGAATAAATATATTCTGTCCATCAGGGGACACCATAAAAAGAATGGGGAAAAAACAAACAAGTCATAATCCAGAAAGAAGACAGTCACAATTTGTAAGAGTGATGAAGAGTTACTGCCTGGAATATAAAAAATTCCCTCAAACAAGTAAAAAAAGGCAAAGAACCCAGTGGAAAACGAACAGGACCCCCAGTAAACCCCCAGTAACACACACACACACACACACACAAACACACACACACAAAACAGACAGAAGACTGGGTGCTTCGCAGAAGAGGAAGCCTATGTGGCCAACGTGTAAATCAAAATGTGTTCACCCTCAACAATTAGCAAGTTTCAATACAATTTATCTTTTCTATGTTCACCCAACTGGTAAAAACAGAAACAATTTCTAGCAGCACTCAGTGTTGGTGAGGAAGAGGGCATCTGAAACACTTGTGCCATCTGAAACAGTGCAACTGTAGAACCTACCAATGTCCCCCTGCACAGAAGGTACTGAGAGGGTACAGGCATGTCAAGGCCTCACACATGGTGGGAAGAAAGAAGTCACCCAGGTGCCATGTGACTACGGACAGATGTACAGAAGACTGGGTGAAATAAGGCCTTGCAGAAGCCCACTGCTGGGTGGTCCCAGGTCACCCAGAGACCGCCAGACCAACGGTGTATGCACTCCAAACATGTGTAGGGATCTACCAAGAACACAGTAAGAAGTTCCAGATTCCTTGCACCAACCATGTAGGGAGGAAGAGGGTGCCAAGGAAGGCATGTAAGGACCCTGGGACACTCTTCATGGTGGTAGATATATGGTCATTCATCGTGTCATGGTTCTTTAAATTCTACTTTTGTCATAACTATAGTTTTAGATTTACTTAATATTTAATTACAAAAAAGAGTTAGTTCCTAGACATATCTAAACAAGAAATGGTCCTGCCCCTGAGAGAAGGCTGGAGCTAGCACCCCCAAAACTGCCCACTCACTGAGTCTTCATGGTCAAGACCCTGGAAGCTTCCTCTAGGTCTCTCCAGTTTTCCTGCTGGCCAACACTGCAATGTCTAGTCTCTGGCTGGCTATTCCCTCAGGAGGGAAGGACTGCAGTGTCTTCCCAGAATGGCTAGCACCGAGTTCTTCAGAATACTCAGGGCATCTAGTTTTCTAAGATCACTAAAGCAAAGCCTCTAATAAAACTATTTAGACCAGAGGCAGGTGCTCTTGAGGCCTCGGGGAACTACCAACAATCCTTTGTACTGAGAGCATGCTGCCATCTATTCATGTTGTGATTTGGCCCTTTTGGCAGTGTGCTCTCCAAAAATGGCCTTTGTTCCTGGTTATTTTTCAGCTTTTATCGCCAACACTGATGGGATCACCAAATTTCCAGCAGAAAACTGACCCTGCATCCCAGTCCACCTTCCTGTATGGTTCAGCAGAGCTACAGATGAGCCATGCCTCAGCTGAGCACCTAACTGAGTGACCCACAGGCAGGATGACAGTGGGATGCTGGAGGTGGGCCCACCTTGTTGAAGACCCAGACCTCGCCATTCACTGTGGGCCTGGGCACCCCATGGCCATTGTAGTGGAAAAGGACACGTTCCTCCTTGGCATTCCGGCGCAGTGACGTGCAGAGTTTCTTGACTTCATCCACAGTGGGGTCCAGGCTCTGCTTATACCGTGCCTGTGGTGGGAGAAGAAATGAGATGCTTGTCATGGACTCGAAACAGCTAGAAGGCATCCTCCTCCTGTGCTCCAAGTCTGCAGTTAGCAGCTGGTCCTGCACATGTGACCCCAAGCTCCTTCATCTAGGGAAGTGAACAAGAGCTAACTCACAGGGCCGTGCTGACAGCCTGCTCCTCACTCAATCAACACATATTCACTGTGAACCATGACAAAGACCAAAGGCCTGCCACATGGCATCCTGGGTCAAATGCTGCTGCCATGCTGATACCAGGTATTTCACAGAAGTAGGAAATCTTTCTGGACACATTTCTGGAACATGGGATAGAGACAACTGCTCAAATGGGACCTGTAGTGCACACAGCAGCAGTGGCAGAGTTACGAAGGAAATTCCTGCCCTCATCTGCTCAAAACCCTCTCTACCCATGCCTGGACCTTCACTGATCATAGTGCAGGAGTCACCAAATTACCAGGACCTGAAATTAACACACAAAACTCAGAAATCGTTATATATACAAATAATAAACAGAGGGCATTGTGGAAAAGGAAACCACACTAATAAAGTAACAAAATGATTAAATATGTAAGAATAAGCTTAAGAACAAATGTACAAAATATAGTGAGAACTTGTCAACACTCTCCTGGAAAACACAGAATACCTGAACAAACAGAACCGTGTTCCTGCCTAGGAAGGATATTCAACATTCTGAAGATGCCAGCCCTCCCCTGGGTCAGTCACACATTCCATTAAGTCCCAGCCAGTTTCCCAATGAACTATTCTATAGAATTAGACAAGCAGCTACTGAAGCCTACATTGGGGGCCGGGAGGGCCACACAAGAATATCCAGAAAAACAGAGAAAAAGAAAGCCTATGGGGGACAACCTCTATTCAGGGCCTCTAATTAAGATGGGAGGGGGACTATGCACCAGGGAGCTGAAACAGAGTCTGGAGTCAGAGCCTTGCACTCAACTTGGGTTCTCATGAGTAGCATGTACATTACAAGAGTAGCATAATATTCTGCGTGCTGATTTTGTGAAAGGTTGTGCTACTTTGCAGACAGGAATCAGGAGCAGACCAAGGACGCCAAAGAAAGTAAGGAGGATGAGGGTCTCTACTTCATATTCATTTCTCCTTGTTTGGTTACAAAAAACTTCTAATGATAAACCTCCAATGAAGAAGAGTGGAAGGGATGAATATTAAAGCACTAGGTTATACCAGGAAATCAATAAAAATGTTTCAAACTGATAAATCGATACTATACAACACAAACATATTCTTCAAAAATACAGCATATCAGAAAAGAAACTGTGGAAAGGGTTCACCTACATATCAGCATTACGCTCTATTCCAGAAGACAGTGTGTATATTCACAACTTTGACGAACTGTTTAAACTTTATTTTTAAAAAGAGATAAAACAAATAAAGCTCTCGCCATGATATTGCTTGAGAGAAAATGCAGCAAGGGTTTGGGAGCCTAAGTGGCTGCAAGTGACCACTTGGGCCCACCGCAGACCTCACAGAACAGCTGAGCACCAGGCCCGACTCAGCAAGTGCTGAGACAGAGGCAGAAGTATCTGGGAGACTGAGGCAAAAGTATCATAAATTCAAGCCCAGCCAGGGCAACTTAGTGGCTTTGAGAGACCCTATTTCCAACAACAAATAAAAAGGGGCTGAAGATATACCTTAGTGTGGAGGCTGTGGGCTCAATCCTCAGTACTATAAAAACAAAAAAACAAAACAAAACAAAACAAAATCTCAAAAAGCAACCAAACCAAAATGAGATGTGCTATAGGTATAAAATATACCCTGAAGTTTGAAGGTTTTCAAAATTAGTTATTTTTTCTTGGACTGGGAGTGTAGCTCTGGGGTGGAATACTTGCCTAGCATGTTCAAGACCCTGGGTTCAATCCCTAGCACCACAAAAATAAAAAACTCTTAAATTCTTAAAGTGTGTACATAAGTTTTACATATTGATTTGATAATACTGTGAATACACTGGGTTAAAGAAAATGTGTTTTTAAATTTTATGTAAAGAGAAAAAATGACAGAGGCACCCTGATTCATCACTGATGCACTGTTTATTTTTGCTCTGGGCAAGACAGCAAAGAGGCTGAGTCTTAATGCTCTAAACACTTGGATTTTGCTTAATCCCCTAAACTAAGACAAGAGTAGTTGATAAGTGAAAACACATTTCTGAGAGCAATGAAGGAAACATTTTATTCAGATGTCATGACCTTGGCTGTGTGCCCTCCAAACTGATATTCACAGAAATCACTACATTCTGAAATTAGAAAATAAATTAAAAATAGAGATGGCTAGACTTTATCTTCAAATGAGAGCCACAAGAAACCATTCAATGGTGGAGAATGCTTCAAATCTACACAGCAGCAAGCACTTCCTCTTGCCAGTACTTCCCCCACCTCCAACAAAAACCTTGAACATGCAGAGAACCCAGTTAAACCATTCTTGGCCAAATACCTCAGCCTATTGTAATATGACCCACATAAAGCCAGAGCTTGGAGTTTTCTCTGAATTACAGTTGTTATTATGGGTAAACTAGGCAGCAAACCACATCAGATTATGGCAGATATTTTGTGCTAGACCTTATGTAAATCAAAATAAATATCTATACACGTTCTTTTTAAGATGCATCCAAGCTGAACAGATACAAATAAGGAGAAGTATTCAAAGAACATTTCAGCACAAGAAGCGAGAGCCCCAGGGCAGAAGGGCCCAGGGCTGCTCCTGAAGACTCCCAAGAGGAACAGGTGGTAGGCTGCTGGCAAATACCCTACCTGTTTCCACTTGCAGGACTATTTTCAGGTGGCTCCTGCAGGGACAGCAAAGACCAAGATGTATGACTCAAAAACTACTTTCAATAGATCCTAAAAAAAGTTCTTAATTTGTTATTTATTTTCCCGGGGAAACAAAAAACAAAAATGAAATAAAACAAAAACTGAAAGAATTTTTATTTCCTACCAAGAAAACTAGTAGGGAAATCATATGAAGAGAGGAACTGCAACTGAATGAATTCAGTAGTTCTCAAGCTGTCTCTGGCCACCCTTGCAGAGCAGGCCCTGGTAGTCAGCTTTCCACAGTGGGCTGACTCCAGCTGTTTGGGGCAGCATGTATGACTGAGGTGGTACTGCTGAAGATGCCTTGCACACTCTCCCAGCTGTTCACACCTGTGGGATGAACAAATGGCCAGGCAAGAATGCCTCTCAACTAACAGCAAATAAATCTACCAGAAAGAAGTGCTGGAAGGGAACTTCCTTCCCAAGCACTAGATGGCACTTGGGGCTGGAAGCCAAGTGCCAGAGCATGGGCCCTTTCTCCCTTTCCCCCAGTCCTGGGATGACTAGAGCAGGAGTTGGGGGAAGGTTCCAGAGAATGTAACTTCTGTTCAGCAAGCACAGTGGACCACAGTGACAGAAACATGCCTTCTCTCCAGCTGCTTCTCTAGCCACTGGGGGTTTTATCAGACAATATGAAGAAAACAGCAAATAAATCTTTGTGCATAGGTTTATTCCCCACACATGCAGGCTTTCTGAAATTTCCTGCTGTGTGTGATAGTAGAAAGTATAGAAGCCATCACTGTTAACTATCATGGCCTCTTGGGAGTAAGTACTACCTTCATTACTACCTACCTTACAATCACTACCACAGCAGTGCTCATTGACTCATGCACATTCCATGACAATATCTTAGGGAGCTCAAGTGCTGTAGCCTCACATATAGAAGCCAGAGAAGATACTGGGACCGAATGTTCATCGCTCATGGAGGAAGCAGGTCACCTCAGTGCACAATTCTTATGAATATCACGTGATTCCAGTATTCCAACCCAGCCTCTCCTCGTGCACATTAACATTCACTGTCTGTAAACACAAGACACATTTTTTTCTGAGTCAGAAAACTTCTGAAATGACATGCTACAAACATGAGTAGAAAAGAACATGTGCAGAACTTGCCAGATAGAAAGGCAGTAAGAAAGGGAGGGTACTAAAAAAACCCAAGTCTTTAGGAGTCTCCCAACTTCCTGTAACCATCCTGCAACTTGCAATCCCCCATGTAAGGTGGAAAAGAGAAGCCACTCAAAGATGAGACACCCAAACTGAGAACAAGCCATACTGCTAATCAGCACATCTGTCTTCCCAGAGCACTGGCACATCTGCTCTGCAGTGTCAGGGTTTACTTGTGGGTCCACAAATTACTGGGTGACTTTCAAGTGGAAACATCAAGGGCTCCTTGCTCACTGTCTATATCTCACTTATTACTTTACTGCTATTGCAGTTTTTCTCGATTCTGCTCTCCTCCGCACAGCTACTGAACTAGAATTTGTGAAGTCACAGCTCCACTGAAAAAAAAAATCATTCATTGTCCCCTGAGATTACACCTAACTAGGAGTGTTGTTCTTCCAAACCATACATAAGGCCACAGCTGAAATCACTCAGAAACACCAACAAAATTAGGGATTTGTTATTTCTGACCTTGGCTCCAGCTAGGTCTTGTCTTATGGGGCTCCAAAAAAAAAAAATGATTCAGCCTCATTTTCTTACCTATTTCACCGAGAGGACACATTAATAGACCAGCATGAAAGGAACTCCGGATATTAATAATATGCCTCCTGGGGTTTGACAGGAATTAATTACTATTTTAAGGGCTTTGAAATGAGAAACACTAAATTAAATGTCACCATGCCATGGTAAGGTTTTGTTTCAAAACGAGAATGCCTGGATAATGGCTCCGTGGCGTGAAAGACAGGAGTGGCAGAAGAAGTATCTAGTCATTTGGAGGATTTACGGCCATTTTCACTGGGCATACAAAATGACAAAGCAAGTCTCTAAAATACTGCCTATTGTGTTAGCTGCTCCTGAAAAGCCAAATCTTGAGACGCAATAAAATACACGCATGGGAATTGTGGAGCCTACAGTAGAGGAAGAGAATTTTTAAAAAATGAATAACTGAAGAAGACACAAACAAAGCCCTCTCTGAGTTTAATGAAGGAAAGGCAGCTCTGAGTCCATTTCTGCTCAGGGACAGTGTCCTGATGGTCTCCCACTCCTGCCACACCTGGCAACCTTAGACACTAATGAAGTTTAGGAAGTATGCCTGCAATCAGATTTACAATCTGTGTGTACACACAGCTTCACTACTCTTCAGTTCCTCCTCACACAAAGACAACCTCCAGGGACTGGAGAGCTATGTGGAGCAGGGCTCTACAACTTGTGGAATAGGTGGCACTGTGAGCCTCCCCAAACTCCAGTGACACTGTCAGTGTCTCTGAAGGACAGCCAGGACCACTCTGGGAAGGAGGAGTTCAAGGCTCTGCTGTATGGGGCCTCTCTGGACACAAGCCCAAGGTGAGAAGAGCCTGAGCAGCAGTGGAAGTACAGCTCTAGTGTCCCACTCAACTAGGAACATGGGAACAGATGGTTTCTAGCCGCCTTCCTATCTCCCTACAGAAAAGTAACATGTCAAATTCCAATTCAAGGAGCTGAAATACTGTATGAGGCACTGGTGCATTCTGTTTTTTGGCTGGAAGATCAGTGCATGGGCATAGCACCCCACATGGAGCACACACACCCCAGTGTTAAGGATAGCAGTGCATGAGTCACTGGGAACAGCAATGCTGTGTGTTCTTTGCTCTTGCCTCACCATTCTTCATGCTGCTTCAACACAGCACTGCCATATTCAGCCTGTTGCTGTTAGTCAGGACCTTTGTGACTAAGCAAAAGGGGAGTCTGTGGTTTCCCAGGTGAGAGGTCACCAGGTTGGCCATGGTTCAGTACCCCCATCAGGCACTGGGATGTAGCTCAGTGGTAGAGTGCTTGCCTAGCATGCACAAGACCCTGCATTTAATCCCCAGTACCACAGAAAAGAAAAAAGATATCCCATCACACTACCTTTGCTGGGCTCTCCTGGCTCTCAAACACCTTGACTGCTGCCCTTTATCTCTCTGTCCATGCTCCTCTTTCATGCCTCACACATGGCTGTCACTCAGCCTTGGTCTTCTTGTGCTGCATGCCTCTCCTATGTGCATCTTCAGGAGCAAGTCTTCGGGAGCTGAATCTCCTGCCACGCCCTGGACTAGCTATTTGAACCAGAACTCAGGAACCTCAGGCTTTCCTTTGCTCCCCCTCTTTCCTGCCTCCTTCAGCCAATGGGTCCCCAGGACATGTCCCTCAAACATAGGTGTACCATCGCTGTCTTCATCAGAGCCAACCATCCTATCTTCAGGCCTATGGACTAAGCTACCTCCCAGGCCCTGCCATTCTCTCAGACACCACTAACTGGACCACATGCTTTCTAAAAACAAACCCAGCAATAGCCACATCCTCCAGGATGAACTGCCATCCCCAAAAATGGCCTCTAGGTGCCCCAACATGTGACACCAACATCAGCCCAGTATCCTCTCCACAATCCCAAATACCCTGTGCTCTGGTGATTTGGCATCTCTGCACAGTAGCTCCTCTAGGGGTTAGCCCTAGTCTTTACCAGGACTGGACATGGCTGGTATTTTCCTCTCCACAGACCCTTTCCATCTATACACAAGGGTCAGCCCCACAGTCTTCTCACACAGACAGCCTAGCCCTCCAAGACCACAGCCCTCAACAAAGACCCCTCACTCAAGCTCTCTTGATTCCATCTCTGGATACAGACATTACCCAAAAACAGTGAGTGGGATGAACCAGCATCCAAACTATATTTACTTTATTAACAACTGTTTGCCTTTAATTAACTAAAAGATCCCCATGCTACCTGTATAGCTTTGTCCTAACACGGACCTCAGGGTTAAGTTTCTATCAGGAAGATGTAAGGCCAATGTTATGCAACTCATATTCTATGTCCCACCACTTGCATATTTTACTTTCTCCTTAAATGTTTCCATGGTAAGATGCTGTTCTGTGTGATTTTCTCCTGATATTACCATTATAAAACTAGTTTCCTTCCCTAAGCCCTTATTAAAAAACAAAACAGAACAAAATCTATCACTTATCTTATATGTTTAAATAGAACCCGTGAGTCTCTGTAATGTGAAAAGGAAGCCTGCACACCAGTCTGTGTGCTGCCTTGAGAATCATCCTGTCCTAAAGGGACTTGTGGCCATAAGGCCACTGTGCCAGCTCTGAGTCACACAGAAAGAACCAGGCAGCTCCATCTGAATAAAACTGGCATCTTTTGCAGACCTGTCCCAGAAAGATGGCTCCTAGATAAACTAAAACCAGTTCAATAAACAAAATAGCCAGACCTAGTCTAGGCAGAGTGGACACAGCATCCTTGGCTATGCAGTGTCCCAGGGAACAACTGGCCCATCTCCCCTCATTTTGTGCCCCTCCTGGCCTGCCATTTCTGCAGTCTGAGTTCTCAGTCTGAACTTCAGCCACTCTGAGTGGACAAGGCAAGGTTAACTGGCTTCTCAGAAATAAAGAATATGGCCTTCAGAGGTCTACATTATGGAGGCCACAACCTACTTTTCAACTGGTGCCAGCACTGCCGCCATTATTCTGGAATATCAGGTGCGCCAAGTATGTGAAGCCCACGTGTACCATGGTATTTCACCTTAAATGCCTCCTTGGGAGGAACCAGCTCCACAGTGACTGCAGGTGTTCCCTTACACTCCCTCTGTGTGCATATGATGGCTCCGTCTCCAGGTTCCCCAGGCCTGCAGTTTCCACCATGCCCCTCATGGTAGAGGTGAGCTAAAGAATAAGGCAGATGTGTGCACAGGGGAGCAGCTCCAGTGTCAGGACTCACCAGCCATCTGACTTAGAATGTCACAGAAAGCTTAATTTTTTCCCCCTTGTGACAAATAAACTAGCACGATCCTGCCTATTCGTGAAGGTAGCAGGTGAGAACCATGGCAAAGTACTCTCTAGGCAGACGGCCAGCAGCATCCCTAGCTTGTAAAATGAGCCAGCTGCTGTTCTGAGCACTCACTTACTATGCAGTCACCTTTCCCTTACCACCACCACACTGCTATCACTTCTGCATTACAGACAGGAAGCTGAAGCACAGAGGGAGGAAGGAACCCCACAAGTTCATGCAGCTGGCACATGGCAAGGTTCATTTCAAAGCCAAACAGGCTTACTGTTTATTGCTTACCACACTTATGCTACTAATGGAAGCATCTTCCTATGTGTGCAAACTGGGGACAAACAAAAGCAACAGACTAGAAGAGCTATTTATCAGTCTTTAGGGCCCATCTCGCTCCCCTACAGCTGGCCCCTTTGCTCTGTGTCTCTGGCTCAGCACTGAAGACACCCAGTATCTGCCAGAACCCTGAGGGACCAACACTCAGAGGCCAGAAACTGCCTGGAGGGCCACACAGCTCTGATGGAGATGGTAGATCCCAACAACCTGCATCTTTCACTGCTACCAACCTGGCCCAAGCACACTGCCTTGGAAAAAAACATGCCTTCCTCATGTGGATGCTGAGACACTGCCAGCATGGTTGACAGCTTATGGTGATGGTGACCTGAAACACTGGATATCTACTAACCTTCCAGGCAGGGAAAAGAACAAAATACCAGGAACCCAAAAGGCTGCAGGGGGGGCAGGGTACAGGCACCCACTTACAGGACACATGTGTTCAGACCCACAACCTTTCCCTATGCCACTGCCACGACTCACAGAGACCGGAGGCCAGGGATTTAGCTCAGTGGTACACTGCCTGCTTGGAAAGTGTGAGGTTCTGAGTTCCATTCCCAGTACCCTGCACCTCCCCCGACAAAAGACAGCTCTCGTTTAGCTAGATTACACATTACCATGTACCATGTGAGCAACTGCAAGTTTGCAGAGGACCTGCCATTTACAACAGGAACAAAATGATAATCGCTAGCACAAGGCCTCATTGTGTGGGAAATGGGTATTTGTTAAATAAGGCCCACACAGCTGCACTGCCACCTGAGAACAAGCTTCAAAGAGTCACTCAAAGAAATCTGCATGTCAAAGAAGCTTATGAGAAAAAGGTGCCTACCTTCCACCTTTTGCCAGATGGATGCATTCTGAATAAAGTACATAAGGGAACAACAGCAGCCAAGAGGAAAGCCAAAATTTTAGGACCTGTCATCATTTGGTCTGTAGCTGCCAACTCAAATTGTCAACCCTCATGAAAGCACTCTTGATCACAATTTATGTGCCTTTCAAAAAAATTTCTAATTTCTTATTAGATTTCTATTTGAGCTCATAATGAACCCCTGTCAGGGGCAAACCTAAGAAGACCATCAGAAAGCTGGACCTGACTCAGTGCAACAAGCTACTGGCTCAGGCCACAGCTCCAAGGACCTCAGAGAACTCTCCAGATGTACCCTAGCCTCTGCATTTGGTATTCCAGGGATCCATGGTCTGGGCTGTGCTTATCAGTTCTGCTGCATGTTCTCTGGAACGATAGCTGGGGTCATCTCACTGGCCTTGGAGACATGCCAAGAGTACCATATGAATCTCCACTGTGAGTAAAGAGAACATGCACCTAGACACGCAGGGACACATGGGACTTGCATCATGAACTTACAGGTAAGAAATGACAACAAGGACACTGCAGGGAGCACAAGGTCAAGGTAATGCCTCATATTTGAACACATATCTCTCTGGAAAGAGCAGTTTTACATGAAAATTGTAAAACTGTTGTCTCTCCTTAATGTACTATTCAGTAACAACTCCTCCTCCTTTAATTTGCAAAACATACAGACGAAAACTAGCACAGTCAGTTTATGACTCAAAATCCAAAACCAGATGATATAGCTCCTAGATAGAGCTAATGAACTGCTTAAGAGGCTCCTGTGGCCTGTTCAGACCTACTCAGAATTCCCTGAGCTGGCACACAAATGCTGTCCTCTGCTGGGACAGTTCTCCTTAGGGGCCTTACAGTGTCTGCAGACAGGCCTGGCTGTCAGTAGGACGGGAGGATCCTACTGCCATCTGATGAGTAAAGGCTGGGGGACCTGCTAAGCAACCTATAACTATCCCTACAACATGGAGAGGTATGGTTACCACCACAACAAAGTATTGGGTCAAAATGGCAATAGTGCTGAGTTTGATAAATCACTATGGAAGAATGAATGGACTTTTGATTCTAATGAGGATACAGGGATTCTAATCTGATACCACAGAAAAAAAGCAGAAAAATGTGAATTATACTATTATTCATTTAAGAAAGAAAGAAACAAGTATAACCATGTGTGTGCATAGATATGCCCAGATTTATTTTTTATTTATATATGCACATGGTATTAAAGTGTTTAAATGGTTATCTACAGAAGGAAGGAGGAAGCAGCTGGAAAGGATGGGAAGAGCAGTCAGACTTCTGTGGAGATATCTTGTTTGGAGTCAGAAAATATTTTATATAACTACAAAGCAAAATTAAATTTTAAAAAGCAATCCTTGAAGGCAGAGGGGGAGAGAGGAATAAAAAAGGTAATTAAGATGTGTTATATACAGGTACTAACTCCCCACAAGGAATGTAGGCATTATGTTCTACAAACATGTACTAATTTTTAAAAAGTAACCCTTAAGAATCATAAGCAAAATGAAACAAATGAACACAACTATGCATCCAAGTGGATACTTAACAAAAACAAAACAAAACAAAACAACAAATAAAAACTCTTTGGGGGACCTTAAAGCAGAGGAATGTGCCCTGATTCTGAGCCGGTGTTGAGGGAGGTTGCTCAGGAGCAGCTCTCAGTGATTGTAGTGGGAGGGCCAGTGCTTCTTTCCCAAACTGCTGAGAACAGTGCAGGGCAGAAAAATGAGCACCAAATGGTAGTGTCCATGAAGAATGTGAGCCATCAGCATGGGAGGAGGAAGATAAAGTTGTAAGTCCCATAAGATCAGGGAAAAGGCCTGCTGTCCTGAACCTTGAGTCAGCAAGAGCTCATAACAGATTTTATCTTCTAAACACATAAAATGAGAAAGGCTGAGTGAGAGTAATGTGTACCCCTGGGGACCAGATCAAGCTCTCTAAATGCCATTTCCCACTAAAGGAAACTGGGAGTCCTCGGAGATTTGGCTGATTTCAAGCCTGGGGCAGGACAGGTACAAGATGAACACAGAACATCCTCACTTGTCAGGTTGGATACAAATAAGCAATCAAACACTCCCAGCCCTCTATCAAAAAGACTCAGAAGCCAGCACCACAAGGCTCACATTTGCCAATGGCAAAACACCATGAGCATTAATGACTGACAAACAAAGTAGGTTTCTGCACATTAAAGAGGGCAGGCAAATAGCTCCCCCCGACACACACACCTTACTGGTTACCTCTTGAGAAAATCACTCATTAGTTTAAAATTGTAAATAAAGGATAGTAAGTACTAATTCTAGCTTTCCTATCTGAAGTGCACCTCAAGTGATTCATAACTGATGAGAAGTGTCTTTCTACAGAGATAACCCAGTTAGCAAACAAGGAGGAATGACAGAGTCATAATCACACCACCATTCTGTGCTCTCACGAATGCATCCTGGTGATGCTCATCAATAGCTACTTGCAGCTGGGCATGGTAGCACACACCTCTAGTACCAGCACTCAGGAAGCTGAGGCAGGAGGATCACCATGAGTTTGAGGCCAGCCTGAATTATATAGTAAGACCCTGTCTTAAAAAACCAAAAACCAAACCAAAACAAAACAGCTGCTCACATCACAAGAAGACACCCAGGTGTTCTGTGCATGGGAAGGAGGCACACAACACCAGTTCTGAAATATGCCCCACTTTCCCAGAATCCATCTAGATAGACATACGGCTCTTGGCAGAAGTGGGGGACTAATTTTTAAATTAAGTCTATGGGTTAAAAGAGCAGATAACTAAATCGCAATGCATTCACCTTACCTGAACCCTGATTCAAATAAATTCCGTGTGTGTGTGTGTGTGTGTGTGTGTGTGTGTGTGTGTGTGTGAAACCACACCTATACTTAACCTTAGAAATATATGGAAATAATTACAGATTAAATTATACAATGTCTAGAATCTGCTTCAAAATAAGTCTGAGGAGTAAGTGGGAGAGGGATGGGTGAGAATGGATGAAGTTAGTGACAACTGAAGACAGGCAATAGGTATACAATGAGATTTCCCATAATAAAGGATTTTAAAACAAATTAAGCCACACAACAAATAAAGAAGCAAATGAGCAGACAGCATTTCGAAAGAAATTCTCCTATAATGCTTTTATATAAAGCTCAGTGGTAAATGCAAAACATGCTGCTTTAATTGAAATTTATGAATCCTTTTTCCAAGGTATACCAAACATTTTAAGGCGTCTAGACAGGTAAAAATCTTAAATGTGTTTTCAGCAGAGGTACATGTATCAATAATCCAGACAACTAACATATCTGAGAAAATGTTTTATAAACACACACTGATACTCATGTACCTCAGATACTTCTCTGCACCACTTCCCAGGAAAGTATAACAATGGTGTAAGGTAGAATCATCAGTTACCAACTAGGAAACATCTTTGGTCTTCATTGCAAAGCAGCAAGCACAGGTGTTCCCATACCTCCCAGTGGACATGTAGCAGCCCTGAGATCCTGGTGCTGGCAGTATGGTACTTCCCCACAATGGGTGATCCCTGGAGCTTACAAGCATTTCTGGCCACACTGTCCCCTACAACGGCCCTGCTCACACCAGGCTGAGACCACAGTGGCTCATGGAAGCCAAGATGAGGAACAGGTGGTCCTAACCCCCTGCTCTAAGAAGGACTTTTCCATGTGACATTTCGTGGCCCCTGAAAGAAATAAAGCATTTATCACAGATTCAGAGAAGCGCATGCAACCTCTCTAAGAAGAGAGCTGTGAACAGGGACATAAACGTGACTATGCTTACCTGCTGACCAGCCTCTCTGGCTCTCTCAGACGGAAGAGTACTTACTGACCTCGTAAGGTCATTCTGTCATGCTGAAAATACTCCAAACACGTGGAATTGTACTTTAGAAATGCTGCAAATGTCACTCTTATGCTAAGTCACATCCAAAATCCAAAATGTCATTTTTAGTACCTAATTATCCTGCAATCCGCCAGAATTACAAAGAGTCAGCTGCAGTTTGGCAGAAGAGGTCACTAAAGAACTGCTCCTACCCTCACTTTGGGCAGACCCACTGGAGGACACAGCCTGTGCTGGCCGAGGACCCTGCACAGGGTCAATTCTTGCCACTTCCCTACCAGCTCCCTACACAGCTACCAGTCTCAAAAATAGGATAGCAAAAGTAACATGGAAAAGAGGGAATCTGCTGACTTCCTGAGCACCGCCTTCCCAACCAGAGCAGCTCAAGAGATGCTTAACATTCCCTGCCCACTGAGAGTCATGGGAGCCAAGCTGCAAGGCTTCTAAAACAGGGTTCTCCCCAACAAAATAAGGATGACTGTTCATCCTGCTTTTCCCTTAGAGCATAACTGTCAGGAGGTGACATTTGGACCCATAGCAGCCATATTGTCATCATTAGAGAAAAGAAAATAGAGGAACTCATCCAGAACCCTGTCAATACCAACCATTTAAATAACCAGTCCTATAACCATTTCCTTTGGACTTCATGATAAGCCTTTCAAATTGCTGATCCTGAGACAAATAAGGTAATGGTTAAAAGTATAAAATTTGGAGCCAGACAAAACCCTAGCCCACAACATTTTGTGATCCTGGCAAATTTGTACCTCCATTTCTTCATCTGTAAAATGAGAGGCAGGGGAGAATGTCTTATAGTTTTTTAAGATTTAATGATTTAATATACAAGAAGTACTTCAAGTAGTGGCTATACATGGCAAGCCCTGGCCAGTAAGTACTGATGAGCATGACTGGCAGGCACATGACTCCTTGTCAGTAAGAGCATCACATCAGCAGCTTCTTTCTTCCCTACACAGGTTCTTAGCCTCCTTGTGTGTTCTTCCTGTAGTCCTGACCTGTGTTAAGTCACTGCCTTGTGTTTCCAAGTCATCTGCCCTGTGTGCGAGCAGAATTAACTCCAACAGCCAGCTCTGCTCTTTCCTCTAAATATGGACATCCTCCTGACTTCCTGATTTCTTTGCTTTTCTTATGGCACTAGAGACACAGACTCACACATTCCAAAGGGTCACTTCATTTACACATGGGGAAAAATGAACATATGAATGAATGCTACTGACTGTATGTCAGTAAAACCCAAACAAATCTGTAATTCTCCATAAAATTAACATTTTCAAATATGCAAGCTGTGTAGAGCTGAAAATATATCAAGGAATGAGAATACAATGAACGCTAACTTTGTACTTACTGAGCCTTTATACTTGAAGAACTGGGCACTGGGCTTCAGTGTGAGACTGGCAGTTGGGTGCTGGTGAATGTGAGTCCCAAGTGAGGGCAGCAGGGCATAAGTTGTCATAGCACCAGAGACAGGCCAGACCCAGACCAGGATACCAGCTGTGTGAAAAAGAGATGGCCCAAACATCCAGTCCCAGGAATTGCCACAACTGGCTCTCACCTTCACTTTTCGCCACCTGTTAAAATTTGAGCACTACGAGGCAGAGTTCTCCTTCATTCTGGGAAGGGATGCTCTCAAACAAGTGACAATCACGGTCAACACAAACCAGAGGGACCCTCTTGGTGTTCTTTGCTCTAAACCAACAGTAGTTTAGTGGCTATGCTGTGGCACCCAGATAGACTCAACATACCTACCACCTCCACAGAGTTACAGGATAGGCTACTTAAATGGTTGTTATTGTTGGGATTCTGGGTGAGTTCCTCTATTTTCTTGATGCTACTCTAATGATGACAAGATGAATGCATACAACAGCACTAGGCCTGGGGAGAACAGGGGTGGCAGGAGATGCCCACCACAGTGACAGCCTTCCCTGAAACAGAAAACAGGCCATGCACAAAGGAACACAGCTCAGCCATTGTTAGGTAGTACAGAGAGGTGCTCAGTTAAGTAGCTGTTTTGTGTAATGAGTTTGCTCCATGCGGATCACAGCTTGAGAGAATATTCTACAGGGAGGGAGTGGTGGGAAGAGAAAACAAGTCCAAACAGGCCCTACAGTGACAGTGGCTATCTGAATGAAGCCTGGCCTGTGAGTATCCAAGATGTGAGAGGACATCAGGCAGAGACCAGCCAGAGACACTGCCCTTGTGGGGTTGGCTGCCTAGCCTCTGCCTGAAGAATCAGAGCTGGCCCTGGGGAGAAATAGACCAAGGGGAGCATGGCTTATGGAGATGCAATTGGGCCATGGAGGCACAGATAAGCAGATTTTACTCTGGTTACTGAATTGAAAGAACAAAGGAGCTGGCCATCAGCTCTAACTAGAATTGACAGGTTCAATAAGCCGTGTGATTTTAGCCCTTACAGCCCCTGCTTTTAAGGCTTTTTGTTACAATAAATTTCACTCAAGATTTAAAGTAAATTACATTTAAGGATCCAAAGTAGAAAAGCCTAAGTCCAGACTGTAGCAGCTTAGGAGGCATATGACTAGGTCAAGGGACCTAACCGCTTATCCTCTCACAAATCTGATTCCGTAAAAGCTGACCAAACACCAATTCATATTTAGTAGAGTGCTCAAGACACGTGGCCTCATTAGGCATGGGTCTTTCTTCCCAATCTTCCCAGGAAGTACACTTTCCAAAAGACAGATCCACTGCAAAGAAATCAGAATTATGCAATAAGAAGTGGTTTGGGAAGGAATAACAATGAGCAGAGCTCTTACTTTCTTCATTTCACGGCCCAGAAACACAGCTCCATCATATAAGGGTGAACCACATTGGCAACAGATGTGCTGAAGTCTCAGCTGCCTAATCCACAAACTGAGACTAGCTCACGCTGTGGGCATTAGGTCAGTATCGTAGGGCAGAGTGCTGAGTCCCACTCCAGGCCGCAAGTGGCACTCAGTGACATCATTGTGGTAAGCCACCCATGACCTACAGACAGTTCTTTATCTCTAACACAAATTGTCTCAGAAATACACAGTACACCTTGGATATGGTGGCATGAAGGGGTACACAGGTTCAAATCCTTTGAGGAAATGCACAGTCATCCCAAAGATATTCATGTCCCTCTGGGCATAGCATGACCCTGTGATGTGGACTCCTAATGCTCTTCAAGAGTCCATCAATTTATCTTATGCTTACTTCCAGAAGGGACTCCACAGTCAGGGACAGTTGGAGAGAGCAGGGTGTATCACTCAT
This sequence comes from Chinchilla lanigera, assembly GCF_000276665.1. Lineage (NCBI taxonomy): Eukaryota > Metazoa > Chordata > Mammalia > Rodentia > Chinchillidae > Chinchilla > Chinchilla lanigera. The sequence goes on from NW_004955506.1 coordinate 2,267,143, forward strand.
GAGTTTAGAAGTCACAGAAAAAAATTATTCAGAGACAAATGGCCAAAAGACAAGATCAGACAACTCACAACAAAAAATACAGAAGTGGCCCTTAACTGTATCAAAAAACATACTCAATTTCACTTGTAATAAAAAGAACACAAGTTAAAAGCACACTAAGAGAACATTTCTCACTAACACGTCTACTACATGCACACACACACTTGCAGGGACACTTGGACAGGGGGCTCTTAAGTGTGGTCACACAGAATATAAAATGGCACACAATCCTTATCATGGGAGGGGAATTAATAATCAAAAAACTACATTTGCATTTTATCCCATGATACCACAAATTTACTTTGACATACCCTGAACAATACAAACCACACTCAAATAAGGCTATTCAATATAGTATTATTTGTAATTACAAAATATATACAAACAATTGTAATGCTATTTACAGAAGATCAATGGATACTGGAATGCCAAGCAGCTCTAAAAAAAGAATGGGAAAAGTTCCCAGAAGTGATAAGATTGATTTCCAGAACACAATGTCATGAAAAAAAAAAAAAAAAAAAAGGGAGAGTACAAAGGAGTATGCTATCTTTCGTGCAAAAATAAGAAAATAAACTTGTATCTCATTTTAAAAAAACACAAGATCTAAAGCCATGGTACACCAGATAGAAGGAAATGGGGTGCAGAATGACACAGGTCTGACATAACCTTTTACACAGTTTTGACTTGTGGACCCATGTCAATACTTTACATACTCAAAATATAAAATAAAAAATAAGGATTGGGGAGTTATAAACCAGAATAAGAACAAAAATGAATGACATCTGTGTCGTGCAAACAACTAACATAAGGGCCCTAAAGGGAGTGTAAGAAACAAAACCAAGAAGTTTGTGAACACTGAACTCTGACTGCATGCTTTCAGTCCATAGGTGGAAAATACCCACAAACAGAGAGTGAACTAGTGTTAGAAAGTCTGTCTGCTATAATGGAGAGGAACAGCAATCTGTCTACCCTGTGCACAACAGGACTAAGCTACCACCTTGTCCCAGTCTCCCAATAAAAAGAGGCTGGGTCTCCTTGGGGACTGCTGACCAGAGGACTCAGCAGGATAGACAGCATCATGAGGTGGGGATTTGCCTTGTGCTAGAAAGCAAAGTACTTGAGTAGACAGAGGACTGAGCCCATATTCATTTCCCAAGTTATCACAGTAGCCTTACTCTGAAAAACTACACAGTGTATTTACAGATAAAAGGACATGATGTTTGCAAATTACCTTCAAATGGTTCAGGGAAAAACTACCAAAAGAGAGAGCATCAGTGATAAACAGGTAATCAGGATGGTCAAAAGATCTCCCTCTTTTTTTATTTGAAGTAGGGCCTCACTTCGAAGTCCAAGCAGACCTTTAACTCACTGTGTAGTCTAGGCTGGCCTTGAACTCAACCTCCTCCAACCTCAGCCTCCTAAGTGCTGGGATTACGGGCGCACACCCCCACAACATGACAGATCTCTTTACAGTGGAAAGGTACTCCAAAAAAGCAAGCTCCACCAGCACGATGGACAGCACTCCACCCCAGCCCTCAAAGCATCTGGGTGTGCAATCAACTTTTGCTTTAAATAGCAATAATAACTATAAATAGACAAGTTAACTGATAGTATACAGAGTACCCATTTTCGTTCCAGAAACAATCTAAACTCCCTGCTAGTGTCCAGGTGTTCCCTGGAAGTGCAGTAGCTCCCTGGGGGCTGCAGCGGAACTGAAGCACTGGGTGGCTGTGCTGGGAAGGGCTGGGAGGAGAGCTGTATGTTGGCAGCCTGGGTGGAAAGCAATGATGGCCTAAGCAAAGGGGGACTAGGGGAGCAAAACAGAGGAGGGAAACTCAGGCAGTGGAGTCCCAGGGACAGCGAAGAAGTATGAACAACACCCAGGTTCCTACAAGCTAGCACAGAGAGGGGTACTGGTGCAGGAGGGGCACTCCAGGACTAAACAAGGCAAGTATGAAGGTAAGTAGATGCCTCAGTTCTACAGGCTCCAGGAACCAGCACATACTAAGCCCTGTCGCACAGAGCACTGACCCCACATACTGACAAAGCCAGCTGGCCCACAGAAAGCCACCTTCCCCAGCAACACCTCTCCATGTTTAACCATCCTCACCCTGGTAATGACAGCTGCAAAGGTAACCTACCCAAATGACCAGGCAACTATGTCCAAAGAAAGTACTTGTAGTTTATGACAAGAACAGAGAGGTATCCTAAATGTTATCTGCTCTGACAGGTCACAAAGCAATCATTGGCTTTTATTACTAATAGGGTGGAAAAGAATAATAATAAACTCAACTTTTACCAAATACGTAGCCACATTGATTAACTGTGTCTGTATGTGAAAACAAGATTTCTCATATTCTACTTTCATGAGTGTCCTGTGGCTACTATCACAAACCACCATAAACTTCATGGCTTAAGTTGTTGAGACCAGAGATCCAAAGCCAATTTCAGCAGGGTCTCAGCTCCTCTTAGGCTCTGGGCAAACCTCCCCAGTCTCTCCCAGCCTTCAGGCTGCTGCGCTGCCTTGGCTTGAGGGCCACACATTTCCACCCATCTCTACCTCTGACTCATCACCTAACTTGAAGCTCCACCGAATCTTGCTTATAAAGATACATGTCCTTGTAATAATAATAATAATAATAATCCAGTATCGGGGCTGGGGATTTAGCTCAGTGGCATAGCTCCTGCCTGGCAAGCTCAAGGTCATGAGTTTGATTCCCGGTACCAAAAAAAAAAATCCAGTATCAATTCTTCCCTCAAGAATCTCAATTTAGCTAGGCATGGTAGTACATGCCTGTAATCCCAGAACTCTAGGAAACTGAGACAGGAGGATCACAAGTTCAAACCTAGCATGGGGGCCCAGAAAACACTGGCATCTCCACAAGCACAGTCACTCTACTCTTCACTGAGTTTGAGACAACTACTAAAGTGGTTCTTTTCTTAAGCAGCTATCAATCTGGATCAAAAAACACAAGCTACTCAGATGCTGGTGTTTAGAGACCATACTTTACTGACTGACACTAACTGGTCCTTCAGAGACCATAACAGATGTGACAAAGGTGCCAAATTGGCCTCTCCCCTCCATGGGCTTCCCCCAGAAGGTCAGGTACTTACTCCTGCAAACCAACAACATTGTAAGAATTACACCCTCAGCAATGGAAATGGACTAAACATAGCATTCTCCTTCACCTGTTAGCTGAAGTCTGAAGGGATTATGGTGAAAACTGAAAGCCAGCCAGACGTGAGGGCCCCACACTTCTAACTGGTGCTGTGTTTCAGTTCAGAGAGGGACTGCCTAACGTGGACACAGTCTGTCATTACAGGCTGATGCATGACAGGAGATTGTACACATGGGCCTCTACATGGGAATACCAGACCTCTCATAGGGAACTGTATCATGGCCATGTCACTAGTTAAGTCCCCTTGGGTATAACAATAGAAATTGCGTCACTCCTCAGTTAACCCAACAATTTACCCAACAAATGTTAAGGGAGCCCTTACTATTTCACAGGCACCACTGTAAGTATTTTAACCATATCTGCTTTTAGACAGTGGTACAGTTGTACTCCTCTGTGAATCTCACAGTCAAAAACTGTACCTACCATGGGTAAGCAAGCTGGCCACTCAGCCATTAAATGGCCACTAACTTAAACTCTGCCTAGAAGCAGAATTAAGGTAAAGGATGATGGGGTGCTGCTATGATGCCCATGCAAAGGAGGAGGGATGGCACTAGCTAGGACTGGCCGGGGGTGAGTGGGCAGCTGGGATGGGAACCTTCCAGGAACACAATTACCATGCCAGTGCCCTCCCTTCACCAAATTCCCCCTGGCATAGTCACAGGACTCCAGGACCCCAACAAAAGTTGGAGAGAATGTGGTCATGAACCATGCCCAAGTCCTCCTCAGGGCACACCTGGGCTTCTCAGGGGCCACAGTCAATGAGGAAAGGAGGTGCTAGATTAGAGATAGGTCCTGAAGTTGAAAATTTTAACACAAAATCTGAAACATGCCTCTTGAGTTGAGGCAAAAAAGGCATTCCCAGGGGAGGAGAGCTGGAACTCTAGAAGCTGAAGTTCATGCAGTGAGCCAGCACACTGAGGGCAGACAGGGACCACAAGCACAGCTCCTTCTGGAGCCTTAGAGTCTTGCCAAGAAGAACCATTGGGCTCCTTCCTTCTCTCTGGGCTTTGGGACGTGAAAGAATTTGAACCTGACTGACAGGAACTCTGCCTGGAACACAAATGCCAGGAGACCTCCCACAGGCTGGAGGAGCACTGGTGAGGGAAAGGACATGGCCCACATCCACAAGGCTATGCATGCTGTATACCAGGCCCCAGGTGACAGCTGAACAGCTGAACCAAGCCTCTGGATGCAAACACTGATGCTGAAGACACTCCAATTCTTGTAGTTAGCTAGTTAAGATTACCTTTTCCACAATCTTCCACTTTCAAAACAGGATTTAAATTACAAATTAAGTTATTTTTCATTGTAATGAAAATTAATAACCTGTGAGCTCAAATATTAAGAGAAATAAGAAGAGATGACAGAAATCCTTAATTTTGAATGCATTCAAGTGGGTCTATAATGGCATCTCCATATTCCAGAGCTTAGTAAAAAGGAAACAAAAATTTATAATAACAAGATTAACCACCACTCTGAAAACCTTTACTGTGAGGTTAAAAAAAAATGAAGCAAAAAGCACAGCTGCAGTGGGCCGTCTGGCTCCCAAGAAGCATGCCCCAACTGTTTCCTTCCTGTGTGAACTTATAAGACACTTGACTTTGATCCAGAGGAAAGAAAAGGGGGAGAAGAAAAACCAATTGGGGATACTGTGAGTAATGAGCAAACACAGAGGCCATTTGTGAGGAGAGGAAGAAATTCCCTGGGAGGTAAATATAGCCACTGGTGGAATAGAGCAATACAAGGAAATCACCCCCACCAAAGGCAACAGTAAAACCACTGACTTCTGAGGCAAGAAAACACAGGACACAAGGACACAGGCAGACACGGAGAAGCCATCCCTGCAGGGGAGGAGTAATGCACCATCATGAAGATGGCGATAAATATGACATCCTGGATCCACAGTGACTCAGAGAAATGATCCTGGAATCCCAGTCCATTTCCTGTTTTACCCTTTCCATGCATTATTTTAAAATGACCCAGAGTCAGATAATATGAATGACTGATTCTGTCATGTGCAGACACAAATATAAACAGACAATGCTTGCTTTCTTCCTTTTCACTTTTATTTTGAAATAATTTTAGAGACTCAGAAATATGGCATAATCAGTACAGAATTTCTATCTAGCCTTCTCCCACCATCCTCTACTCCTGGATCACATGTGATGATAGTATTATCACTAAAACCAGAAAGTCTGTCTGGCACAGTTCCACCAGCACATCTAGCTCTTGCTTGAACTTCTTCAGTTAGGGCTCTGCTCCTTCCCTGCCTGGACTACACACAGCATTCATACAAGCTGTGTGCCCCATCAACCTGTGACAGACCCACAGTCTTTGCTATTCATAAGCTTGCCAACTGAGTGTTATTCCATGGACTGTTCCTCAGTTTGGGCCCCTGATGTTAATCCTCATTAGATTGGCTTGACAAAGCACTGACAGAATAGCTATGAAAGTAACACCTCTGTGTCCTTCTCTATGCCTGTGTATTCTGTTATTAGTGATCATCATTTTGATCAGTTGACTAAAGTAGAGTAATCTGGGTCTCTGCACTGAAAAGCTACTATTTCTCCCTCTGTAATTAACAAACATCTTTGGAGAACTTCAAGACTATGCATTCAACCACCCTGCTTCTCAACACTCCTTCCAGATTAATTGCAGTGACCATAAGCAACAAGGCCATCAGGAACAACCTTGTGCACGGTCTCTTGAATTTTGTGAGTGCAATATCTTCAAGATGAAGGAGCACAGTGAGTCACTATGCTGGGCCTGTTCAGCCCAAGGAATCGAGGTGCCTGCGTGGGCCCTCCCAGCCCTGCTGCCACCTTCTAATTCTTATTATCTGAAAAGGGAAGGATAACATCTCAGTATTTTTCTATTTTGCATTTCTCCAATCATAAGCCTTAATCCTTTTTCATACTTTAAGGCTCACTTTCACATTTTTTTGTGAATACACTATCCATTCATATCTCCTTTCTGTTTTCTATCACTTTCTCATCCTTTGATTTTTAACAGCTGCTTGTCTGTTGGGGCTCTGAGCCCTGTGCCCATGGCCTCATACAGGTGCCACACTTCCTCCCAGTGTACAGGAATGACTACCTCTATTTCAAGCTTAGGGAGGGACCTGCCCATGTCCTCCCCTGAAATTTGCTTGGTTTTGCTTTTTACCTTCCTGATCATCTGTAGCTTATTCTTCTATGTGATATGAGAGAACAGACCTAATTTTAACTTTTTCCAAATGGCTGTCCAGCTGTCTCAGCTCCACTTATTTAAAAACCTACCTTTGCCTTAGTTGGGATGCTGTAGGTATGCTAATCCAAACATCCCTGAATCCAGGCCTATGTTCTAGGAATTTAACTGTCCCCAGACAGCACCAGCGGACACATCAGTGCCTGGCTTGTTATCCCTCCTGGCTTTCATTTCTCAGTGATTTCCTACTATTCTTTAGGTTCGTTTTCCCACAGACTGTAGAGTCCATTTCTATAACTCCATTTTTTGAAGTATTGGTATTTTTATGGGACTGCATGGAATTCATTAAGGCTCAAGGGAGATGGAAACCTTTATAAAGCCAAGTCATACTCATCAAGAACAGGGGCATCTTCCATTTGTTCAAGTAAATTTCTGTGTTTCTCAGGAGTGCTTTAAAGTTTAATTCACATGCTTTTGCATATTTCACTTGAAGTTTATTTTGATAATTCTGCTGTAGTGCAAAAGCAGCCAACATACATAGATGGGCGTGGCTATGTTCTAAATAAACTTCATTTGTAACAAAAGTAAGGAAGGGGCCTTCAGGCCTCCAGTGGCCAGTCTCACCTGTCATCTTGACCCAATGTTCCCCTCTGCCCTCTGCCTCCCTGTCCTTATGCCTCATTCCTTCTATATCTTTCCCCCAAGCCCTCACTCTGTCCTCAGGTCTGTTACCTAACCCATATGCAGCTCTACCTGACGAGCTACTTCACGGCTTTCAACCTAAGGTCATCTGGGCTTTCTGAGGCCCTGTACCTAGCTGTCTCCTCACTTTCCTGAAGTTTCCTTGGCCTGCTTCTGTGGAGAGGGGTGGAGATTAGGGATTCCATGTTGGGCTTGATTATTGCCTTACGTTAGTTCAAGTTTGGTCATAATAGGTCTTTGTGGCCTTAGGACATGATTATGTTAGGGTTTCTGTTTGTTTTTTGTGGTGCTGGGGACTAAACCTAGGGCCTTGCACATGCTAGGCAAGTGCTTATCATTGAGCTATACAGCCATCCCGAACAAAGGACATTGTTTTACAGAAGTTTATTTCTCCTCTTTTGTCCTATGTCATTTTGGAGGGAACATTTGAAACATAAGACATTCCTATTTCATAGGACTTAGAAGACTCCAGTGCTTGCTTTTTTGAAGCCTAGAGACCAGGATTAACACTGATACCAATAATATCAATATATCTTACAGTGTAATATATCTTTTAGAATAAGAATAACATTTTGTGGGGGAATAAAGGAGTGGGCATCTTCCCAAGGGTTTATTTTGATAGTATTCCTTTTTAAGGTGATAAGATTAAGGATTCAGGAACAGCTTCCAAAAGAAATGACATCAAAGATGAGCCTTAAAGTGTGAACAGAGGCCCAGGGGCCAAGGAAGAGAGGCTGGCCCAGCAAAACCGGAGGAAAGGTCAAGAACACTGAAACACTGAAAGTCAGCCTGAGTCTTGCAAGGGAGAGGGGACTGGAGCAGACACAGAGAGCAGAGACCAGATCAAAAGTGATTTTTCTGTCCACTTGAAGAGTGCAGGCTTTGTACTAGAGCCAATGAGAAGGCATTAAAAAGGTTTAAGCAGGCCAAGAATCCTGTGAAATGAAACCTATAGTGTCCCCAGAGTGAAGGACTAATGCCACGCTTAGGAATTAATGCAGTTTTAGGGTTATGCTTTCTTTATCGCACTTCACAAATGTAGAGAAAAGTTATGACAGTTTGAAAGACACAGAATTTCTAAGTATCTCCAAGAGCACAATGTAAAAGGCAAAACACAAAAGAAACAGTTGAGAAAGAATGGTGCATTTACTGCTAAAGGTAAGGAAATGCTCATCATCTTCCACTGTGCCCTCACAATGACCATGAGAACAGGGCATCTCAGTGTAGCACCCACATGAAGGTGCACTGGCAATGAAGGTACACTGGCAACACACCAGAGCTCCACTGCTTAAGCTAAAGCCTTGCCGCCCTTGGGCTTCCAAGATCTGCCTTAGGTCATTAATAAGTATCCCTTCTCCCTGCAGAGCTGACTGACTATGTCAGCCAAGGCAGCCTGAAGCAAAGACCACCATACTATCATCAAGATACCCAGTTCTTGATCCACCCAACAGAAGGTGAGACCCTGCACCTCCCTGGGCTTTCCTGGGCCTCTGGTCTGTTTAACAAGTACAAAAGAACAAGGATTGTCTCTCTTAGCAACGCTGATAGCCAGGGCTACTAAGGCAGGTCTCTGTGAAGGACCATAATCTGTGCTGTGCAGGTGACCAAAGACTGAGAGCTCCACATTCTCAGATGTCATTCTACCCCACTTCACCTCCATGCAGTCTCTCAGGCCATCCTACTGACCTTCCCATAGTGACACCCCAGCCACCAGCAGGTGACCAGAGCACACAGTAGGGCCACAGCAGATCCTGCAGGGAACCGCCCCATCATGCTTCCATTCAAGGGCCCCACTGATACTCAGCTGCCAGGAGCACCTGAGGCCAGGGGCTCTTTCTCACCAACCAGCAGTGCTGCAGGTCCTTGTCTACCTACTTGTTTCTCTTTCTTTCTTTTGAAAAATTTAATTCTATCATTTGTTTGCTTTATGGTACTGGGGATTGAACCCAGGAACCCTATACTAAGCTATATCCTCAGCTCTCTATTTTTTGTTTTGAGACAGCGTCTTGCTAAGTTGCCTAGGCTGAGCCCAAGCTTACGATTCTCCTGCCTCAGCCTCCCAGAGTGCTGGGCATGCACCACCATGTCTAGCTTTTGCCTTTCTTCTGATACTGTTCCTAGTGGAAGTGACTTCATGGGCAGTGACTCAAGCCCTGCAGAAATGTTACGGGTTAACCAAATTCCATTTCTCACTCCCCTTTACTTAACCACTTCTGTGTTCAAGAACTCTCTGCATGAACAAAAAGTAGAACAAGGACATCACAGGTTTGCATCGACACTGCAAAATCCTTCCCTCACTCCAAAATAAGGCTCCTTCACCTACACATTCTCAGAATTACTGTCAATCCCTAGATGAACTTGACTTTAGAATTACTATTTACTGTGAGTCCCAGAATCATGAATTGGTACACAATAACAAAGGAACCAGGAAAAGGCCAACAACCCTGCCAAAAAAAAAAGTAAAAAAAAATAGGACAGAAGCAAGGACTCTTTCTCCTTCCCCTAAATGGAGAAGGAGAAGGCAGTATAAGTTCCTAATTGCCTCACAACTGCCTCTGAATAAAAGATACAGATATACCCTATCTGGATCTCCTCCTGTTGCTGGATTATTCCCTCTGAAGACCTCACAAGACAAAGCCAAGACACTGAGACAAGGCTGTGAGATGCACATACTAAGAGTAAGCTGAGTGCTGATCCCAGGAAGGCAAGAAAACCCTACAAGTTCACTCCCCTCACTGATAGCCAGGGGTCCCATGTGTTCCGAAACTCAGAAAGATAGTATTGGTAAATAAACAAAAATACATGCAATTTTTGTTTTTATGTATCACTGAATATACTTTGTTTCTGAGACAGGCTCTTACTACATAGCCCACGCTGGGCTTGAACTTGCAATCTTCCTGCCTCGGCTTCTCATGTGCAGGGATCATAGTGTACAGTACCACATCCCGCATTAAACAAATTTAAATGAAAAAAGATTACTATTTCTGACATACATGGAACATGAATGAAGCATGTGTTGCCTGTATCTAGCCTCACTGATGTCGCCTGGAGTGAACACTTCACCACCCTCACTGCACAGACACAAGTACTAAGGTATGGGGGAAGGGCTGAACCCACCCTCTTCATTGCTACTCTGAAAAGCTCACAATGAGAAAAGATTTTCTTTTATTCCAAGAAAATCCTCCAACCACCATTCATCTGAGAAAGTCCAGTATTTATGCATTTAATCTAGAAACAGTCTATGAGCCTCAGAGCAATCTCTTTCCATTAAAATTACTCTCAGAAATGCAAATAAATAGATAAAATCAAGGCTTACAGTAATTTTCCCAAATCTGCAATATATTACAAAATGTCTATAGGCAGTAAGAAACTTGTAGGGAGATAAATCAGAAAAATGTAAAAGAATGGTTCCTTCAGTGCCCTCAGCAGCTCAGACAGCAGTGGTGCCTTCCACACACGCACCATATCTGCATCCTGACAAAGACCACTGTTAATCACCCAGAAACTCCCACACCTGCTGCAGGGAGGCTCCCCTCATTCACAGTGGGACTGGTCACTTAAGTACTACCCACCCCCTAGATCCAAGCTAGGCTTGGGCAGAAAAAGAAGGGTTCCACATCACCCAAGATGGTACCTAAGTTTCCCCAATACCCACCTACCTTTTGCCTGAATAAAATATATCTATTTTTTTTTAATCCAGTAAAAGCACCAAACATTCTTACAGAGAAAGGGAGGGGGTCTTCTTCTCTACTTCTTCCTTCCTGCAAGGTAAACTGTATTTGCAAGCCTGGAGTTCTAGCAGATACAGTCGATGATGAGGTGACCAAAATAACAGACTCCATCAGCAAGAAAGTAAATACAGCAGGAGTCGGGGAGCAGTTATTCCTAAAGCATCCAACATGTTGCCCTGGAACAGCTACCTTCAGATAATCTCCCTGTGAGTGAACAAACTTTAATTTTATTTACACTACTGTTACTATTTTCTCCTCATAAAGCCACACTTCATCCTCATAAAGTGAACAAAAAGAGATCTTAGCATGATAATCACAGAAGGAAAATCCAGGGTGAATCTTCCTCTACAGTATCTGAATTTCAACAAAGACTCTAATTACTAAGTTTCTGCGCAAAAACTTATTTTGTGATATTAGCCCTCTAAAATAAAAAAAAATAAATCAACCTACTAATGATCATATTTTTTAAAAAAGCAATAGATTCAACATACAAATGGAAGTAATTACTGAAACTTAGCCAAGGGTATTTAATGCTACAGCAGCTACTTAGAAATTAAGCCTACAGCTAAGTATTAAGTAAGGCTTTAATTGCCTCTTTCATAAATCCCAGGGTCCTTTTGTATATAAAGTATGGCATGCACACCACAATTCTCTCCTCTGTTGTCTACACCTAATTCAAACACGAGAGGGTAATTTAATAGGCAAATAGAATGAGCAAGGATGGGAAGATCACAGCGATCCTGGCAGGAAATAAAGCCTGTGGAAAGAAGGCTGGAAAGAGTGCTGCCCACTGGGCCAGCCTTACCTCCTAAGACCAGGAGAAACTGCTTCTCCTCTCGGCTCCCCAGAGTTTCTGTCTTTTTGTTTTGTTTTGTTTTTCCGGTACCGGGAATTGAACTCATGACCTTGCACTTGCCAGGCAGGCGCTGTGCCACTGAGCTAAATCCCCAGCCCCTCCCCAGAGTTTCTAAAAATACCCCTCAGCACATGAGCAGTACCCTTGCCACCCACTTCTTTTTTTTTTTTTTTGGTTTTTCTCCGGTACCGGGAACCGAACTCACGACCTTGCGCTTGCCAGACAGGCGCTTTTTGCCGCTGAGCTAAATCCCCAGCCCCTCCCACTTCTTAAATTTTTTTCAGAGGAAAGCTACAAGCACCACTTGGAGGTATGGCCTCCTCCACAGCACTGCTGACAGCAGTAAACACTGGCAGGTAAGCAGGCCCTGGAATGACAAGGAAAGCAGGAAAGACACCAGTGGTTTGAAAATATTCTGGCCTGTCCAAGGTGCCCCACAGGCGCACATCTTCGCTCATCTATGAAGCTGACTACCAGGAAATGCTCTGCAGATGTGAAGAGGGGTGAGGAGGGACTTGGGTGTGGAGCAGGGACAGGCACTACCAACAAGGTGGGGAGGAGGGGGCAGGTACCAGGTCAGAGAGGACACAATGGGCCTGGGGAGAGCAGGATGTGGTATGACTTATGAGACATGGGGAGAAACCCAAGAGGTAGCAGAGCAGGAGAGGAGCGGCCCATGAGCTCAAGGTCCTCTGGCTCAACATGGAAGTAGCAGGGCCCATAAAGTCAGAGAAGTCCAAATGCACAGCCAACTCTCCACCACAAAGAGAGGAAGATGGAGCATATGCTCCTCTGGGACAGAGCCTGCCCCCTCACAGAGGAGATCCTGTGGCTGCCTGGGAGACTATGCTTAAGAGGAATCCACATGTCACTCTATGGCACATCTGTGATACACTGGGTACGCACCACATGTTATTACAGGTGACCTTCAGGCCCATCCAGGAGCTGAGGACACATCTGTAATCAAACAGATAACAATTCCTGCCTCCTAGAGGCACTATCAGATGGGAGAATCAGGAAACATAATCAATACAAAAGCTACTCTGTGGGTTGGAAGCTGTGAGTACTACAAAGTAGAGGAAACAAACAGAGCAAGGTGCAGGGAACTGTCACACACTGTGGCAACACTGCCCATGGTGGCCATGTTCCTGGTGGAACAAAGGTTTCAAGATTAGGAGGAGGAAAATCTAACAGGTAGCAAAGGCAAGAAGCTGGGTCTTAAGTGTTCAGACCCAGAGCTGAACCAGGGGCAGGATGGAGAAGAAGGGCAAATTCCACAGACACAGAAATGAGGTCTAGCTAACCATGTGGGTAATGTCACAAAGGGCAGGGACAATTTAATGATGATGTTTTATGCACCATGGTAAGAAACAAACAGTTTGATAAGAAAGTGGTCTCAGGGGAAAACATCTCACCATAAACAGGAACCAAGAAGCCTGGGCCCCAGATCCCAGGCAATGTCAATGGGCAAGTCACTCACACACAAGGAATCTAAACATACTTACACAGGAAGATGTTATTGGCTGTCACAAACCCACAACTTGGGTATACAACAGAGGCCAGGTCTGAGAGGAATTCAGTGCATGGTGGGGCACAGTTGTAAGGAGGATCGCCACAAGTTTGAGACCAGCTTGGGCTACATAGTAAGTTCAAGTCCAGCCTGAAATACATAGGGAAACTGTCTCAAACCACCCTCCCCCCATCAAAAAAGTGATGACTAAAAGGAACAAGATAAACTCACTGAGTAAGCATCAAAAGATAGGGGAAAGGAAAGGACAGCTGGTCCACCAAGCAACAGTTCTGCCAATGTCCAGGACCACAGTCTGGCCAGTGGATGCCAGAGAGACCATGGCACTGGCCCTTCCTGGAATGGTCTATGGTGGATTGACAACTGGTGGTCAACTTGTAACACCCAGCTGAACTCACCCAGCATGGTGCTAGGTGTGAGAGGCCCAGCTGAGGACTGTTGCCAGCAGCGTAAGAGGTTGTTGAGAGCTGGTAGAGGCTGTTGGGAGCTGGCAGAAGCTGTTGGGTGCTATTAGAAGTTGTAAGGAGCTGTTGGTTCTCTTGGAAGAGCTTGTCATGCTGGTTTTCCTGATGAACTGAGCTGTTCTCATTGTTTGAGGAGCTCAGGACCTTGTTGTTGCTGAGAATCGCTATGGTTCACTGGGAGAGCTCTGGTCCTCACTTTGAGCATTGCTTCCTAGCTCTGGAGGGGAAGATGGTGCACTGCTCAGTCTCCTGGAGAAGCTTGTCACATTGGCTTTCCTGATGGGAACTTAACTTTCCTCATAGTTGGAGAAGCTTGGGACCTCACTGTTACTGAGGATGGCTGTGGTATCCTTTTGGAGAGCTCTGGTACTTACTTTGAACATCGCTTCCTGGCTCCAGTGATGATCCCTCAGCCTGCTGGCACACATCTTTCATCCCACTGGCACAGAATTTCTAGCTTCCACCACTGACCTTTTGCCTTTCCCTGCTAGGTGAGCAAGCAGGACAAGTAGCTTGCATGCTACAGGTCTGTCGCACAGACACACCTCCCATATGCACAATAGAGTAGCAGGGTGTGGCTGCAGGGAGCCCTGGACACAGCTGGACATATACCAGCCCAAGACACAGCATTGCCAAAAATATAGACTTCCTTCTTCTACCCCTATAAACCACCAGACAGAGAATGAGATCTGGCATCAAAGACAGTTATTCTTCTCCAAAACTATTATGGTTTGGATCAAAGATGTTCCAGAACGGCGCTTGGATTCAGAGGTAGGGTTTTCAAATGATGACTGGGTCATGGAGGCACCAACCTCATTAGCCAATTAATACACTGATGAGTTCACAACTGAATATGTTATGCCTGGCCCCTTCCTCTCTGGCTCTTTCCCCCTTTCTTTGCTTCCTGACTTCAAGTTGGGAAGAAGCTTTGCTCTACCAGCCCTCCCACCATGTTTTTGCCTCACCTCAGGTCCACAGCAATGGACCCTACTGATCATGGACTGAAACCATGAGCCAAAATAAACCTTTCCTCCTTAAAGTTGCTTTCATCAGATACTTGATCAGAGCAAGGAAAAACTAACACAGAGATCAAGGGGAACAACATCTTCAAGGTTGTGATCCAAGTGAAGTCTTGAGCTCAGATGGGGCTACATCAAGACCTACTCTATCCATGTACCCTCAGGCAGCTATTATGCTTCCATAGCATGAAATAAAAGATCTAGGAAAGTAAATGGTAAGAAGTAACAACCACCAGGGAACTAGACAAAAGACAAATATAAAGCAAAAAAAGGGGCAGGGGGGGAGAGCAGTAGTTTCAATTTTTTCTCTTTCAAAATAAATGAGGGGAAGGAGGCTCTATGAAATCTCTTACGAACACTGACAATATAAAAAGATCATTACAACACAAGTAACCTCTATAACTTACTACTGTTCATTTTCAAAAGCATAAGGCAAAAAGCAGAGACCAGCCTAGCCAGGTGTCCAAACAGAAGGGAGCTGTCTTTTTTGATATTGGTCATCACCTATTTTGCTGTGCATAAGTCCTTCCTGCAGCAGGTGGAAGAATGACCAAGGTCAGCCCTGACCAGGAGAATGAACACATGCTGCAGAGACAGTGCTACTGCCACCTCCTAGCCAAGAGTTTCCTGAGCCAGAAATGGCAGCATACATCTGTAATCCCAACTACTCAAGGGACTCAGGAAAGAGGCTCACAAGTTTGAAGCCAGCCTGAAGATCTAAGCAAGAATCTGTCTCAAAATAAAGGGCTGGTTATATAGTTCAGTGGGTAGAGCACTTACCTTAGCCTGTGCAAGGCCTTGGGTACAATTCCCAGGACTGGGAAGGAAAGAAAAACAAAAACAAAGACTTTAATGAGTATGTCTAGCCTATGAACCCAGGTGATAACTACACCATGGCCTTGCAGCTTATATATGTGAAAATCTAATTCTGCACTTTGCACAGGCTGGCCACCAGTAAAAGTGGTAGAGTTGGGTAGACCCTCAGATATTAGCAGGTGCTAGGCCCAAGGAGACAGTGAGCTATTGTACAGCCTGGGACACCTGACACCTGCAAGGAAGGATACAACAGATTAAAGGCCCCATGGGAACCAGTTTTCCCTGAGGACATCAATGTCACACATGGCACTGAAGCTCCATGACTCTGGATGCCATCTGAACGTCATTCTAAAATGGGAAGATAAACAATTCTATTTTAATCATTAGCTCTGTTCACTAGTCACTAGTCACTAGTCAATAGTCATGAGAAATAAACTTCAAAAATGCTATGAGCATGAGATGTACTTGCCAGTGAAGTGGGCAATTCAGTCCTTATTAATATCTACACAATCATTATTCAAAGAGGCAGAGGGTGCACAGTGGGCCCTATGGCTCTCTGGTCCTCCCTGTGTTTTCCTGGTGTGGCCCACCAGCACTTCATCTGCCTGGTTCCTTCCTTCCCAGCTCAGATGCAGGGACTCCATGAAGCCTCCCACAGCTACTTCTCTGGCTCCTTCAAGACCAGTAACTCTTCCAACTTGCTGTGGCCTTGCTTCCCCCCACACACCAGGGAAAACAGTGAGCCCTAATGGAAGATCAATCTGCACCTCCGAGGGCATCCAGGGGTCTCTTGGCACTAGCCTTGGTGCTGGCAACACTTTCCTCCTCAGGGTCCTGGGCAAACCCCGCCCATATAATCAGAGCCCTAAGCACAGAGGGTGCACTCAGAAAATGGCATCTACTGCCCCTATGCCCCACTGAGCATGCAGATTGCTAGTGTTCCAGGTAGGTCAGGTCTGTGTAACCCTCTCCAGGGGTGCAGTAGTCACTCAGTATTCTAGTGACTTCTGGTTGTCTGCACTAATGGATTGTGCTCCTCTCATTCTGACTATTCTGTCACCCCACCAGACTCTGTTCCTCAGCGGCACAGACCACATCTAGTTTTTCACCCAGAGGCAGAAGTATAGTATAATCTTGACACATGTTTGTTGAATGAATAACTATAGGAATGAGTGTCTATTTTCCCAATTAAACTTCAAGTTCTTTACTAACAGGAAGTATTTCTTACATTTATATACACAGCAACTAGCAGGAGTGCCACCTTTTTGGCCAAAAAAAAATCTGTAATATTTTGGCACAGTGAACCTGGGGATAACAACTTTCTTCTTCTGCTCTGCCTATGCTTTGACCTGGGGTTGAGATCACACTTACAGCAGCTTCACTTAAACACACACAAACTAATGCTCATAGCAATGCCCCTGAGACTTCAATTTATCACAAAGACACCAATAATTTGTCCTAGCACCTCTTCTAATCTCCATCTTTTATGTCTCCAGCAGGCTGGAGAGATGGGAGGGAACAGTCCTCTCAAACTTAGCAGGGAGAAAAAGAAAATAATAAATATAATTCATTTTTACAACCAACTTTGGAGAAAGGTAATTGTTTAGGTAATACCAAATGGCAAGATTTTCAATATTTCACACTGAAAGACATAGAAAGAGCTCTTCTCGGAAGAGCCACTGAAAGTAAGAAGCATGTCCTCCCTGTTCTCCACAGAGGCTCCAGGCATGGGACAGACTGTACAGGGGCAAAGCCAGAAAAGTAACAAAGGGTTTGAAGGGTTAACAGATAAGCAATACTTCACCCATATTTCCTACAAAGATTTTCCCAGACCTTTTAATATTTTATATCATTTTAAACAAGATGGTTAAGATGTACCCTAATAATTAGGCAGCTCGATCATTTGCCTTGCTGTGGCTCCCCAGGAAACTTCCTGGCCTTTGATGTATAGCAGTCAGCAGGCCACTTAATTACGATGACAAGCAGCCCAGTAGAACAAGCCCAAATCCAAATCAGAGACAAAGAACAGGGAGGCACTGGGCCCTGGGTCAATAACAGCAAAAAGTAGACAACATCATCTATTTCAACAACTTCTTTTCAGACATCATTATTGATACAGAAAAAAAGAGAGATATAGGGAAATACAGAAGAAGGAGGAAAGGGAGGAGGAGGGAAAAATGTAGGTCTCCACAGCTCAGGGGAAAAAAAAATTGTTCCTTAAGGAGTAGTGCCAGTTAAAAGGATGTCAGTATTCTGGACTCAAAATTTATAAAGCATATTTTACCTTGGAAGAAAATTTCTAGGTTTTCCTGAAGAAATGAAAGCTATAAATTCATCTCAGGCACTCAGCAGTTAACAACCCACAGTATTATAATCACCTCATTTTCTTTTTTTTTGTACCAAGAATCAAACTCAGGACCTTGCACTTGCCAGGTTGGTGCTGTACTGCTGAGCTATATCCCCAGCCCCACACCTCATTTTCTAATTGAGCTGGCTTCCAACAGCCACAATTCTTTGCGAGAATCTTTCTTTCTCTCCTTTCTTCACTAAGAAGCCCTCTGAGATCAAGAATTCTGAGTACATACTAAGGGCTTCTTGGGGGACTTGGAGGGAAGACAGCAGGGTATGGGGAGGGAAGGGCAGAAGAGCCTGGAGGAGCAGGTGGGATGGAGTGGTAGCAGTGTGCTGGCTCTCAGGTGGTGCCCCCAGCACTTGAGCAGGAAGCCAATACAGGGTGCAATGGTGCGTAACTATACTCCAAGCTGCTCAGGAGACTGAGGTAGAAAGACCTCAAGTTTGAGCCCCGCCTGGCCAACTTAGCAAGACCGTGTCTCAAAATAAAAACAAAAAGGATAGGTGATGTGGCTAAGTGGTAGAGCACTTGCCTAGCATGTGTGAGGCCCTGGATTCTACCTCCAGCACCAAAAGATAACTTTTTTCCTCAGGTTTTTTATTTCTGTTACTTAAACAAGAAAACAAAGCTTAGGTGTTCTTACTGGCATTTAGGGTACACTGGGGTTCCTCATATTGGTGACTAGGAAGGATGGGGAGTGTCATCCTTTTCAGATGCCATAGTACCCAGGCCTTGCTCAAAGGAGCTCATTATTGTGCACCACCAGACATGTGGGAGTCCCATTCTTTGGGTGTCTCGAATAGCAACCAACCAACACAGGGCCCACTCTACTCTGCTGCCATCAGGGAATCTCACATAGAAGTAGGGAAGCCAGAGAACCTGAGGAACCCAAAGCAGCCAATGAACCTCCAAAAGGGGTGAGCACTCAAGTATCAAAACAGAGTAGGTGATCACAGTCATCCCCCTGCAACAAAAAGCCAGGGAAGGCCCAGCCACAGGTCACCTCAGGGACAGAGGTGGCTGTGACCAGCAAGGCCTGAAGGGGCTTCAAAGGCACAAGTCATTTCTATTCCTTAATGAGTAAAAGAAATTGATATGATTACTTCCTGAACTTATACACAGTTGCATACACACTCCTACACTACATACAGAGATGTTCACAGACTCCGTTCCCCACCTGCTCCATTAAAGAATGTGTGTGATTTGAGGTGAAAATAATGTCAATACCTCATCTATGAACTTACCCAAAGACAACTAAGTGTTACTGATGTCTATGTTTTTTGTTTTTGTTTTTTTTCCCGGTACTGAGAATCAAACTCATGACCTTGCACTTGCCAGGCAGGCACTGTGCCGCTGAGCTAAATCCCCAGCCCAATATATTTCCAGAGTTTTTTTCCATTTTATTATTTTTTCCATTTTTCTATTGCAATGAATATCCTTATTCATTGAATATTTGTGTGACTGGTTGGTTGTATCTGTGTTATAAGTTTCTAGAAGTATAATTCTAGATCACAAAGTATCTGTATCCTAAATTTTATTTTATTTTATTTTTTGTTTGTTTTTCTTCCGGTACCGGGAATCGAACCCACGACCTTGCACTTGCCAGGCAGGTGCTGTGCCGCTGAGCTAAATCCCCAGCCCCTGATGTCTACATTTTTATATCTCCAGAGGGTAAGGAACAATGTAAAAATGGGTCTTCAATGGCTCTTGGCTTTACAAAGCAAAACACATGGTTTCTGTCATTTTTGTCAATTAAGAGCTACTTATAAAATATAACTACAAACACACAGTGACTCATAACCTGAGTACCCATGCCCAGGTATTTAATAAAAAGAAATGAAAACACATGTCCACACAGTTTTTTACATGAATGATGCTGGCAGTGTTACTCCTAACAGCCAAAAATTGGAAATAACCCCAATGTGTATCTGCAGGAGAATGGATAAACAGAGTGTGTTAACCTGCAGAATAAGACAGCACTCAGAAGAAATGAGAAAGGAACTCCTGATATGCGCAAAGATGTGGCGAGAGCTCAAAACTATGATGTCAAGAGAAGTCAAATCATGAAAGAATAGAGCTTAAATGATTATTTGCATAAGGGTAAGAAGTAGGCAAAGCCAGTCCACAGTGATAAAAGAGGGTATGCAGGAACTTCCTGGGCATCACGTTTCTCCACTTTGTTTTGTGGTGATTAAATAGAAGTTTGACGGTAACCTGTCAAAACTCTTCAAACTAAATACTTAAGGTACGTGCATTTTACTACATGTAAATGACATCTAAAAATTGCTTGGAAAAGTATATAGAATGGCATATAAAAAGGGACGCTCTAAACTTAAGAGACTTAAAGAGATATGGAATATATAAAGCTGAGAGCAGAACAGACTTTCTGTACACTCCATTCCTGTGGGTTACTAAAGCCCTGGGGTGCAGGGCTATTATGGCACAGAGCACAGGTCAAGGAAGGTGAGACACTTGACAATGCCACCAATCACAGCCAACACCCTAGAATCACAGAATACAAGAAGTTGGAGGAACTAGAGAACTCTAGGCCAACATACCAACCAATGTGTGACAAAAACAGCAGCTCATGCACCATTCTAAATGCCACTGGAAAATATGATGGCAGGGAGAAAGATGCCTCTCCAACCAGCCGCAGGGCCTCTACCAAGGAACTTGAACAGAAATACATAGGACCCCCAGAGAAATACTTAGGCCTTCCTGAGGACAAAATACACGAAGATGTGTGCCCTAACATGGCAGCAACAGTGCAGTTCTCAAACCAATCTACAACTCAGTAACATCTCATTCAAAAGCTGTGCATAACCATAAAGCAACAGCTATGAATGGGGTTTGCCAGAGCAAGAGGCAAACTGAGGCCCCATTGGTTCCACTAAGGACGTAAGGAAGTTTACTGACCTCCAGCTCTCACTCCAACACAGGGGCTGTGGGTGACCTCAGTCACATCTGTCACACTCAGAATTACTCCCACATCGTAATCCATTAATGATCAATACTGACTGTGAGGACAGATCACTTCACATCTCCCCCAAATCATAGCATCAGACCAAGTGGGCCACTGCCAAGCCTGATTATACCCCATCTCCACTCCTCCTGCTGGGTGGGCCCTGGGCTAACACACATGAAGGTGGGTAAGCAGTAAGTGATAGATAAACCAAGAATACAAGACTGCAGAAGATGAGCAGGAGGACGCAAAGAATGAGGGGGAGGCAGAAGAGGAGGAAATGGAGGAATAAGGAGGAGGAAAACACACCCTCAGGGTGGCCACAGGGCTTAGGACACTGAGACTAGAGCAATGGCTGGGCTGGAGCTTGAACTTGATCTTATTTTATTTGTTTTCAGCAGGTAAAGAAAAGAACCACAATGATACTCCAGGAAGATTAAACTAAAGTGGTGCTTGGGGCAGCAAAAAGAAAATGGGAAGTGGGGTAAGGGTTGGCCATGGGACAGAAAAGGAAATTCTGGGAAAATCTGCTAAAAGGTCATGGAACTAACTTAAAATGATAGATTTTATGTGATACTAATTTTATTTCAATTTTTTAAAGTTTTCATTATGTGTTACCAATACACTAACCCTTAATATTTCAGATGAAATTATCCAGAAGCCTTGGTAACAACCCAAATGTGGCAATACCACTGTTGGCACATACGTCCGCTGTAAAATGTAACTAGGTACCACAGAAACTTTTAACTTTTAAGTGGTCATCCCCTCCAATTTGCCCTAGAGTACTTCCCTACCACCATCACTCCATCAGCACTTTCTCATTTGACTAGAGTATAATTTTACAATTCCTTTCTATGGCACATGGTGACCATATAAAGGGGTTCCCATTGGCACCCCCAAATTTAGTCTTCTATTCTCTAACATTGCTATGTTCTGTTTTGTGACAGCACCTTCAGCCCTTGCCCTGACACCACTTGTCCTTCAGGGCCAATTTACCATTAACCCCAAGTCACACTGGAAATTCACCCACCACATGAGATAATGTGGACACCAAGCAGCTGGGCTATAGTTTTAGTTCTCAGAAAGTGTGGGGTCCTCATTTGCAATTTGTCACACACAGAGAGACAACTCCTTGTTAAAAGGAACATGAAAAAAGAGATAATATCCTTGAGAGGCTTGTTAAGGACAGAATTAAGCCCTTATTTGTCTCAAAAATACTATGTTTCAAGTAGGTCAATTAACAGAGGAGAGTGAGGAAGGAGCTACCCAGGCAAGAGACTTTGGAGACAGAAGAGGTCAGAGAAGCATGAGAATGCAAACAGCCCACAGGCAGAATGTCTTGGTGTGGCACTGGATGCCCCTCAATGCAACCTTCATCATCTCAGCATCTAGGGAAAGACAGAAGACAGGTAAAGATCTCCTGCAGCCACTGTGTGCCTCCTTATACGAATACCTTCAGGACAACGTTAGTGGACTGAATTTCCCTGTTAACCTTCCTTTCACATTTATAAACCTTTATGGGGGCAGTGGTTTGCTAGGGATTAAACTGGTACTGAATTATATCCCCAGTCCTTTTTTCATGCTTTATTTTGAGACACAGTCTCACTAAGTTGTTCAGGCTAGGCTGGAACTTGCAATCCTTCTGCCTCAGAGTCCCAAAGTGTAGGAATTATAGACATTTGCCACCACAGTTGGCATACATTTATAAATCTTAAAAGGTCAAATAGTAACATTTCTACGAAGTAGCAAAGCTCAAAATCAACATGTACATGTTCTTCCCATAATTACTGGACTATTACCACCCCCAGTAGTGCACTGGCAGAAAAGAAACCCCATTCTAGGGCACTCCATATAAGAGCCAGACCTACATGCCTACAAAGCATAAGATAAAAGTTTTCCTCAGAGTCCCTAGTCTAAAATGACTATGGGGGTGAGAGGGAGAGATGCTAAAGACTGGTTCCCTACTTCTGAGCAGTAACAGACAGGATGACATGCCTTCTGTTGGTGTATCACTCAAACTTGCACAGGTTGAGATTCTAACAGGACCCTTGAGAGCCCTTCTGGGTGCTCCAGAGAGCAATATCCTAGACAGGGATGGCAAATGGGTGCCCCTTCCCAGACCAATTCTAAAGGACTAAAATCTCAAAGTGACCTAGCTACACAGCACACTATCCATTCTCCAGACAGATGCAAAATAATTCCTTCCTTTCTTCTTCCTTTTTTAATGTTATCTGGTATGTTTTTAAAAGTGTACATGCCTTATGTCACTAAGTTGCTCTGAGTGGTGGTGGAGAGACGAGGATACCCAGGTGCTCTTACGAAATATAATGGCCAGTGGAATTCATGTATGGTCCGGTATAAACCAGTCTTCAGTCTGAGCCCCACTCACTGCCAGGAGGCCATTTGCATCATCACAGCCTTTGGGGACCAGGGCAAGACAGGAAGTGTGTGGGCTGGGCTGACTAACAAGTTCTTCCACTGAAGTGCATAAGTCAGAATTCTCCCGAATACAGTACATGGAAAAAGCTGTCAGATGAAGTGGGATAAGAAGAACAGAACATGATTAAGGCCAAGGCTAAAATATAAACAAAATATTTGCCACAGATACAAGTCTTAACATCTGGGCAGGAAGCAGAAAAGGGAAATAGTCAAAGCACGAGAGTGAACCCCAAGAGGAGGAGAAGACATTGTATACACCATGATGCAACTTTAATGAGTGTAGAATGCAAAGCACTTCACACACTTCCCTGAGTAATGTCAACTGTGAGCCACCCATCTACAATTCTACCTTTGGCTAGGAGTCCTCATTTGTAATTTAT
The DNA here is from genome assembly GCF_000276665.1 of Chinchilla lanigera. Classification (NCBI taxonomy): domain Eukaryota; kingdom Metazoa; phylum Chordata; class Mammalia; order Rodentia; family Chinchillidae; genus Chinchilla; species Chinchilla lanigera. Next base: position 2,290,797 of record NW_004955506.1, read on the forward strand.
CACAAAAACACAAACAGGTGGATGAGGCTCAACCTTAGGACCCACAGATGGAAAACAAGGTTGGTGAAGGTAAGTGGAGGGAAAGCTGGCAGGCAGGGGAAGCCAGCCAGTCCAGGTCAGAATAATAATGGCATTGGGGTGGCATGCCAGGGAATTACACCAACAGAATTATAGGGCTGTGTTCATCAGATGAACTGTGCTGTGGGTTTGGGACTAATGCCTAAATGTGACTGCCCCAAGCAGTAGTTAAGAGTCCACATTATCTATTCCACAAAGATCTCTAGGGCATCTCCCAGCGCTTTACATCTTAGCTTCCTCAGAGACTATCCACATCTGACTTGGAAAATTCTAGGCAAAGGCAGACCCCATTTATGGCTCCTTACTGCATTACTGTAAGATTCTATCCAGAACACTGGGGGTAGGTCAGACAGGGGAGCTAAAAGTACTGATATCTATCACTTTGCCCCTCCTCCTGCCCCTGCTTTGGGGCACCTAGGACCTCTGGATCACAGGAAGGACAATCAGCACTAGGAAAAAGGGCTAGCAGGACCCAAGAGCCCAATCAATCTTGAGTAGAGCGCTCCTTCCCCAGTGTTGGCTCTGATGGATTCCCTTAACAATCTGTCATGCTATTTCATTTCCCTGCAGGGTGGGCAGGTATAGCAATCAGCTCACTTCAGGGAAGAAGCGAGGCAGCCTGAACTCTAGCTGTACTACCCATAATCCCCATAAAACACTGAATTACATATAAACATTAGGTTCTGCAAATACCACCTGTACCTGTAAACACTGAAAACAATTGAAGTGTCCACCCCTGGCCTTCCCAACCCCTTTCTCAACAGCTTTGACTCATTCCAAGCAGCTAAAGAGACATGCAAACAATTCTAGTGTCAACACCAAGGGAAGGGTGATTTTGTTTAAATGAAACAATGATTTCTACTCAGCTAATGTAACAGGTTGTGGAAACTTGCTTTGTTGTAGAGAAGCTTTCTCCCTGAAGACACATTACTTGGCATGAAATTCTATTTAAAAAAACAATTATTTAAAAGGTAAAACTAATTTTCATTCCTCTACCACAAACCAACTGTGACAGACTCAAAATGAATGATGAACTGAAGGGAAGCTAAAATTGAAAGACTGCTCAACGCAACCCAGAAGACATCACTGTGTTTGATACCTAAGAACTGTCAGGCATCTCAAAGTGGGCTCTTATTGGCCATTCAGCTCCTGGGAGGATCTACAGTTTCCGCCCCATACACAGGATCTGCTGCCTTTGCCACACATAGCTGATCAAGATGAGAACAGGCTCCTACAGCAAAGTACATTCACAACTAAGTATATTCACAAAATACATGTCTAGCCCCTTTGCTGGACACATATACTGGACAAATGGACTTGACCAGCAGCCACCTCAGATACCTGCCAACTGTGGAAGTTCCACCAATCTCTTTACCCTCCTTAGTAACTTGTAACTATTCTTGTAAGCCACCAAAAGAACTGCAACTCATCTGAGCAGAGTGTGGACCTTTCTGCTCTGGATTTTGGGGAAAGAAGATCCCTTAGTGGGGAGGGGGACTCACCCTACTGGCTCTTACTCTCAGCTCCAACTCCTAACATAACATCTTACACTAAATTGCCAGCCCCCAATTTGTTAGACACAATCCTAAAAGCATAAATTTTTCACTGTATACTCCCAGCTTTGTAAGATCCTACTACCAGCTCCCAATAAAACTTTTGCTTGAGGCTCATGACAAAAGGAGTTTTTTTTTTTTTTTTTTTTTTTTAAAAAAGGATGTTTCACCTCAGAATTTCCAGCCAAAACAATAGTCGGCATCTTGCTTTCAATCTCCTGCAGAACACAAATTTATGTACCTAAAGGTAATAAGGCAAAGTCTTAAATTTAGCCTGAAGAAATATTCCACCAGTAGCAAACTAATACATTATTTACAAAAGGGCTCAATCATCTGGGCAAGGAAATACAGGCCAGAAAGAGTCTGGCAGCCTTCAGAAATAAATACAGTCATTATAGCTTCTCTAAATCCTTTCCTGAACCAGGATCACCTTTACCAAAATATCCAATCTTGAACAGTCATAGCTAGAAAAGTCAGGAGGAAAAAGCCTGAGAAATTTAGTGCCAGTAAGGAAACCATCAGTCCACAAGGTATACCCATGGCATGGGTAAGTTATTGATGGTCAATCTTCCACACCTCCTAGACGGGAGCTGCTGCTAAGGTTAACAAGCACCTCCCGTCTGTCCCCACCCAAGGCAACATAAACGCAGGCACTGATTTCACCAAACATTCATGGAAATGACCTTATTGCAAATTGTCTGACCTTTGTGAGTCTTGCAATAAAAGGTACAGAGAAGAGAAAACCAGATCTATGGGTCTTTATATCAAAGGGCTAGGAAATTTAATAACAACTCCATTGTTTTGTTGCAGATGGCACATCGACCTCTCTTTATTACTGCAGAAACTGGAAAGCCCTGTAGAGTGCAATAAAATGATGCATGTTTAACTCTGCAATGTTTCAAAGCACCCTGATTTACAGTTGGAGATCAGGCACTTTGTTCCACACATCTCAGCTTAGTAATCACTTCATGTTTTGTGCAAACTCAGCCACACACTGAGAAGTATTGTCAGGCCCCTCACTCTCTCCTGCAATCCTCAGCAAGTACTACACGCAAAGGGGCATGTGCCATTATTACCAAGTGCTTATGGTACAACCCTGCATTTGACATCCGTGAACCTGTCAGAGATATCCTGCCACATCCGTTACTTAGGTATATGGAAGTCCTTGTAATGGACTGTAGCAGGAAATTTAGGAATGTTTTTAGCATATGTAGAAAATGAATCCAATAGTCTTGGCATTCAAAAAGAAAATAATGAAATATTCACTGTTGTGGCTTGGTTTCCCGAATGCAGGAGAATACCCCACTCTGCATGAACAGATTCTTACTAGGTGGCAGCTGATACTTAATTCTAGATTCTACTTTATGAACTCAGATGGAATTCAACCTGTACTTGTACACTGGTACCTCTTCTTAAGCGTCCTATAATCTTCAAACACTCTCCATATGGCCCTAGCCCTTCAAATTCTCTTTTATTGAAAATTATTTTGCAGATTTGTTCTTGAATCTCAAGGAATATAGCCAGTTTTGCTAGGCTACAGATAATTACCTTAGGGCTGCATACTCTAGATCTGTTCTCACTATTCCAGGATGGCCAGGAAATGATCTCATCCTATACATGACTCCACACTGCTGTCTTTACGTCTAGGATCATTTACCTATATGCAAATGTTGCCTGCCCTACACCATAATGCCCTTTCCAAATACCATGCAAGATATTTGCTGCTAGAAATTTAGATTAAAATGTATAATAGGTCTTCAGAAGATTCCTTTTATTGGCAACTTGTGTGAACTGGCTGGCACCTGTCAAGAAAAACTAGTACTAAAGCAAATAATATTTACTAAAGTAAATAATCCCTTAGCACTCAAAAAAATTATACATCATATTAAGTAGAATAAATCTGTAATGTCTTGAAATATTAAACGTATGTATTCTGAAAGACTATTTTCTTATGGCATACTTCTTTAAAGGGAATAAAGGAATTAAAATAGCATAGGCTCATTCTGTAAAGAACCCCAAGATCTGAAGGTATCTGCTAACATTCTACATATAGAATCAGAAGACCTGAAGTTACACACCATCTTAAAATACCCACCAAAAAGCAAAAAGAGAAGCTAGAAGCAGCTGAATCAGAAAGGCATTCCTTTAAATCAGGACGGTGCTGGTAGCAACATCGCATCTCCCAATATTGCCACTCTGCCCAACTCTCCCTTAAGTGCCGTCTTGCTAGCTAAGATCCTGGATATCTTCAAAGCCCTCATAGAAGTTATTTCTCTGTGAAACACTATACATCTCAACTATCTTTAAAGGAAAACACCATCAAAATATCACTCCAGTCCTCATCCAATCCCCAAATGCATTGCACTCTCAAGAAAAAGGTACTGAATTTTTACATAAACCATCAGGAGGTAACAGACTCCAGGGAGGAAAAGGCAAACCCTTTAGGGATTTATCGAAATGATCACTGAGAAGCTGCATTCTAAAGAACAAAGGTCTGCTATTATTGACTTGACAAGTTATAAATGCAAACCACAAAGACAGAGAGATGTATTCTCACTACTACGAGCTCCACAGAAATTACTTAAGGGCATTGTTAAAGGCAGGAACAAATTCATTTCTGGCTATCCTCTTACTTGAAGAATGTAAATAATATACAAGAAATATCTAAATTTCATATCATTTGGATAAATGATCCACAAATCAAACTCCCAAGTAGGCAAGTATTAAGCAGGTTCCATAAATCATTTGTTTCCACCAGGCTTATTGCCAAAAAGAGAGTGAAACCTACAGGAGGTACACAGGTAAGGCCACCTCCTAACGTGCCTTCTTCTAACACTCCTTATAGATAATTTCAGAATCAGACCATCACACAAAGCTGGACACAATATGGGCACCTACATAAACATGCCAAATGTCTAATTTTCTATTAAATTTAATAGGTCCTCAAGCTGCTTTATAGAAAGGAATAAAGGAAATAGGTCTTTGGGTAGTTTACAAATACCTAGATTTTGAAGGCAGTATGACAGAGTTATATTCTATGCTACTTTTATGAAAGAGAGGGAGGGAGAAAGAAAGGAAAGAAGGGAGGGAGGGAGGGAAGAAGGGAAGAAAGAGAGGAGAGGAAGGAAGGAAAGAAAAAAAGAGAGAGGATGGAAGGAATGAAGGAGGGAGGGAGGGAGGGAATAAAGCAAGCAGGCAATAAGATATAAGCAACAAAAAAACACTAATTGGTTACTGACTCCCTAAAAAGAAATCTACCCCTGAATCAAAGTCTAAGTGCATAATAGGTGTCATCCTTTGAACACTGGGTTCTTTTTTTCTCTCCTGTCTGAAAACAGAAGATAGGAAGGATACAGCTCTACCTAGTTGGGGTTATGGAACAGTTACTGAAAATACATTTCCGGTGCAAAATAAAACCCACAATTTAAGAATAACATGCAAGATTTCTTTTCAAAAGATTCTGTGAGGAAAATTCATGACACTGTCTAATTTATGGCTCACAGTAATGCATGAGCTGTCATTACAAACAATACATGTACATAGTAACAGGCTAGGGATGACGTGCAGGTGTGCAAGCAGCACGTAATCCTTGGAAATATGAGGTGAGGATCTACAGACAATTCTCGCTTGAACTCAAAGAGTCCAAGGAATTGAAGCTTCCCTGCAAGAAAGGGAACACAAAATAAACCAGGCTTACCCTTGGCTGCCAGTTCTCATACTGCTTCTGTAAATTTGCACCAATGGTTTCCAGGGCTTTCTGAGGACCCATTGACAGAGGATCTGCAGAAGAAGTGAAAAGGAAAAAGTTCTTTACACATGCACGTCCTTCATTGCCAAAGCTCTTTTTCCAGGAGCTTCCTCAATACTCACTTCAAAGTCACCAATGTGACTTCAGGTTTAGCTGCATTTATCCACTTATGGACCTGCTAATGGCCACAAAACTATTTTATCAAAATCACTGCCACCAGGATTGTTTTCCTTCTGACTGTATTTGCTTGAATTTGAGCACCTGCCATTTTCCCAAACCATTATTTCTACTCTGGTGCCATGTTCAGGCTCTGTGGGGAAGGCTGAGTTGTGCTTCTATCAGGACAGAGACACTGGCACAGGGACCCCTACAGGAGTTGCACTGGATCCTCATTCAAACTTTAGCTCTCCTGAATGCAAAGGCAGGGAAAAGAAAGGAAGGGACCGTGGAATGACACATTTATACTCTAAAATTCTCCCACTTTAAAAAAAAAAATCAGTTTTACAAACATACATATATGTCCTTGGTTTGCAGCTTCTGTTGTGGCTTCTAGTGCCAATAACTCAAAGCCAAAGGTTCTCAAATATGACTGGTCTTAGGCCCCCTTTCCACTTTAAAATGACTGAGGAACCCCACAAGTTTTTATTTATGCAATGGTATCTACTGTTATTTGCTATATTAGAAATTAAGATAAGAAAAACTTTTAATGTTTTTATTCATTCATTAAAAAGTAATAAATCCACTGTATTTTAATATGAATATTTATAATATAAAATACAGTTCCTCAAGTTTAGTAAGAACAGTAACATTGTTGACATTTTTGCAACCTCTTTAGTATTAGGTTTATCCAGATCCTCCTATCTGTTTCTGTATTCATCTGTTACAATGTAAGATTTCAGTTATGACTTGTCAGGGAAATCTTCCCTTACACAGATACTTATCACTAATAAAGAAGGGGAATTTAAATGGAGTTATAGCTAGTCAAGGCATTTCCTTTGATACTACATCAAAATTTGACAACCAGCAGCCCCTTTAAGATTACTTGCAATGTAGTACTGAAGCCTTGTCAGTGAATGGGGATGGGTCTTGTGGAACCTTAAATGGCTATCTCACTCATAGATGACTTTATAACGCTGGGCATTGTCCATAAAGAAACGTTAGGACACTGAGCTATGCTGACCTTCCTTAGTATTAAAAAAAATACTCAATAACATCACTATTATCGCACCAGAAAAGTCTTCCAAACTCTAACTTTTTATTTGAAATCTTGTATTTTACCACTGGCAACATGACAGGCTCCCTTTGTTTATTTTCCTGCCAAATACCCAGGTCTGTGTCATTCCTTCATGCGAAAAGGTGTGTGGTGAAAGGAGCATGAGTCCAGCTCACACTGCACCTGCTGCAGAGATGCTGCCTCCCACTGCCAGCCCCACTGTCAGCCAGACGCACCTGCTGAAGCACTGTCTCCCACCCCTACTATCCAACAGCCACACCTACTGCAGAAGCACTGCTCCCCGCAACAGGTGTACCTGCTGCAGAGGGGCTGCTCACCACCGCCTCCAGCCAGCAGCTCCACCATGAAGCAATAGCAGATGAACATCCCATTCATCACACAAAAAACTTTTTAAAATGTGCATTCAGTGGCTGAAATTTAAGGAAATTAATACACTCTTCTATTCTATCAAGGGCAACTCTTACAAATCATATTCTTTTATTTTTAATTGCAAATGACCAGCAGCACAGAGTTCAGAGTCACTCTCTTAATCCTTCCCAAGGTCCAGTACAAGTTTTTTTGCGTACATTGCTTTTCCACCAACGAAGGTGTCAAAGTGGGGGAAAGAGCAAATAACATCTTGATGGTATTATAAAAACAGTTCAACCTCAGGAACTCCCTGGGCCCCACGTACAACAATGTGAGAATGGCTGCAAGCATTACTTTTGATAGAAATAGAAAGCATGGAAGAAATTAGACTGCTGGATGGGGAGGAATCCCTCCCCCAAGGAAATCTTTTCTTCACCAGTGAAGTAGATTCCAGAGGGGCTGTGCTAAGTATTAACCACCCAACCCTGTCATATGTTCAACCTCTCCTCACAAGTGGAGCCTTTCAATGGGCTTCCAGGCTCAATTATATATACATGCTTAGCTTAGGAAGTCAGAGAACATGACAAGACTTTGAACCAAAAAGCAGCTGTCCCAGCTTCAAAAGCAACTCCTTAAAAAAAAAAAAAAAGCAACTCCTTCCAACTCAATAGGCTGGCACCTCTGACCATTTTCCTCACTCTCCCTAAACATCTATGCTTACATTGCTATTTCCTGCTTTTCCGTATCAGATATTATCAATGACCCTCCTTCCATGGTGATAGCATTTTTCTCTCTTCCATTCTGTCCCACTCCCTCTTGCCCTATTCTCCCAACACAGCTACATCATATTTGTATTAAATTAATATTTTGTGTTTTAAGATATATCCATGGAAACATTCAAAGCTGAGCCCATGAGTGTATCGAAACTATACCTTTTGGGTAGTGTTTACTACACTGGGGCTTCCCTGTATTGTTTCTTAGTCTCCTTATTTTCCATGTATCTAACAGAATTCTTCCTCAACTCATTCAAAGTATCCCCTCCGTGTACTACTTTCCACACACTCATCAGCCAGTCTTCCCCATTCTCTTGGCCACCTACCAGAAACCTCACCTTCATAGAAGAATGTAAGGTCCCACCTTGTAGAAAGTTAATGGCTCCCAGGAAAAGAGACCTATGGGCAATGATAAAAGGACTGACGTTCTGTCATCTTGTCATCAGATTCCCAGAGTGATGGATATAATGCTGAAAATGCCCCAAATTTGTCAAAAGACAAAAACAAATGCAAGAAGCTCAGTGAACCACAAACAAGGTAAGCCCAAAGAAATCTCCATATAGACACATCATAATCTTATTGCTAAAATTTAAAGACAGAGAAAACCCAGATCACATACAAAGGACCTGGAATTAGGAAAGCTCTGGGCTTCCTAACAACAATGAAAGCCAGACAAAATAGAGAAATACCTTCAAAAGCTCCCATGAAAATAATTTCAGTCTAATATTAAACTTTGAGGAAATAAAATAGAAGGCTTTCTTGACACAAACATGCACAAAATCTGTATCTTGTGCTTCTTTTCTTGGGAAACAAAAGAAAATAATAAAGGATCCAAGAAATAAGGAAAAGGGAAGGGAGGGGAGGAAAATGTGAGAAGGGGAAAGAAGTAAGAAATGCAAAAGAGGGGAGAGTTCTACATACAGGTTTAGAGACTAAGAAACCCAATGGGAGTAAGAGGGATGTATTTTTTTTAAAAAGGTGTACTCATGTAAAAATCCTCCCAGCTACTTGGGAGGCTGATGCAAGAGGATCCACATTCAAAGTTAGCCTGGGCAACAGAATGAAACCCTGTCTCAAAAAATAAGAAATAAAAATAAAAAGGGCTAGGAATGTAGCTCAGTGGTAGAGTGTTTGCCTTGTAGACACAATGCCCTGGGTTCAATCCCTAGCACTGCCGAAAAAAAAAAAAAAAAAAAAAAAAATGTTATTTCAAAATTGAAAAAATTAACAGATCTGTAATACATGTAAA
>NW_004955506.1:2299879-2346763 GCF_000276665.1 Chinchilla lanigera
GTAGAGTGTTTGCCTTGTAGACACAATGTCTTGAGTTCAATTCCTGGTACAAAAAAAAAAAAAAAAAAACTAATATGTTATTTCAACCTTGAAAAAATTAACAGATCTGTAATACATGTAAAAATTAAGTTCACCACAGTTTCACAGAAAACAAATAAAATAGCAAATTTGTAACTGCAGGGGGGGGAAAGCATACACAGACAAGAAAAAAACTAATCCAAGACACTAAGGGAGACGAAGACAGCCTTTTCTTAATACAGCTATTAATACCATTTGATGTTCTCACACATTACTTTGATGAAAAATTAAAAACCTAACATTAAGTAACAGAATTCTATAGCTGGGAGGCACCTGCACCCATGAGTATGTCAGAGTTGTCACAGACTTTTCAAAAGAAAGGAGCCAGGCTCTCTCCTTTTGGAAATTCTAGCTGTAGCTCCCAATAAGACTGGTACCCCATGAGCAGCTCTAACTAAAGGGAACTTGATGAAAACCAGGTTCTAACATCTCTGGAAGACTTGTGGTAAATGTGTTACAATCAATCACGACAAATTATGTGTTAATCTTCATTTCTCTCTTCTACAGGAACAGAGTTATAAAGTCTCAAAATAAGAAAAGCAACACCAAGTCAGCAGTAGTAACCTGAACCTCAAGGTTAGTATGGTATAAGGAAGGACAAGGATCTAAAAAGTAAAAAGGAGGGCCACCTAAGTGCATATACAAAGGAACCAGAAAATAGCTGTGACAAACAGAAACGTCTGCATACTAGGCTAGGCCAGGTAACTGATGAAGTCAGCACAGAGCTGGATGGAAAGAACTGGTTGTAGCTATCCTTAACTGTGCAGCCTGCGGTATCAGTGGTCAGAAGAATGGAAGTAGTTTCTCTGTAGAAAGACAGGCCCACCTATACCTTATCTTAACCCGTGCTTGGCACCTCATGCAGGTGGCTCTAATGTTTTGCACTGCAGGACAGTTCCTAAAGCTTGAACTTCACCCACTGGGGAGACAGAAGCTTTTCGCCCACACCAACTTCATCAGTGTTGGCCCACAGGGGGCTGTAGGTCCCCCTTTTCAGCACACCTCACAGCACCCCACAGAGATGATGAGGCCTCATTAGCACAGGCAGCCTGAGAGGGGCCCCACTGTTGCCTCCCAGGCCTAGAATCAGGCCAGGACCAGCTAAGTGGGCTGTCACTGCTCATCCACTGGGAGTCTCTACAGTAGATTAACTTTATTCCTCCCCTGAATATGACAGTGATTGGTGAGGAGAAAAAGAGACAGAATGAAGGAATATAGCAAAGAGTAAAGACAACTAAAGTGATGTTTTAACATTAAAGGAACTATCATTTAAATAAACTAAAATTAAATTCTTGGGTGAATATTCCTGACCATCCTATCAGTCTGATGTGGGGTGAAGCGGACAGAACATAGATTTGAAACTGCAGTTTTGCCTTAATAAACACTCATCTTCCAACACCTTCATGGATTTCTGTTTTAAGGGGAACCTGGAAAGGAGCTGATAAACTCAACAATAAGTAAGTACAATGAGTGAAACTGTAAATGAAGGGGGTGGGTGGGAAAGTAGATGGTAATTAGCATTTATATAATTTTTTTTTCTTTTTATAAATTTTCTTACGTTTTCCTATTGGCAAGATTTTCAGCATAATCTTTCTGTATTTTACAACTTTACTTCAAAAGATATGTGATCTGACTCTCCTAACACAAGAGAAGCTGAAGTCTGTCTGAACTCTCCAATAACTTGACCCGAGGTGTCAGGGGGCACTGATGGCACTGGCATCCGTCCAGCAGTAAAGATGGAGTTTTCTCTTTTTCTACTTCCTGCTGTCTACATGCACGCATAGGCACTGTCCCCACACAGCACTCCATGGCATCCCTAAGAGATACCTACCGCTTAGGGCTCCTGAACCTGAGCTTGAAGAGGACAGCCGGGGCAGGGCCACCTAGACAGGAAGACAGGCTAACCTCCAGCCAAGGAGGGGCTGCTGAGCATTCCCACTCAGATCAGGTGTGGGTAAGAACAGGAGCACAAGCTGCAGCTACTGTGGAGATGGCTGGCAAAAGGAAGGTGACAAGTGTGGGTTTCTGGGCTGCTGTTATCAATGTCCTTGGGCTGTATTTCATGGGTGAGTTTGGGAAAATTTACCAAATTCTACACTTGGGTTAGGTGCACTCTTCTACCCAACTGGGTAGGTATACATCAATAAAAATTTAAAATTCAAAGACAATATGCAGAGCTTACTGCTCAAAGAATCTTTGTATTTCTTTGTACCTTGTATTGAGTAGACAGTTAATAAATATTTGTTAATTGACTTATTAGCTGAGTACGGCCTGCTGGATCAAGTGTAAATTTCTCCATACAGCTTTCAAGGACTCCATCACTAATTAGTGCTATAACTTTGAATGACTAGTTTTTGATTGAGAAAATACACAGTGACAAAAGGGCTACTTTAAAATTAGAACTGGCTTTTAATGACCATACTTTATTAATCATAGTATCATCTTCCTGTATTTTATAAGGAGTATGTAGTATACAGCGTATGGGGCCTGTCTCCTCACTGAACTCAAGGGTAAAGCCTGGAGCCATGTGGCTGCAAGAAACCAGAAAGGACTGCTCTGGAAGTGGCAGAACCTGCAGCCCTCATATGTCTGGGGTCCTGGGGCAAGGGGTAAAATTCTACGGGAGCAGTCTTTCACCAGCTGGCTGGGTCCTACCCACTAAGCCTTACTTCCCGTATGTCTATAAAATAAATTATATTATTGTGTTATCTACAGCTGTTACACCAAAGCCAGGAGCTTGAGAGATTCCCAACAGATTTGCAGGGATGACTGAGGTACCCTATTTTAAAAGGCAGCCTCATGGTTTCCACATAGCTCAACTTAAAAGGAGCGAGGGAAGAGGGTCTAAGCAATTATGCCACCCTCCCTCAGACAGGGAAATGGAGATACTATCGTAAGACTCCAGTGCAACTTCACAGACAAAGAGGGTTTTGAATAGTGAGTCCCAAAGAGCAAAACTGTCAACTGTTCTAACTGTGGCCCATAGCTGTGACAGGACACAGGCAGCCGATGGCCACAGCTAATGGGGACCAACCACCCCCACTGCATAAGGGGCCCAACAGGGGCATTAAGCTCAGCAACCCCCCCAGTGGTGGACTCAATCTCCTGTTCCAAGCTTTGCTCTGGCCTCCCTACTAGCCCACTTGGTACTGCACCCACAGTACCCTCTGAGCTCCAGGCTACTTGACGTTGATCTCCCACAGTCCACTGGTGCCAGTGTGATCTCCCCAGCTACACCCTGAATACCCGGAAGGCAAGGAACACTACCCAGAGCTCTTCTGTATTCACCACCACGCTTATTAACATGCAGTCTCCACTTGAGCATCTGTCCACCAACCAGAGTGATCACCTGACCAACCTGATGACCACGTTCATTAGAAGAATCAACAAGTCTGTGTTGTTTGAAGAATCAAGAGTCTGTGTAAGTTTTTTATAATCACCAGAGCTACACAGAAGGCAGCCATCATTATTAGCTGGATGTGGTACCACACATCTGTAATCTCAGCACTATGGGAGGCTGAGGCAGGAGGATTGCAAGTTTAAGCACAGAACAGGAAAACTTAGTGACTTCAACTTAGAGACCTGCCTCAAAAGGAGAGGAGAAGTGAGACAAAAGCCCTGGGCTCAACCCCCAGTACCACCATGCCAAAAAAGGGGGGGTGTCATTATTTTAGCTCATCTGCACAGCATCTCTTAATGCCCACATGTAGTTTAAGGCAAAAAGAATGCTTTCCTCTCAGGAGTAAGAGAAAAAAGAGGGTTGAGGGGTATAGGTCAGTGGTAGAAGACTTCATTAGCCTGCGTGAGACCCTGGGTTTTATCTCAGAACTGGAGAGAAGAAAGGTGAGAAGAGGGCAGGGAGAGGGGAGGAAAGAGACAGAGAGAGAGAAGGACAGAGAAAGACAACACAGTGCCACCCAAATAATCCCTTAGAATAACAGAAGCTCCATGTACCTTAAGAAACTGGCATTCTTATCTCTCCTGACACATAGCTATCACTAGCTAGCACATAAAAAAAATTCTTAGCTAAATTATACTTTCTCCTGTTCAGCATTCAGCTTTTTTATATTGTTTGAAACATAGACAGTTTCCCAACAAAAACGGGCATGTTTCATTGTTCAATGGGATTGTGTATTACTGCCATAGCATTTAATATCAGGCCATAAAACAAAACAGCCTCTCCCCTGCTTCTCTGAAAAAAGTCATTTCCAGGAAGGGAAACGTCATTCTTAAACAGCCAGAGGGGTGAGAAGCGGGGGTAGGAAAAAGTGCAATTGTTGGCTGTGTCAGAGCCACAAGCATAGGAGAACTCACCACAACCCTATCTCTGCTCAGTCTAGCTCCTGAGGACACAGGTACCACTGGCTCACTCTGAATTCACTGCTCACATCCAGCTGTCTGGGAAGTCACAGTGGGGAAGTTTTCACCTATCATTATCGGTTTAATAATATCCCTTAGTTACTGAGGTCTGATCAGGTCTGCAACCTCCCAAATGAGTGTACGGCAAAGGCTAAATAAAAGAGGCAAGTGGAATGATTTCAGGGCTCCAGGAGGATCAACGTCCTCTGACAGAATTTGAGATTCTCTCAGGGCTAGCACCAAGACCTTCTCTGGGTAGCCCATGTTTATTTAGTTATCAGAAGAAGGGAGGGGAGTACTCAAGAAGGGCAGGAACCACTCAAGGACTCCAAGTAAGGTATTAAGTTAATCCACCCAGGAGTAAGATGCCTGAGGCTGAAGTCTTTATCTAGTTGAGGTTGGATCCAGGGGTCCTTGGCTGTGATGCTGTCTTAACTTCTGAGGCTTTCTGGCTTCATCCACCATTACAGGCCTCAATAGGGATCACTGACTCACAGAGGTTTACTTACTATGACTCTACTGCCCATCTTGAGACAAGAAACCTAGGCCTTGGACAGATTCACAAGTAAACAAGAAAAGCCCATTGGTTAATTTAACTCCTGCCCAGGGATGCTTCAGTGGTCTCCATCATATAGTGAAGCCATATGGACTTCCTGTGCAGTACTATGTCTCTTCTTGCTTCTCCCTTCAGAGACACCAACACGTGCTCTCAGAAGCCTCTGGAACAAAAACTTTCCCCAACATGTGCATAAGTGGTACATGCGTAGAAGCATAAAACAGACTTAAGTAAGTTGAGGGTTCAGGTCTATCTGAGCTTTGCCCACCCTTTGACCCTGAGATCAGAGCAGTTTCAACCTAGCATAGGCCAGCTCAGCCTCCCTGATCCACAAGGCAATGGCCATGCTCACAGCTTCCAGTGGAACACACAGGATGAACTCAGATGGCTACTTGACACCATGAATGTTTAACTTATTAAATAAAATGGGATATATCATGCATCTGCTAAAGAACCAAGTCTGCGCAGGATCCCACCATGCCAGAACACTTAAAAACAGGGCTAAATGGGGCTTTTTCTTTTTCTTTTTTTTTTTTTTAGGCAGGGTCTTGCTATGTAGTGGATGCTTGCCTTGAACTCACTATGTAACCCAGCCTAGCCTTGTACTCGTGGTGGTCTTCCTGCCTCAGTCCCTCAGATAGAATTATAGGCATGCGCCACCACACCTGACTGAATGGGGTATGCCTGCTATGCTTCTCTGTAGCTGGCCATACAGGCAACTTATCAAGAAAGGTAAGACTCAGGAATTGTGGTACTGGCGTGTTGTGGAGGGAAAGAGACACTAAGGTTGGTCTGAATGCATCCTTTAAAATTCATATTGGAACTTACACTCTAATGAGAGTAAAGATGGAGAGTCCACAGGAAATGATTAAGTCATTAAGGGCAAAGCCCCTATGAATGAGATCAGTGATCTTATAAAAGGATAAATTGGGGCCTTCCTTCTCCTGTCCCCTCTACCACGTGAGGACAGTGTTCAAAACTCTACCTGGAAGCAGAAACCATGCCCTTACCATGCACCAAGCTACTAGCACCCTGGTCTTGGGCTTCCTGGCCTCCTAACGTGTGAGTGATGACTATTACTGGTAAAGTCTCCCTCCTCAGGTATTTTGTGATGGCAGCACAAACAGACTGAGACCATTGCAAGGAAATGTTAAGGAGGGCGCTGGGGTTGTGGTGGAGGCATGACAGGTACCACTCAAGGGCCAGTCTTTGCACAGAGTGTAATTCCACAGGCCAGTCAACACCCCTCCAGGTATGAGGGGGTGCTTTCATTAGTGCCAATCTACAGATAAAGAAGCAGTTTGAAGCAGTCAAGCGAGAGTGGCACAGCTGGGGTAAATACAGCTATGGTCCCAAGAAGTGCAAGAGCTGCTGATTTCTGGCAACAGAATACAAAATGCTAAGGCCAAATATAAAATAACAGATTGCATTCTGAACAGCAATGCCTTTCCAAGTGACTTGGTCACACCAATGCTATAAGGGAGGCTTCCTCGTGCCTCCACCTACCAGCCTGCTCTGTGTTTAAAAAAAGGCATAAGGAACCCATCACAACCCCAGGTTCCATCACCCGTCAACCACCTTGCCAGCCAAGCTCCCTCATAACCTTCACAGCCTCGCCACTCTGCCTCCCTTCAGGCCACTGCAATCCCCATCCCCACTACCAAGCCTCTGACAAAGTATACCAGGACCTCCTCCAGGACTCTCCCTGTCCCCTCACCTCACTTCACCCTCCTTGGCACTCTCTCTATACCCCTAGGGTCCTAACTGTTCCCCTCCCTCACATTACTGTTCCCACCATGCAGGTGGCCTTGCCGAGACGAAAAGCACATGTCCTTCTCAACTCAGAACCCTTTGAAATTATTATAAAGTTGACTACATTCCTAAATTGTAGAGAAAAACTTAACGCACAATATTATTTGATTAGTCTATCACACAAAGAATGAGGTAATGAATTCTTTTCATTAATGTTGTCTAAATTATAACCAAAGACACTGTCAGGAAGGGTTCTTTTAAGTTGAGGGAGGGAGTGTGCCAGTGAAAGAACCCTGGAAAATGTAATAAAAACCCAAGGTTTACACATGTGGGTCTGAGTGCCTCGGTTTTTATTAGATTTTCCAGGGTTCTTTCACTGGCATACCCACTCCCTCAACTTAAAAGAACCCTTCCCGACAGTGTCTTTGGTCATAATAATGATTTGATCAATCTTCCATTCATACATCTGGCTATCTGAGCAACTTCACTGAACATAATAAATGTAATAGAGGGGAGGCCGCGCGGGGCTGGGCACCCGGAAAAGCGGGCAGCAGGCGGCCCAGAAACGGTGCGGAGGTGCGCGTCGGCCCTTGTGCCGGCCACCGCCGCGAGGTCGAGAACCGCCATGCCACAGAGAAGCACCGACACAAGAGGCCCGCCCAGAGGCGTGCATGAACCATCCCGACATGGAGAAACCTCTGGGAAAACACGCCACAGGGCAGGTCACTCTTGGCCCTGCCCTTGAGAGCCAGAAAGGTCCGGAGCCAGCGGAGGAGCAGCTGATGAACAAGGACTCAAGAGAACACAAGAGTACCAACGCCCGACGACTCAGAGGTGGAGCTGACTGGGGACATGAGAGCCATTCGGGAGCTGGAAACCAGGAGGACCTTGCGAAATACCCGGGGAGACCCCCTGGAGGCCATTCTTCCCCTAATTGTACAGGCTGCGGTGGAGGAGCCAGTGGAACTCCGGTGAGGTCTGCACCGAGACTTCATGGATTACATGGGTGCCCAATACTCAGATTCTGTAGAACCGCCTTCATGGAGAAGGACGGTCGTCTCCAAGGAGGAGCCCGGTGAAATCATGACTATAGAGGAAAGTGGATGGCCCGTTGCTGGACACTGGTGCTGGTCTCTGGGTCCTTCTTTTCAGCCCTGGTCTTCCTTCCATTCGTCACACCTCAGTGAGGGGAGTCACTGATAAGGAGGTAATCCACTATTTTTTGCAACCCTTGGGCTGTAACTAACTACTTGTTGGATCTTTCTTGCATATCTTTGTTTTCCTGAGAAACCACTTCGAGGATGCCAACATGTATTCCAGCAGCCATTGATGATTTCCTACCAATCTGTCCATAACTCTGTAATGTTTGTATTGTTCCTATGCTATTTCGTAAATGGACATATGTTTGTTACTATGTGCTTTCAACAACCATGGAGAATAGTCAGTGATTATTTGATTGATCAATCATGTATAGCTCAATTTGTTTTCCCTAGAGACCACTTTGGAGAAACCAAGATATAGTACAACAACCATTGATAATTTCTTGCCATTTCTGTCTGTAACTCACTATTATTTGTCTATTTGTTTTCCTGAGAAACTATCTTGAAGACACCAATAAGTAAAATAACAACCATTGATAATGTCCTACCACTTTGTCTGTAATTCGGTGAATCCCTCTATTGCTATGTTGTCCTTCTTTTATTTTTTAAAATAAAAAAAATTACTAATATGTAATATAACAATCACTGTTAATCCCTATCATTTGGTTTGAGACCCTGTATCATTTTTAATGTCCTTGCATTGTTTTGTTTGAATTTTGCTATTGTTCTTTTTTGGCACTATTTTCTTCAAAATAAAAAAAATAAAAAATAAAAAATAAACCAAGGCTGCTCAGCCCAGAAAGTATAACTCTATCTTCTGACACCACCACCCACACATCCTAGCAGGGCCATGCATCTCTAGGAGCTCACACAGGACCCAGGAGCAATGCTTGTCCTAAAACACCAACCCTAAGCATAAAGAGGGGGGAAATAAAAATAAATGATTAAACTCAGCTGGGATAAGAGATAAATGGAGTGGAATGAGTCTGTGGAAGCTAGTAAGTTGACATCAACTAGCACTGTTACCAGGGGAGAGCAGTGAGCTAAAAAAGCATCTGAGAATATTGGCCACAGGAAATTGGACACTGGGCCTGGGCTGGGGGCAAGGTAGCTGTAAACTTTGTCCTTGGGTATGGGGACTAGAGACCATGGCTGGGGACAGGACGGCTGAAGATAAGACTGCCTGCAATCCCAAAACATCCTCAGACAGTAAGACAGACACATAAAGCATTAAAAACCACCCTTTTTTTCAACTCAGATTAGAATAATTTGTACTTTTTGTTAAAGTAATAAAGGGAACTTGTGCTTAAGCTGCCCTGCTCCGATCATCAAGAGATACATACTCAACAACATCATAACTTTTCTTGAGCTCATTAGACATGAGGCCACAGCCAAATAAACTGAATTCCCTAAGATTAGTGCACTCAGACAAGGACCAGTTACTTGTACCACATCCACCTTGGAAAGCCATGGGCCAGTCAAAGAAACCAGCCCTCACAGGCCAACTGTGGGCCAGGATGGCAGTGTACAACAGCCAAGCGTACAGAACAAGAGGAGCTCCCAACAGGCAGCTTCATTGGGTGCCCATGAGAAACAATAGGAGTCAGGAAGAGGAACAATGCCCAACCCTTGGCCCCATCTTCTTCCTCAGGCCTTTTTCCCCAGGCAGCAAGGGCCAGAGTCTTAAAAAAGCAAAGCAGAAGACCCAGGACACAGGCTTGGACCCTTTGCACCTGGAGGAGAAATGGATACAAGGCTTGTCTTGCTCAGGGTAGGTACAAGGAACTCCAAGACTCAGATAAAGATCATGGAAAAAGCTGTGAGAGAAGAGGCAAAATGGCCCACCCTAGAGAAGGGAACAAAAAGGCCTTGGGCACAGAACTGTGTACTGACAACCAGGCAGAGGCAGGCTACCACAGAGAAAACATGGGGTCCAATCCTCAGGACCAAAACAAAAATGGTTGGAAAATTTTTAAAAATAAAGACATCAAACTACACATCCAAGCATCTCGAAGAACCTCAAGAAGAATAAAACCCAAAAGCTAAACAGAAAAAAAAAAAAAAAAAAAGCACAGTTATGTCATAGAACAATTATTAAAAATCCAAAGATTAGGGCCAGGGATATGGCTCAGCAGCATGGTGCCTGCCTGACAAGCTCAAGGTCCTGAGTTCAATTCCTGGTACCAAAAAAAAAAAAAAAAAAGAAAAAATCAAAGGATTAAAAGAAAATCTTGAAGACTACCAGAGAAAAGAGAAAACACATAGAGACACAAAGAATTACAGCAAACTTCTCATCAAAAACTGAGCCAGAAAACAAGTGACTATTTCAAAGCACAGTAAGCAACACATCAGCACGAAAGTCTATAAACAGGAAAAATCTTTTAACAAAAAAGACAATTCTTCAAACAAAAATCTAGGAAAATTCAATGCCTGCCACCCCGTAGTGCAAGCAATGTGAAAAGAAGTTTTCCAGCAGAATGACTACAACACCAAATGGAAAATCAGACCTATTCAAATAAAGGAACATTCCCAACCAGGTGCAGTGGTACACACCTGTAACCCCAGCATGCAAGAAGTTAAGGCAGGAGAATTCCAAGTTCAAAGCCAACCTGGACTACAAAGACAGTTCAAAGCCAGCCTGGACTACACCAGAAGAACCAACGGGGGGAAAAAAAAAAAATCTAAAAAATAAATATTCCTCCAATTGGCAAATGTGAAAGTGAACATAAAAGACATTTTTGCCTCATTTAAAAAAATCTTTTAGGGGCTGGGGGTTTAGCTCAGCGGCAAAAGCGCCTGCCTGGCAAGCGCAAGGTCGTGAGTTCGGTTCCCGGTACCGGAGAAAAACCAAAAAAAAAAAAAAAATAAAAAAAAAAAAAAAAAAATAAAAAAATCTTTTAGAAACTGACACTATCAAGTGGGGATATGGAGCAATCAGAACCCTCACACTCTCATATACTATTTGCAGGAATACAAAATAGTACAGTGAAAAACAGTTTGAAAGTTTCTTAAAGAACTGAACATGGAAGCCAGGTGTAGTGGTGCACACCTGTAATCCCAACCCTCAGAAGGCTGAAGCAGGAGGATTGCTGCAAGTTTGAGGCCAGCCTGAACTATATAGTGAGGCTCTATCTCAAAAAAAAAAAAAAGAACTGAACATGGAAATGCTTTCTCTTTTTTGTGGAATGAAACTGTTCGAGTGTAGGGATAAAAAGAAATCCAATTAAAAATATTTAAAAGGGGCTGGGGATTTAGCTTAGCGGCACAGCGCCTGCCTGGCAAGCGCAAGGTCGTGAGTTCAATTCCCGTACTGGGGAAAAACCAAAAAAAACTATTTAAAAAAGAAATTGAACCCATCCTTAATATATGACCTAATAATCCCAGTCCTAAATATTTGTCCCAAAGAAAATATGCCCACAAAAAGACCAAGTGCTAGAAGAAACTTCATAATTGCCAAAAACTGGGAACAACCCAAACCTCTGTCAACAGGTAAATGGATAAACAACTATGGTATATGCACATAAATGGCATACACAGAACCAGGTATTAATGCATACTGCTTCATGGATGGCTCTTACATACACTCTGCTCAGGAAAAGACAAAAGACACAAAACTACAGATGATATAATTCCCCTTACCTGCTGTCTGTCAGGCACAGAAATTAGATCAATGGTTGCTAGGAACTCAGGAAAGGGAGGGGACTGACCACAAAGGTGAAGAAGGGAGCTATCTTTATACTATGACAGAAATATTCTGCACATTGATGGTATTTGTGGCACAAATGCACTGGATGTTTTGTCAAAGTTCAAAGAAATATGTTACAGCCAAAAAGTTGAGTTGCACTGCATATCAACTACATCCCAATAAACTTGATATAGTGTGTAATACCAAAGAACGCAGTCTCAGATGGGAGAAAATAGTTTCAAGACACACATCTGGGATTAATATCCAGAATATATAAAGACCATCAACAACTCAACAATAAAACAAACAACCCAATTCAAAAATGGGCTAGGGACCAACAAGCACATGAATACTCACCATCACCAATCTTTCAGAAAATGCAAATCAGAACCACAAGATACTACCTCACATCCATTAGGATGGCTATAATCAAAAAAACCAAAACAATAAGTAGCAAAGATATGGAGAGATTAGAACCCTTTGTGCACTGCTGGTAGAGATATAAAATGGTATAGCCACTTGGAATACAATATAGCAGTTACTCAAAATTTTTTTTTTTTTTTTTTTTTTGGTTTTTCTCCGGTACCGGGAACTGAACTCACGACCTTGTGCTTGCCAGGCAGGCACTTTGCCGCTGAGCTAAATCCCCAGCCCCCATGTTACTCAAAATTTAAAACTAGACTCATTATGTGATAGAGCAATTCAACTTCTGGATATATACACAGAACTGAAAGCAGTCTCTCAAGCAGGCACTTGTATGCCCATGTTCTTGGCAACATTGTTCACTATAGCTAAAAGGTGAAAATATCTCAAATGCCCATCAGTGCTGAATGGATAAACAAAAAGTGGACCATCCACACAGCAGAGTATCATTCACCCTTACAAAGGCAAGAAATTCTGACATGTGCCACAGCCTGGATGACCTTTTAGGATACTTCGAAGTGAAGTTAGCTGGACAACAAAGGTTAAATAATATATGATAACCATTAGATGAGATCCCTACAGTAGTCAAACTCATAGAGACAAGAGAATGGAATGGAGGTCTAGGGGCTAGGGATGAGAGTGTAGAGTTGTGTAGCGGACACAGTTGCAGCTGGGAGGTTGAATGGATGGTAGTGACAGCTGCATGACAATGGGAATGTGCTCAATGCCACTGACAGTATACTTAAAAATGGCTGGAGTGGTATTTTATACTACAATTTCATTTTTAAAAAATAACATAGTCTATAGACTTTGCATAGGTTCAAATCACAGCTATGCCACTTCCTACACTCTAAAATGAAGGTTAGTAACAGAGCCCGCCACAGAGCCACCTTGGAGATAGAATGAGTTAGTAAATGTAAAGTGCTGCAAAGAGTGCCTGGCACACTGTGAGCAGTCAACCGACACTGCCTACTGTGCTTTACCATGTATTATTCGAGGCTTTACTGGAAACAGCTCGATTCACCTTTTCTATAAACATTTGCATGCAGCTACCAGTCATTCAAGTTTTAAGGTGTAAATGGCTATGATTATGCGCCAGATACAGAAAATTTAAAAGGAAAAAATTATAGAATTCATAATCAATATCTTACTAACTTTCCTTAAAACACATCTCTACAAAATACAGTTGAATGCATCTAAAATTATCTAAAGGTTGATATTACTCCAAAAAGAATAAAATCCTCAGAATTACACCAGCAGATCTCAGAGAGGGATGGCACTTACCAATCCAGCATTCCAAGCGTGCACAGGGTGTGGTCTTCACCACATCGGGGGGATCCACACCGACATTCAGGCACAGAACTAAGGCCACACTGACTGTCTTCATCTGGAAGCACAAGAGAAAAACATGTTTCAAAAAAAAAAAAAAAAAAAAAAAGAACGAAAGAAAAGAAAAACATATTTCAACACAGATTTATAAGTACATTTCCTGGCCCACAATCTCCCCAAAACACAATCCCATCCACAAACTCCAGCTACCCTGTCAGCATTGTTACCTGTGCCCAAGATTACCATGTCCCTGAATGCCATGCTTCAGAGTAAAGTGAGCCAGTGGGATGGGTGCATGGCAGAAGTGGCTTTTCTCAGGCATCATCATAAACTCCAGAAACAGAATTATTCCATCAAAAGATATAAACATTTTAAAGCACCTGATACAGTCTGCTAAATTCCTTTGCAAAATTACACCAATCTGTCCATCAAGTCTATCACCACATTTAATCTCACATTGTCAGCTTTCATGAGGAAAACTGCTGTGTACATTTAGGCTGTGCTCTGCAGTAGCAGTCAGGCTAGACACTTCCCCAAGTACATCCTCAGGCACCAGCCCCTCCTCCTTCCAGCCACCAGCACTCCATATTCAGTGCATCACTGCACTGTTTTTGCATGTTTTGTGAACTGTCCACTCACATTCATGCCACTTACATTAGTGACATTTTCCAGTTAATTTTCATGTATTCTTTGCATATTAAAGGTGGTGTTTATCTTACAAATCGGAAATGTTTCCCTTGTTGGGTGTTTGCCATCTGATTTCTTTCTGCTTTGTGACACTCTACCACACTTGGCTGTCACCTGCTGTGCCTGCCTCCACACCTGCTTCCTTCTGGGTACTCCAGTATTAGGAAACAGCCCCACCTACCAGTTGTTCAAGCCAGAAAAATCTAGAAGGCATCCATCACCCACTCACTCAGTCAACAAACACTGAGCGCCTGTTAGGTGCCAGCCACTATTTGCAGGTGCAAGGGCTAAATCAATAAATCAAAGAGACAAACCTCCAGAGGGGAAGGGCCAGAGATGCCATTCAGAGTGCAGAGAGCCTGAGAGTCAGGCACCAGCCCTTCCTCCTTCCAGCCACCAGCACTCATATTCAGTGCATTACTGCATCCACCTCATCCCACTACATTAATATCTCCGCAGCATGCACCTTTCAAACCACCACCAACTCTGCCTGGACTCTAGTCACACTGCACGTGTATGTGAGTGTGTGTATACACACTGCTATCTCCCCAACGAAGCTCCAGCTGCAGCGGAGCCAGGCTGTAAACACAGCAGCTCATTGCTCTATTTTACACCAGTCCCAGAGCTATTGGGGAGCTGCAGAATACGCCATTAAACCCCAGCTTCCCATTGGTCATTCTGCATCCTTCAGGACAATTGGCATAGCCACCTGACCCTGGGCCCTCACTCACAGCCTCATTCCCTCTGTCTGGAGCTTCCCAACCTCCAGCCTCACCAGATAGCCCGACTCTCCTCAGGTCTCAGCCCTGTAGACCCTGGAGGAAGCAGCAGAGCACTTTTCTGGGCTAGAACTTGCTCAGTAATTTGCCAGGAAGTTAACATCCAGGTTCTGGGATCCACCCCAGCAAATCTGATTAATAATGGCCTCCATTTATTAAGTGGCCCAACCTAAACAGGCACTGTACCTTGCAGCCTGAGAGCATGGTCCACATTAATCCTCATTAAAGGGCTATGATTGGGTAGTGGCATCCAAAACTTAGGGAAGGATCAAAGAAATGAGCAGAGGGGCTGGTCCTGGGACAACAAGCTCCGTGGGAGAGAGAGGGGTGCTTGCTTCTTCCCTGTCACAGAGGAAGCATGGCATCCATGAGGCATTCCCAACATCTCTGATTCAAATAAAAAATTCTCAGTAAATTCTGAGCTCCTTAGACAAAAATCAGTCTTATGAGATGTTAAAGGCAACAGTTAATATTCAAAATTTTTTATATTCTGACCAATTGTGCATGCTTATATCTGGTAACCTGAGCAATTGATTTGAAGACAACAATATGCAATGGAACAACCATTGGTGAATTCCTACCATCTTGTCTAGTGAAATTCTGTATTATCTCTAATGTTTTAATCTAATAATTTTTTTTACTCTCTTTAATGGTTTGAACAATCTTCCATTCTTACATCTGGTAATCTGAGCAACATAGCTGAAGATAACAATATGTAATATAACAACCACTGTTAATTCCTACCATTTTATTTTGAAACCCTGTATCACTTTTAATGTTCTTGCTTTCTTTAATTATGTTTGTGATGCTGGTATGCTGCTATTGTTCTTTTTTTTTTCTTCTAATACTCTTTAAAATTAAAAAATACATAGATAAAGGGCCCTACTTTAGCATGCCTATCAACAGTCCATCTTCCAAACTCACCAAATGGTATGCATAGAGACAAGTTCTCCTTGATTGCAGTAAAAGTGAACAGTCTGGCCCTCACACAGAAAGGGTGAAAACAGCCATGCTGCTAGGATGGAGACATGGAAGAAATCCATTTGATTCACCTTTGCTTACACAGTACATACCTAACTCAAAAGCCTAAGAAAAGAAAAAAACTCAAGAATACACAGTCCCAGACCTGGGTATTGGTTCAATACCCATCTAGCAATTTAATTCCAAAATTAGGCAAAAGATTGTTACTAAATATCCTTAAGTCAGTCACCTAATGTATTGCCCCCCAAATAAGACCAGTTCTTCTATCCATTTTGCCCCAAAAGATACACTAGGGCTTATTTTCAGAGGATGTCTTATTGTTTTCATGTACAACAATCTACATTTATTCATGTACAAATATCCACATTTACTCATGTACAAAAATCTACATTTATTCCAATAGTTATGTTGTTTTCTTGGGAACATGATCGTAACACTCCAAACCCTAAATTCCAGCCTGAACTTCCTGCAATTCCATTTCCTGTAGAACCACTGGCCCTAATCTTTCACATCCAGCAACAGAGCTCTCCTTAAAACAGCACTTCTTGTCCATGTAGCCTGCTCACAGTGCATCATTAACAACACACAATTTATTGAATTATGAAGATTCACATTAAACACAACCATGTCTCATTATCAAGTGTACATGTTATTCATGCAATGTGTCTGGATTCTAGTTGGTCACAAGTTCACTGGTTTACATAAGTGCTTACCTTTTGTCTAAAGCACCCACTTGGGTATTTATAAATAATTATAATTTGTATTATCACTTACTTTAAGAATTAATGTCAACAATGGCATTTATTTGTATTTAATTACATATTAATATAATCTTACAATTCAATATGCTAATTATATGTTGCAACAGACAAATTAAATGCATCCATCTGCTGACAACCTTAACTGGGGCTTATTTTGGGGATAGGACTTATATTACACACATTCTGAAAAATCTTGCTGGGAACTATACCACACTTGACTCAAGTCCTGGGAACCAGAGACTCGCTGAGTGTAAGCAACCATAATCGGAACACTCCTGTGAACCCCAGGACTTAAGATTCTTGTTCAGGAAAAAAACAAAGCCTTCACATAAATAATCTAAGATGTTACTCTTATCCCTTTTATTAATCTCTTTACCACTGGGCTGGGGATTTAGCTCAGCGGCAAAAGCACCTGCCTGGCAAGCGCAAGGTCGTGAGTTCGGTTCCCAGTACCGGAGAAAAACCAGAAAAAAAAAATCTCTTTACCACTTAAGGGAGAAAGAAATTCCTTTCTAAGGTGGGCACAAGAATATGCAGAGTCAGTACAACAAACATCCTGCTGTGTTTGTTCTGCTCCCCTTGTCCAGTACAACTGGACTTTCTTGGTGAGTATCCCCATCTCAGGAGATGACTGGAATAAACTACAACACTATATTGATGAGTTATGAGAGTTCAATGGTTCATAGCTTAGCACACCATTAAAAGTAGTTGAGTAGCCTATAAACTGTACTCTTAATCCTGGACATAACAGAATTTTACTAACAGTACCACTGAAGCCTCTTTAAAGGTTCTAGTAGGACCCCTATTAAATAAAAGCAAGGGTCCTATCTTGAAGGCCAACAACCACAGATATCAAGAAGGCTATTTTCAGATATGGGATGATTTTTATGGTTAATTCCCACTATAGGACATCTTAATAGGAAGGCCACCCCTTATGTTAGGAACAGAAAAATCACTCCTATTCTCGTTAGCCTAACTCTACTAAATACTTGGGATGGACACCCCCAGACAATGTATACACAAAATAATTTTATAGGCTGAAGACTGGTTTGCAACAAATTCGTTTAATCACCTCCGAATTAGATGGAAAGCCCCTAATGGCACTCATTGGTCCTGTGGAACCAATTTGTGGCCCTGGCTACCCACTGGATGGATAGGAAGATGCACACTGGGATCTGCACAGTTACAAGGCAGAAGTGTCAAAAATATTGACAAACCAGCAAACTTGCCCCACCTATGGCATCAATGGTCTAGAAGTGTGTTTCACTGGTATGCTTACTTGGCCTCTGTCTTTATCCCTTCCCTAGGATTTAAAAATGTCATGCAACATATCGAGGCCTTAACTAACTATACTCAGCAGGCCTTAAAGGACACTGTAGCTGGTCTCTCTCTCCTGAATGAAGAACTAAAATTAATGAGGCAAGCTACCCTCCAAAACCAATGGCATTAGACATGCTAACAGCAACACAAGGGGGTACTTGTGCAATTATAAAAACTGAATGCTGTGTGTAAGTTTCTGATCCTTCTGCTAATATCTCAATAGCTGTTCAAGATATCTGATGACAGGTTAATGACATGTCAGATTCTGAAATTCCCTGGACCTTCTCCTTATCCTCTTTATGGAAAGCTCTTACTGGCTTCTCCTGGTGGAAAACTTTGTTGGCTATATTCATAATTATCTTGTTGATTTTATTATTTGGCCCATGCATACTTCATTGTTTCTGTGGCCTTTTTCCTCCAGATTTAAAACTGTACATTTACCCAAGACAAGAACACCTGGCACCTAGTGAGGGCCTTTAGGTAGACGCTTTGCGGAGTATCTCTGACTGGCGATCACAACAATGACCCTCTTCAGCTGGAAGTAGTTAGATTGGTCTTTGATCCTTGCACCCTCACAGAAGTTAGGGTATTCCTTCAGAGGGGGTAATATTATAGGTAGCTAAGTTAGGTAGAAATACTGTAGGCAGACAGGGCTGGGCCCTCCAGACGTCAATACAGAAGACAATTATGGCTAGAGGCATATTCACTGAAGGTCAGGCTTCAAGAAAAAGAAGAAGAAGAACTACTCCCCCATATACTTCCCCTAGGAATGAACAGCAGTGACTGATATTCTAAGTAGGCATCAATCACCTTGGGGTGGAGGACCAAACCTCCTTAACCCATGAAGGAGGTTTGGTCCTTCCAGGAAAGTCCTTGTCTGCCCATGTGCATTTGCTACACAACTTGTTTCCTCATTTGATTCCCATTTAACCAATACTCCCCTAGCAACTGTACTTGTTGTATACTTATTGGTTGACCATAGTTTTGTCCCACCTCACATCCATCCTATGATTTGCCATTGAATCAATATTACCTAAGCAACTACACATGTAATCTTATTGATTGATTGATGATAGTTCTGTACCACCTTAAGCCCACCTCATTTCGTGGCTTTGCTCAATAAAACACTCATGAGAAGCGGGGTTGGTGGGCAACCCACTTTTCAGGTCCCCTTCTGTCCCTCTCAGACAGAAGCTTTTTTTCTCTCAATAAATTCTTCCTACTCTTTAAAAAAAAAACAAAAAAAACAAAAAACACATGCTGGGGCTTGTTTTCCAGGTAGGTCTCAAAAAGAAAAATAATTTTAGAAGTTCTGGAGATGTAGCTCAGTGTGAGACCTCAGGCATAATCCCTACTACCACTTCTCCCCAACAAAAAAGCCTGGGCAGTTTTCCATAGAGTCCTCAGGTGCTAGATGTATTCTGAAACTCAAAACTTTTTAGATTTAGGAAAGGAAAATCCAGAATCTAGACCCTAGACCATATGTCATGTGATACACCCAGAAAGGTCTGGAGCAACACTTACATTCAAAAGCACTAACATTTCCACAGTGAAACATATCAAGATTCAGCCTCCACTGAGCAAGCAAAGACACAGATGCTTCATCCAATTTCAAACCAAGTTTTGACCCCAAATGTGTTGTGGAAACATCCCAGGGCTGAAGACCTGTAGCTCAGAATTGCACATAAGGTTCTGCAGACCTGTTCATGCATGCTGGGCCACCCCTGATTAGAAACATAATGCCTGTCACTTTCCACAGAATTCAAGCCAACTTACAAGGCAATTCCTTACTGGCATTTTTCTACTTAATGGATGTGACAAAAACCATCTATTGTTTAAAAGACACAGGTGATTAGGTAGCATGACCAAATAGAATATAAATTCATATGCTGATGTGCCATGACATCTAAGTCATTATGTGCAGAATGAAGAAATAAAGTGGGTTAAGCTTCCCAACCACTGCCATCTGTCCCATACTGAGTGGGGCTCACAGATAAACAAGTGAGTGCACGAAACAGAGACAGACAACAAGCTGAAGGGTTCACTACAGATGTCATAACATGCATTATTCCCCTGCTTGTCTGAGGACAGAGCCACCCACTCCCAGGAGCCCTCATTAGGACTCAGTGCATCAAGAAAAACTCTGAGCAGAGCTGAGACTACACAAATGTATAATTTATAAAGAAAGTCAGAAACTAGAACAGACAGCAAAGAGAGGAGGAAAGGAGGAGATGGGTAATCAGGTTGTTCAAGAGAAGGAAAAACCAGTTTCTGCCCAACCCCAATCCCAAAGACTGTTAGAGACAAACAACAGCAAGAAGCACATCAAAATGAATTCCTACAACCAAAGCCTATAACACAAAACAAGATCACCACTGCCAGTAGTAACTGTACTAGCTTGGGAGAGTTCCTAATATTTTTTATATGCCTTTGTTCCTTTCAATGGGAATTAAAAATGAGAAGAGAGGTTCTGGAATTTAGGCATTCAGTTTGTTTTCTTGAGCCACAAGGCTAATTTAGGTTTAAGTGTGGTTTGTTTTCAAAGGCCAAATTTTGTCTATATTTCACTGCTTTAAAAATTTCTGGGCCCAGGGATTTAGCTCAGCGGCACAGTGCCTGCCTGGCAAGCGCAAGGTCGTGAGTTCGATTCCTGGTACCAGAAGAAAAACAAACAAACAAAAAAAACTATAAAAATTTCTCTCTCTTGCCAGGCTTGTTGACACATGCCTGTAATCCTAGCACTTGGGAGGCTGAGGTAAGAGAATCACCTGGGCCAGCCTGGGCTACAGAGTAAGTTCAAGGCCAGGCTGAAGTACACAACAAGACCCTATCTCAAAAAAAAATTTTTTTTTCTCTCTCTACACTTGCAAAACAGCCTAATACAAAGGAAAAACAAGAAGCAGATTTTCCTCAAACCATTGTTTCTTTTTCTGTCTTTTTCTTTGCAGTGGTGAAGAAGGAACTCAGGGTCTTGTACATGGTAGGAAAGTGCTCTAACAGAGCTACATGCCCAGCCCAAGAGACAGATTTTAAACATTAAAGTTAGGAACGCTTCTCCTCTGCTCCCACCTTGAATTCCCGTGCCATGGCCCTCATGTTTCTCATATCTTTCTATATCACGCAAATCGCTCAGAAGACTTGGCTTGAGTTTGGTTCCAATGTTGGAGACCCTTGAGAAACTTACATTTCTAAGAGTCAAAACAGAGAATTGCAAGCTGAGTGTGGTGGTGCACACCTGTAATCCCAGCATTCGGGAGGCTGAGACGGGAGGATCGTTACAAATTTGAAGCCAGCCTGGGCTACAAAGTGAGCTGAAGGCCAGCCTGAACTGCATAGTGAGACCCTGTCTCAAAAAGACAAAAATAATAATAATAATAATAATAATAATAACAAAAAAAAAAAAAACAGAGAATTGCATACAAAATAAATCTCAAAAAAGAGCCACTTTAGCTTTAAACTAATAAAGATATTACAAGTTGGGCATGGTAGCACATGCCTGTAATCCCAGCACTCAGAAGGCTGAGGCAGGAGGAGTGTAGCAAGTTTGAGCCAGCCTGGGCTACATAGTGAGTTCAAGGCCAAGCTGAACATAGCAAGACCCTGTCTCAAATGGCTGAATGAATGAATGAAAATAAATTATTTTTTAAAATGGGTTTCTAAGCTGGGCATGGTGACACATGGCTCTAATCCCTGCACTCAGTAGGCTGAGGCAGGAGGAGTGCAGCAAGTTTGAGGCCAGGCTGGACTACATACTGAGTTCACGGCCAGTCTGAACTATATAGTGAAACCCTGTCTCAAATATAATATAACATAACATAGCATAACATAACATAAAATGACTTCTATACCAAATATAATTTTGCAGCTCCCTTATAACAAATGGCCAGCTCTGGTCCACATCTATGATACAGGTGACTGTGTCCAGGGAGCTTTAAATGAATCATCTCCACCCTGAAAGGCCCATGGGCTGCCAGTCCATTCCCAAGAGGTTGAGCAAGTAACTAGGAACCCCTTCTTTCCCTTTCCTTATAACACCTTATGGGACATACTTAAGGACATGTGGCATTTAGTTCACATGTGAGTGACATATTATGGGGCATGTGTTAAATGTAATGTGATATGACAGAAAATTAGACAGCCATAAAAAGCAGCCCAGTGGTACAGTACTTGTATAACATGTATTAGGCCCTGGATTCAACTGTCAGTAACAAAACAAAAATCTATTTTCAGGTTGTACAACTCTATCAGTAAACTCCACTAGCAAATGGGCAGACTCAGGGGTATATGAATTATATCTCAATAAAATGTTAAGACATATTTTCAAAGAATATTAAATGACATGAGACATAGTTCAAATAGAATGAAGTAAAAAGAAGGTAAAAGACTGTATCTGTATTATTCCAAATGTGCAAATAGAGTCATACAAAGGTCACAAAATGAAAATAAAATATCAGGAATGGTTTTTGTCTCTGGGGAGGGGAATATGTGGATGACTCCTCTGCTTCTTTGTACATGGCCCTTTTGTGTACGTTCTTTTAAATTTCCTATCATAAACATAGCTTCCCTCTGTAAGCAGGGAGGAATTATCAGAATGATTTTACCAGCATACTCAAGGCTTTTTCTCACAAGTGTGTGTATGTATACACAACTTTTATTCTGCTCTAAAGATACAAAAAACCATTGGTTTGGTTGACTGAGCTCAGATGTACATGCACAGTAATGAGTGAGCTGGGGTAGCTTTGGGGACTGTTGTGTAGGCCACAGCTAGCACTCTCAGAGATGAAGCTCTGTTGTCACTTATTCTGAGAACTCTGGTTTTGCAGTCAACAAACAGTGGGTCTTGGCAAGACACATACAATGAAAGGCTTTGAAACAGTTTCTCTACTCCTTACCAGCTCAGAATACAAGATATAGCCCTCTGTTAAATGTCTTTCAAGAGAAAAAGCCTTTCCAATTGGTTCCAAGACTTGGAGATTACATTTGACAAAATGCTCAACCACAGCTTTACTACTCCTAGGATAAATTAAAATTAGCAACATGGTCATGGGATTGATTCATTCATTAGGGTAAATTTCCTTCTCCTCTTTATCATCCAGCAGTATGTTATCCACAGTGCAGGTTTCAAGAAAGTAATCCCAAGAAAGCAACAGAGATGCAAAGCCCAAGGCAGCATAAAGGCAGAAGCCTGCAGGATTTTATGACACAAAGTCTTAGAAAGCCAAGGGAGCTTTGCTCTGCTTCCACACCAGCCTCC
The DNA here is from genome assembly GCF_000276665.1 of Chinchilla lanigera. Classification (NCBI taxonomy): domain Eukaryota; kingdom Metazoa; phylum Chordata; class Mammalia; order Rodentia; family Chinchillidae; genus Chinchilla; species Chinchilla lanigera. Next base: position 2,322,944 of record NW_004955506.1, read on the forward strand.
TGGCTGGGCCAGCATGACTTATGAAGCTGTCCCCAAGGTCCTGGTGCTCACATGGAAGGACTGGAAAGGATTCTGAAAACAGGGGCCTTAAAGAAAGGCATCTCAAAGGAGCTGGCCAGTGGCCCACTATGTCTGCCAGGTAGAAACATGGCAGAACTGATGCTTTTGGGAAGACAACTAGCATTGATGGCAAGGCCAGAAAAAGAATGGAGGAAGAGAAAATAGCCACAAGGCCATTAGGATGAAGCAGGAAGGCCTGAGCTAGGTGAGACAAGAGTGGAAAGGGACAAGAAAGAGAAAGATTTCTATTTCAAATAGAACAGGTGATAGCAGGTGCAGTGAGTGGGCATCAGAGATGAGTGTAAGTAAATAAAGCTCTTACATGGCTGACCCTTGTAACAAGCCACCCACTAAGACACCACAAAGGAACCACTGCAGACCCCACCTTCTGTCATGTTCATGATCCTTCTAACACCTGCCATATATGACCACTTCCCACAGCTGGGCCACCTTCCTAGGGTAGAAATAAAAATAACTATGTCTTTAGACTCTTCATCAAGGGCTGCATGTAAACAGTCTTTAGACTCTTCATCAAGGGCTCCCTGCAACTCATGATGCCAGCCAAGAATCAGATTCTGAGCCCTCAACACCAGGCCACTGCCCTAAGTGTGAATATCTACTGGTTCTTTGGGAGGCAGCAGCAGCTACTACAATTGCTCCCAATGTCTCAGGAGTGTAGCACCATAACTTCAGCCTCTAGCTTTTGGGTCCTGTGGTGATTCTTGGACAAACTTCTTTTGCTTAATCTAGTTGGAGTGGATTTTTGTGTTTTTTTTTCTGAATGGCTTTGCCACCTACATAAAAATGATGGCTTAGCAAACCTTACCTCAGTAATATAAGAAATCCCTCCCATGAATGAATTACTCCAAGGAATTCTAAGTGAGAAATTACCACAGGACAGGGCCAAAGGTGAAAAGGATTATAAAAAAGAAATAACAAAAGGTAACATTTCAATTTCTTCCAAAGTCCTGGTGATAAAGCTGACAGCACATACGAATATCATTTGGGGATTATCGACCACTGAACCCAGCTGAAAAAAAACAAGGGTCTAAGAATCAAGTCCATGGCCCAGAACTTAACAGGCACAGACTACACACACATTTTCATCAGCTGCCACAAATCCTCCCTTGGCTACAACTTCTAAGATATGAGTAGTGAGATATTTTCTGTAGCCTGATCTTTACTATATGTATTTCTTCTTTAGATTCTTGCAATTCTAACAGCCCCAAACATTCTTTCTTTAACATTTCTCTACCTGGTCTGATCTCACAAAGTGTGGAAAACACGCATGACACATGGCATGCAAATGGCCATGCTTCAACACTTAGGCCCCTCATCTGAACACAGCAAAACCTCAACTGTACATAGGGCCTGCACCTTGCTCAGGGTTTTCTAAAGGAGTACCAACACTGAGAATCAAATATGCCTGAAGGAGCCACAATAATAACTCAAAAAAAAAAAAAAAATCTTCTTGATACATTAATTTTTTAAAAGAAAATTCAAGCAGCCTCAAAAATATCTTTTGATATTTAGACTGGTTCTCTTTTCTTCAAAAAAGAAAACCATTTCAAAAATGACATTCTTCAGAAAACATTTCAAGAAGGAAGCAGGAATAAGGTAGGGCCTCTGAAACACTGACAGCAGCTCTTCATCAGGCTGTCCCCAGAAGGTGGCCTGAGCATGCTGTCAGGCTGCAGCCCTGGTGTGATGAACATAATTTGGGGCTGTGCTCCCTCCAACCATGGACAGGTCCACCAGACCTTGCTCATCGTTGGACCTCCAGCACCTGGGAACCTGACTGACAGGGAGAGTGTCAGATATCTGCGGAAGGGAGATGTACTACAGCAGTATCTCTGGAAGAAGCCTTCTACAACACCAAGAAAAAACTCATTCATGTAGTCATGTCCAGTGCACAGAAGAGGGCCAAGGTGGACACTTGAACTCTGCACGGTCACATGGTCCACAAAAATCACACTGCCTGAAAATTGCTTCCCGCTGTTAAACCATAGAGAACCCTTGAGACTACATTAGTTTTTAAAGCTGCTATAAATTTATTTCTTGCTAGGCATGGTGCCACACGCTTATAATCCCAGCACTCTGGGAGGCTAAGGTAGGAGGATTGTGAATTCAAGTCCAGCCAGGGCAATTCAGCAACTTAGCAAGACCTTGACTCAAAACAAAAAATTTAAAAAGGACTGGGGATATAACTCAGTAAGAAGGCCCTAGGTTCAATCCCCAGTACTGCTCCCCTAAAAAAGTATTTCTCAACTGACATAAAAATTAAAAATTCTACATATTAATGAGATGCCTTCTGCTATTTCAACATAAGCATTTATTCCATGATGTTTAAATTGGGGTAAATATCTGTTTCTTCAAACACTGATTGTTTTTATGGTGAGGATATTCAAATTCCTTTTTTCTAGCTTTGTGGAATATGCAGTACACACTCACCATCTGTAGTCCCCCTAGTGTGCAGCAGCACAGCACTCCCTGCTTCTACCAAACTGTAACGTAGTACTCATTGACCAACCTCTCCCCAGACCAGATATGAGTTCTCTGGAGTTTCCATATGTGAATGCTATTGCATATTAAACATAAACATTAAAAAGGAAGTCACAAGAGACAGGGATTCTGGGTACTCATTTCAAATGTCCTCATTAAATGCCTGTGGCCACATCAAGATGATCACGGTCCTAGAGATACATGGTGAACAAGGTGCTGTGCCATCCACTCCAGGGAAGGAGACACATGGTAGACTTCCTTCCAGAAATGGCCAAAGTCCCACAGAGCCCCCAAAACTGGTTCAGAAGTAATGCTGTCTGGCAGAACTGGGGAACATTACAAGGAGAGACATTTGAATCTAGAGAACGAATTAACAGACACATCAAGAGCCATAAGTAGCACCATGCCAGCAGCAGAGGCCCAGCAGGGATGGTGCTGAAGGATGCTCCACACGGGGTGAAATGACTGAGTAGATTCCCAGAGAGGAGTGGGTGATGGGAAGATTGCCCACTCTGCATGCCAAGAGGGGGAACACATTGTAGAGGGACTTATCTACAGAGGACGCTGATGCTGATAGTGATGGACAGCAAACTCTGAGGTGCTTCCTATAAATACACACACACATACACATACACTCTCATACTCACATATATTAGTGCCCTTAAAACTTCCACTCACAGGGGCTGGGGATTTAGCTCAGTGGCAAAAGTGCCTGCCTGGCAAGCGCAAGGTCGTGAGTTCGGTTCCCGGTACCGGAGAAAAACCAGAAAAAAAAAAAAAAAAAAACTTCCACTCACATTATGGTCTTACAACTTTGACAAATAACTTCCAAAGAAGCTTCAATTAAAAGTTCAAAGGAAAGTACTAATACTTTGCTTTCTACTATAATACAACGTAAGTTTTAAACAAAACTTTACTAAGTGCTATAGTTTAGACACTGAAAGCCCCCAAAGGTCCATGTGTTGAAGCCTTGTTTATCGAGGTGTAGGCACTGGGAAGTGCTGTGGGTCTGTAAGAGGTAGGACCTAAGGGGCAAAGGGGTAGCCCTCAGGTCACTGAAGGTGTGCCCTTACTTGGGGGTTATAAGACCCCGGTCTTACTCTGTCTATCTGTGTTCTTGGCTTGTGATACTAGTATTTTGCTCCAACACATGCTCCCTGCCATCTGGTGCTCTGACTAGACTCTCAAGGCGATAGAGTTGCTTGATCTTGGACAGGAACCTCCAGAATGATGAGTTAAATAAACCTTTTGTCATTGTAAGATAATTGCCTCAGATATTTCATTACCATAAGGTTGAATTAATACAGCCACAAGGAGAAGGTTGGGAAGACCTAAATGGCTTCAGATACCTCTACATTGGAAGTTAAGCAAACTAGATACCCAATTAGTTACCTGTGAAAATTGAGTAAAATTAAAAATATTTTTAAACTGCCCTGTTTTAGAATGATAAGGAACTCTTCTAAATTAAAAATTTATCTATTCTTGGTGCAAAGGAAGTAATCAACAACACTTCAGAGTATTCTACCAAAAAGGCTTAACCTGGTCTAATCACACCTCTAGACCAAATTCCTAGCCTGCAGACACAGAAAAATTTGTGTCTAGATGTTCCCCTAAAGCCTCATGCAGTCATGGGGGAGGAGTGGGTTTTTCAGAAGTGGCTGAATCTAGAGTTTGTGATTAACTCCCAGTCCAATGCTAGGATTAAGGGTGTGAGTGCTACACCCATACCAGGGTGGGTAGCCTAAATATAATATAAGGGACAGAAAGAAATTTGTCTCCTCTCTCTCCATTGTTGCTTTTGGTATCTTCCTCCTCCATGAGCTGGTGCCCCTCTGCCATATGCCGTCCTGCCTTAGAGCCAGCCAATTATGGACTGAAACCTGTATAAACTGCGAGATAAATAAACCTTTCCTCCTTTAACTTTGGGTGTCGGGTATTTTTGTCTCAGCAATGACAGTAAGACAGCCAGGTAACAGAGAAACAAGTGAAATGTGGGAAAATCCTCAACAAAGCTAATCAGGACACTCTCTACCAAAACCACCCTGGACTCTCCTTTGAGAAGTCAATGTCATTTAAAAAGCAAGTTCTCAATTTAGAGAAGAATAAAAAGAGAAAGAAGGAAAGAAAATGAAGAGATCTTGCTTCATTTAAAAAAAAAAACCCAAAGCTATAGAAAATACTATTTGTGCAGCTAGGCTATCTGAAAAGAAACTAGATGTGAGTGGTACTGTGTAGCTACTACCAGTTTTTCCATGAGCAATCCTGGTATCATGGCCCCACAGGCAAAAGATGGCTTTATTCCTAGCAGATGCACAGATAATGCCGGGAGAAAGTTGGGATCCACACTACAGACTTTCACATGATTCAAAACCAAACAACATAAAAAAATAGAGAAAGAGAAAATTAGGCAAAATGTACACAACTCTCAGGTCTAAGTGGAAGTTTGGAGACGTTTATAGCACTGTTCTTTCAACTCTTCCAGCTGTAGAAACATTTCTCAGAAGAAACACTGGGAAGTGATCCACACTGAGAAAAACAAAACTAATAACAACAAGAATCCAAGTAAAATCCACTCTGTTGCTTGAAACTAGTTTCAAGGAAATAAAAAGCACTTTCGTTTTTAAGAAACGACAGTTCTAAAAACCGTTACACTCACCAGAGTGCGCATGGCACATGCATCTGCAGCACTCTACAACTCACAGTTAAACCAGGGGCTTAGCAATATTCAAATACTCTTGCTAAACTGAAGGCAGAAAGATGGGGGCTTCCAGCAGACAGCTCTCCAGGCTCTCTTCTCCAGAAGAGCACTAACAAGGCAGTAGAAGCACTGCTTCCATCACCTTCTCTCTCAGTGAGTCCCACTGTAGAAATCACACTTAGGGTCCTGTGAAGGGCACTTCAGGAGCCCTACACACTCGCTCCTGCCTGGGAGACCTCTGCACACTGACCCTCAATCAGGAGTCTCACAGCTAGCTTCAACCTCTGCCTGTCCAGAAGCCTTCCATGCACAGTAAGTGAATATATTCCCTCCTGAAAGCATGACTTTTCTGTCACTGAGATGGCAGGTGGCACCATCCCTCATCATGTCCTAATTACTAGCCACATACACAAAGCCCACTGTACCCTTCCTACTTACAACTTACACTTGCTCACTTTAATGAGCCACAGTAACTGACAATGCAAATGCTACACATTACATGAACAAAATTCAGAAATGTTTTCTGTTATATCATTGCTATGTTCATAATTGAGCTTTTGCTGCACAAACCAAGAAAATGGAGTAAAATATTTCACATTTGTATGGCTGAGTGTATAACAAATGAATATGGTACAGCTGAGCAAACAAGAGGAGGAGGAACAAATGGGGTAGGGTTGAGGGGTTGTGGAAGAGAAGAAAGGGGTGGGGAGGAGGAGGAGTTGGAAAAGGAGGGACCAGAAGAGGAGGCAGAGACTGCAGAGAGAAGGTGATGGTGAACTAAAAATGAAGAGACAAAGGAAGAAGAGTAGAGGAGAATGAAGAAGTATAGTAAGCAAATAAATGAAGAGAATACCAAGTATATGAGCATTAGTCCAGAAGCCAAAGATGAGAAAGCCCCAAACTCTCCCTAAATGCTTTCCTTGGGTCCCTCACCACCACAACCATTGTGGGTGAGGTGTGGCATCTTACTGGAGGGCTCCCTCCCAAGTCACAGGCCAGTGCAGCAATAGAATATGCTCTAAGCAAGCTATGCTTTTCGCTCAGCTACATGTCAGTAAGGTACCAATTTCATCCTTTAAAAGTCTACTGGGACATTGGCCTACGAGGACACTCTTTTAAAAAATTATCCATATACCTCCTTAAAACACATCACTACTGATTTATGGCTTAAACACTAATTGAGCTTCATCTGGAAGCTTCTAGCCATTGGTAGTCAAGACATCCAATATCTTCCTCCTAGAAATCCACCTTCCCCTGAAGGAAGACTATTAAATGTAGAACATTTACTGCAATTCCTAGAAAAGCATGTAATTTCCAAAATGCCCCCCATGTTCTATTCTGCTCACAATAAAGAATTCTGAGAATTAGGCACCAGAGCACCCTCATTTAACCACCTTTCTGAAAGGAGTATACTCATTGCCCAAAAGATAATAAAGTTGGCCATTCTGAAATCTAAAAGTCTTTCATAAAACTAAAGCACACAACACATATACTGCATGCAGATGTGTATCACATACATACCAAATTATCAGCAACTATTTTATCTTTAAAAGAAAGGGGAGGCAAACCTAACAAAAAGTCAAAATCAATAGAAAAAAATGAAAAGGCAATTTCCAAAAGGAAAAAATCAAATTGCCATTGTACACATGAAAAACCAGCTGCGGTCACTCTTCCTCAGGAAAACAAGAATGAGATAGCCTTTCACATCCCAAGACTGGAAAAACCTTCAAGTCCTTATTATAGCTAATACTTGCAAGGTTGTGGGTAAACAGGACCCTCCAGCTCTCCTGGACATGAGGCACCAACAGTAATGACAACCTTGAACAATCTACACACCTCCAACTCAATTCCACGAAAATCTAGGCTCTACACTGAGAGAAAACACCACAGACATGCATCCTGCAAAAGTACAGCTGCTCTGGAAAACAGTCTGGCAGGTTCTCAGAAAAATAAACATGCAACTACACGATCCAGCAATTGCACTCCTGGGTGCTTATTCTCAGAAAATGAAAACTCATGTTCAGGAAAAAACCTGTACATAAATGTTTATAGCAGTCTGATTCATAATACAGCCATCCCAGATGTCCTTCAATGAGTGAATGGTTAGACAACCACGGTCCATCCACACCACAGAAATAAAATGGAACAAACAACTGAGACATGCAACAATTTGGATGAGTCTCCAGAGAATTATGCTAGCTGAAAAAAAGCCCGTCTATGTGAATACTATGTGAATCCATTTATATAACATTCTTGAAATGACAAAACTACAGAAACAGGACTATCAGTGATTTCCAGATTAGGAAAAAAGGGTAAGAAGAGATTCTGCAGTGTTGGAAACACTTTAGTTCAATGTTAGCATCTTGGTCTATGATGCCACGGTACAGTCCTCATGATGTTACCATTGGGAGAAACTGGAAGGAAGAACAAGGGGTCTCCATTATTCACTAACATGCGTATGAATCTACAATTATCTTAAAAAGTTTAATTTAAAACAGAAAAGTATTCAGTCTTTCATTCCTCCTTGCCTAGCTGAAAACTTAAACCTTGAGCTATAGTGCCCCCCAACCTCAGAGCATGTGACATTGGTGAAATATGAGACATACTACAAGACACAGACTTTATTAATCATTCTCAGCCATGTTTCACTCAAATATTGTGTATGTGTGTGTTGGGGGGGGCGGGGCTGATGAGGATTGAATCTAGGGCCTTTGCCCTGAGCTATATTTCTGGCCCTTTTCTACTTTTTGAGACATAGTCTCACTAAATCACTAAGTTGCCCAGGCTGGGCTTAAACTTTCAATGTTCCTGCCTAGGCCTCCCAGAGTGCTAGAAATACAGGTACACACCACCATGCCCAGCTTTCAAATCTGTTTTTTTAAAAGCCTATTCAATTCGTGTTTCTCCTAGCCCCCACACCAAAAGTGGGCCCCCTGTGCTCAGAAGCAGAACTTAAAGCACTGCTGGTCCTGGGCAAAAGAGTCTGAGAGGCCACTCAGTGGGCCAGCCCACTCTTCTACACTTGCCTAGGTATGGAGATGTTTATGTTTACCGTGGGCAGCACTGGCACAGGTGGCCACACCACAGGATTTCACTTTCTGGAATAACAGGGAACAGCAAGCACATTAGCAACTCTGCCCCTGGGATAATTTTCTCATTCTTTGCTTCTTTCATCCAAAGACTAGCTCATTATTTTCTTTAATGATATTATCTAAATTTACGAAGACTGAGAAAATTACTTTAACCACTTTTGTAATGCAAATACATTTTATAGATACTTAATATTTAATTACAATTCAGTGATGTTCTCATAAAAGCAACTTTCTGCAAGCATTTAGTATCTGCATAGAACATAAGCCTAGGTAAGTTCAGTTTCTACCCAGTACTTAATATAAAATTCTAAAGAAATAAGTCTTTTCTTATCCCAACGTATCTACTAATTCCCCTTTCTGACTACAACTATAGCTGGTTTCAGTATTTGGTTGCAAATGGCTGGCTGTAAGTGGTGATATATATGCTGATATTCACTTTTTTGAAAAATCTTTTATTCTCTGTTTTAGAGAGAGAAATCAATCCAAAAGGAAAAATAAATTAGCACCTATGCTGAGAAGAGCTACTATGGCAGGCTTAACCCATCCCCCTGTAAAGGCCTGCTCACAGGCTTGGCCCTTGGCTGGGGTCTGGAAGGTGGACTTCTGTTTATACAAACAATTCATACAAATTCCGGGTGCCTAGACTTTTGGTGCCACCCAGGCAGAAGTAGCCAACATGACAAGCATTCAACAAAAACACTGGGCTAAGTCTTTAGGAGCTTCTCCAGTTGGCTACATGTGTTGTCCTAACTTGTTTTTGGGGAACTCAAGCCCATTCCATGCAGCTCCAGCAGGAGAGACCCTTGGAAGTTCATGGCTGGCTTCCTCCAGGCCTCACTCCAAAAACCTGTACTGTGGGCTCTGAGTACCATTTACTGAGTACCATGCATCTTCTACATGATTCACAAAAGCAGGGTGTGGTCCTGGAGACACCCAAATGATAGTCAACTTTCTCCTGATCATTCCTTTAACACTTCTAAACATGTACCAACCCCCATCAATGATAAGCTTCCCTACAAATACTGCTGCATCAGAATGTACTCCTTCTCCAGCCCCTGATATTTAGTACCTGTCAGTACCCAATTATAAACCACACCTGACTAGATCAGAAGCTTTTGGATAACTTATGCCAAACTGTTCTTCATCCAGAGCTCTCATCATTTAGGAGGTTCTTCAAAGGCTTCTTGGCTTGATAACATGACAAATTACATTTAAAATTATTTTCAATTTTACTTTACAAAGCCCACAGATTAGGCCAGGTATGGTGATGCATGCCTGTAATCCCAACACTTGGGAGGCTGACACAGGAGGATCAATGTAAGTTTGAGGACAGCCTGGCCTACACTGTAACTTCAAGGCCAGCCTGAACTGCATAGCAAAACCCTGTCTCAAAAAGACAAAAAAAAAAAAAAAAAAAAAAAAAGAGTAATACAAAATCCATATCAGACTGTCTATGTAAAAGGGAGATTATCCTTACTGAATGAGATGTTTTTAAGACACAAACAGTGTGATCAGGGAGGCAGGTGGCAAATCCGAGTTCCATAGTGGTTCCTGCTTTTCACCATGCATCAGGGAACCCCAGACACGAACATGAAAAGGAGTAGTGCAAGGCATGCACTTAGGATGGCCACGAAGCAGATGGCCCAGGAAAAAAGATTCCTCAGCCATGGCAGCAGAACATGGGATGAGCTGCTGGCAAAGCCTCACGACAACTGGAGTGCATGAGATGAACACGTCTTGGCTGGGCACCTTGGCGGCCATCTCCAGTACTACAGCAGAGTGCTGCAGTGCCAAAGGCAGAGCAGGTCCCACACACTGTAGCTGTACAATAAACTGCCCAACACTCAGTGGTGTAAAACAATTGTTTTATTGTTCTCAGAGTCAATGGGTCAGGAATTCAGACAGGGAACAAAGGGGAAAGCTTGTCTCTGCTCCATACTACCTGGGCCTCAGCTAACAAGGCACAAAGGTGGGTGATGACTCTGTTGATGGCACTGAACCCTTCCAGAAGCTTCTTCCTTGTACCCTATGGTTGCCCGCTAGTTGACAGTGGCTGTGGCTGTCTCAACTCAGCTGTCAATGAGAATAACACAGGGCCTCTTCATGCAAGCTCCACAGTGGGACTGGTCTAAGCTACCTCATACCATGCAGTCAGGTTCCAAAAATGAATGAGTATTCCCAAAAGAACCAGGCAGAAGGAGTGCATATCATCCTGAGCCTCAAACCACAAAACACCATTTCTACCACAGTCACAGCCTGATTTGCTTCTATGGAAGGAAATTCAGTCACTGCACGGGAGTGTGCAGGCTGGGAGATACTGGTCTGGTCATCTCTGGAAAATAATCCTATCACAATGTACCCACCAGCCACCACAATTCATATCTGCCCACATACAGAGTGCACTGGAACTCTTCAACACCCCCAAGGCCATCTGACTATCACCTCATCTAAATCATTTAAGTCAGTGAGAAGCCTTCTGCACAGAAACATGCAGTTCCTTAAGCCCAGCTCCTCCATCCTTGTTTGTCCACAATGGGATCTAAAGATCTCTGACCTGGACCCATCCAAACCCACACCCCACAAAGAATGGACCAGCCACAATCACCACTGGGCAGGCACATGCACCAGCACCTTGTCTGTGGAGTTCAGCACCGTAGGCTCTTGGCTCTGTGTCCTTCATTTTCCATAACAAGCAGCCCACATTTGCACCTGGGTGGTTTTCTCAGCTCCCCAGTGGGACTGGTTTAAGCTACCTCATACCATGTAGTCAGGTTCCAAAAATGAATGAGCATTCCCAAAAGAACCAGGCAGAAGGGGCCATATCATCTGCTCCTAGAAGACTAAGGGTCTGAAGACCTCTTTTCATTTTGTATTGTTTTTGTTCCACTTAGTCCAAGAGGATACATCATTCCTTTTAAAACATTGTAAGCCTTTTTGTTTATCCATTTATAGCCCACTATACTAGACAAAACCATGAGGTAAGGAAATCTTTTCTACCCTGGCTCCCTTGGAAGCAGGACGGTGACACCCTTCAGTAACTGAGTGCCACCTGTCTCTAGGTACACTCTGCAAGACTTCTCTCTGTGGCACAGGCTGCCACTACACTGAGATCATAGCTTTGAGGTCCTGGCAAAGAATCCCACAGCCAGCCCATATCTGCTCTGTCTTTCGCCTTTTCTTCACTGGAGGACCCTATACCTGGAGAAGAGGCTGAGAATGAGTTTTATTTTTGAGCCCAGCAATCTTTCTTTATATCAAGTAGAAACCAGGTGGTACTTCATATCTTCTGCCTGCAAATATCCTGAACTAAATTATGGAATTCATTAAGCACACATTGCGTATTTTCCACTTCAGCACAGCAACAATAATACCAAATTTTCTACCACCCCTAACAAAGATGGCTTTTCTCCAGCAAGAAGCAACATGTCCTCTTCTTTCCTTCCAAGGCTGGGCAAGATGCAGTCAACAGGACAAGTCCAAGCTGCTGAGGGCCAACCCAGCCCTGTGTATGTGTTCATTGACTGTCCATGACTACAAAGCAACACGGACAGACATCACAAGCCATTCCCCAAACCTGACATATCCACCCTGACTTAGGGCTTCCAAGAGGCCCTTCAAGCATCCAGGAATGTTCCCTTTGAGGCCTTCGGTTCTTATTCACATCATTGTCCCAAAAGCATGCTGTGGGCATCAGGATTTCATTATAGCAGCACTTGCTTCCACATTTCCAGACGTTTTCAAGTTATCTTTGTTGTTTGGCAAGCAGCCCTGTGCTCGGTGAGGTAAGACAATCATTCCGTTATGCCCACAGGTTCCAAACATCAGGGATAAAGAAGCTCAGTGTGGTGGTACATGCCTATAATCCCAACTACTTGAGAGGTTGAGGCAGAAAGATCACAAGTTTGAGGCCACAGTGGGAAACTTAGAGAGACCCTGTCTCAAAATTTAAAAATAATAATAAAAGGGGCTTAAAGATACATGTACAGAATGAAGAAAAGGTCCAGAGAAGACACTATCTCTGTGTCACTTGTCTGGCAGCCTTAACAAGGAAGACAAAAGTCTACAATGAGTGCACACTAAGGCTGGAAGCATCAGCAAGTCACTCACTGTCCTGTAGCCATGCCATGTGCCATGTGCCTTGCCAAGTCTGGACAGGCCTGGAAACTTCGGCCCGGAAACTTCAGCCCGGACTGAATGGGAGAGAACAGAGATCAACAGGAGAAATATCAATGCACATATTAAGAAGAGTTCTGGTGTGGCTATGAAGAAAATCTAATCCACCAAAAGCAGGATTTGGATTATTTCTGTTGTCTTGTTTTTTACTTGTAAGCCCCATACTTGTACCAAAGGAATTTCATTACAAGTAGATCTGCATACAATATCACTTATTTTTTTATTAATTATTCAATGAGAGTATCTTCTAAACAAAGTTCAAGGTCAACAAGAATGCAAGCTTTTTCAAACATGATGCATTATTGTTCTGTGTGGCTTTCCTGGGTCCCTACTGTGACTCCAGCAGCCTTAGCACTTCTAGTACCCCACTCATTGCTCCACACAAGGAAAACACAAACCCCAAATATGAAAAAAAATCAGTTTCTCAGTGAAGAACACAATACAAAAAATGAGTTCAATCCAAAAATCTGAGATTTTTTTTTCCTTCCTCCATGCACTGCCTTTGAAAATATTTAAAACATTCATTATCTTGAGCTCCCTCAAAGCCCAACATTTCTGCTAAATAAGTCTTTCACTTCTTTTCTGAATGCCTCTCTCCTTTAGTGTCTTTAGCTTTACTTCCATTTTTAGTCTTCTACATCAAATGGCACTGTCTTGATCATCTAGCATGCTTTGACCAATGAAATCTACTGATTCCACTTCCTTAGATCTCTACCAGGCAGATGAATCTCTAGGAAACAACTTGCACCTGTCCCAGCCATCTGACCCTCACCTAGCCTCATGAAAAAATCACACTCCATCTGCCCTCAAACATGTGATGACTGCTGTGCCCACACCAGAATCCTCCTCCCCTTCCTCTGAGCCTCCCTCAGGTCCCAGTTGAAGTTCCATTCCCTCTTCAAAAACATTTCGCCTTTCTCCTCTTGCCAAATGCCTTGGCACTAATATCCACACTGTCTATTCTGATGTATATTCACAACAGCGTGACCACCTTCTGCTCACTTCCAAGGATTTGTCAGTCCTACAGATGGATTGCAAGAGTATAAGGCCATGTTTTAACGTTCTTGCAAACCTCCTCCCGTGTCAAACAGCCTTCAGTGCAGGATAAACATCTGCTAAATAAATGACTACCCAGCACTGCCTCTACAGAGCCGAGAAGAGGAAAGCCTCTAGGCCTTAAGACAACTACTAAAACCTTAATCTTTGAAGAGTAAATTGCATCTGGCTTTGGTAAACCTATGATATGGGCCAAGTCCCTGCTGCACTCCACTGCTCCCAGGCCAGCCTCAGTTTGAGTCCATCTAAATACAAGACAAAGGTATCAACATCATCAGGATTAAAACTGCATGAGGCTTTTGTCCAAAATGCTTTCTTAATGGAAGTACCTAAATACCAACACCACCATCGAGGATAAAGGAATAAAAGGAAAAAGCTACACAACCTAAGAAATAAATGAAATATAAGCCAGGACATCCTTGTCACAGAGAACTGCTCTTGATGGGACCATCACCAGCCGTGACTCTGCAAATCACACACCTGCCGAGGCCCATAATCCTCAGGTTATTAAAGAAAACACTTGAAACCAAAAACAAGATTAACAATGCCTGCCAGCCTTTGAAGAATTAGGAGAAGAGAGTAGACAGGGAAAATTCAAGAACAGAACGTTATAACAGATTTAACTGAAAAGATAAACACTCTTTTCTTTACTCATGCTTTGAACACTTGTAAGGTGTGGATAGGTCAATCCCCTACTTACTTTTCCAATCCCAAATAGGACAATGTGGGGATGAGAACATGGCAGGAATAAACTCATCTCCTTAAAATGAAAGGTAAATATTAACAACAGAAAATGTAAACAATACAGCTACCCCACATGACTGGCCCTGAAATCTAGTGTGCTTTTCTTCAGAGCACGTCCACTCCTAACCTCACAGGAACAGACTAATAAACAGGCTCATCTTCCAGACCTTTGGTTACACATGATAATAAAAAGAAAACCATAGTAACAGAAAAGTAATCGAGACTTAAATTTGTTATCCATCCAAAAGACAGAAAAATATTTTACTTACATTTTACAAAGTCCACAGTAAGATCTCTACACTGTACCCTAAATACAGAGAAGTTGGTCAGTGGTGAAGGTGCTCAGGTAAAACAGTCCATAATTGTCTATAGATTTTTTCAAGGACAAGCCATATGACAACTACATGAAGGGTCATTTGGTCTGACCTTGCCTCCATGCAGCAAACCATAAAGACCCCCTGGGGAGCAGTGTCCTCCTCATACCAATAATAGAAAAGAATCCTCATCACCAGAGACTGGTAGTTGGGCCACAGTGAACCCAAATTAACAAAACTGTAAAGCAGCCCTTGTCTTCCATGAACTTCTGCATCACCTCTATATCTCTTAGGAACACCCCTAGACTGCACATTCTGACACACATTCACAACAACCAGACCTAGTCAATTTCACTTTTACTGCCCTAGTCAATTTTTTTTTGTTTAGGGTCAGGGATATAACTCAGCTGCACAAGCACCTGCCTAGCAAGTACAAGGTCCTGAGTTCAATTCCTGGTACCAAAAAAGAAAAAATTTTTGTTTGTTTGTTTGTTTTCTTGGTTTGTTTTTTCTTTTTTGAGACAGGGTCTCATTATGTGCTTCAGACTGGCCTTGAACTCCCAGCAGTCCTCCTGTTTCAGCCTCCTAAGTGCTGGGATTACAGGCATGCACTATCACATCCAGCATTTTACTACCCTAACCTAGATAGCCATTTTTCCTGTCATTACTTCACAGATTTATTATTCTTTGTCTAAAAATTATGTAAGCATCACACTCAATTTACTTTGTTGGACTTCACACTTACAAAGATTTCTATGTACATGTTAAATTAATAAACTTTTAAATTAATAGACTTTTAAACTTAACTTGTTAATCAGTTTTTGTATTAGTAAGGTTTCAAGATACAGCCACAGAGCCCACATAAGAACCAAGGAGGGTAGAGGGGACTTCTCTCTCTCCCTACAATGGAGAGAACTCTTACAAGAAAAATCAAAGTAGCTTGGTAATATTGGTTAGGATGTAGAAACCAAAACCATACCCATCACCTTTAAAAGCAAAGAGATTGCTCACATTTGTAAAAACCCCTGCCCCGGTGCTACTGTCCAACCTCCAACCCAGCAGGCCTCAGAAACAATGTATGTAATCAGGAATAGACAGGTACTCTGGGGTTCTACTGGTTTAGACTACTACTTGTAGTGCTTCAGCTTTATTTCTACCTAATAAAACTGGATGTTTGACAAAAAGGTCGAGGGCTGGTATAAAGGTCAACTTCTTTCTGCACAATCAGAACATTCATCTACACCTCCACTGCTATACTACAACAGAAACTCCAAAACCAGTCCACTTAATAGGCATAAAAACGTCACTAAGTCTAACACCCCTACTTTCACCTGAGTAACTTTTAAACTACAATGAGTTTAAAAGCAAAAAAAAATTTTTAATGCAGTATGATAGAACTTCTACCTTATTTCATTAAAAAAAAAAAATACATACAGGAGAAGAACAAGGAATCAATCCTTACACTCAATCCTTTTGCCTGTTCCAAAAAAATATGTTGGGGGGAAAAAAGCTGACATGCTCTTGAAGGAGATTACCATGAACTGTAGTATGGAACTGAGTGCTACACAACTCCAGGTGCCTCTCACACCCAGTAACTAGGCAGTCAGTGCACCAGCTAATCCAGATAAAAATCAAAGTGAGTAGAAAGGTGACCAATGACACACATGCTGGTTGTCTACTTCCTCTGTGGCCTCCTTCCCTTCGTCCTCCCCCTTCTCCTTCTGCTTCTTCCCTACCTCCAGCCCTCTCCTTCTTAGGCCTAAAATTTCCTGAGCACTTGCTGAAGGTTCTCATAAGCTCCTATCTATAAATTCTGAAATGTACATAAGCCAAAGTAAAAAAAGAGATAGTTGTCACAGGGGAGAAACCCCACTCACCAACAGGCAAAAGAACCAGAATGCAACTACTGTTTATTAGCATTTGTCACACTTGAGAAATAAAAAAGAAGAGCCACTGGGTGACGGATATTTTTAATTAAAACATTCAGTTGTCAGTAATGGCTGGTTCTCTCTGCTGATGTTTAAAGGCTTTATTCTTATGCAGCACTCACAGTCCACAGGCAGCTCTTCTTTCACACACACAGAAGCCATGTGAGTTTCTGATTTAAAAGAAGGAAACTGCTGCCACAGTGTTACTGTATGCTTCCTGTGAGTAAAGGGCATGGTTCTGCCCCAAAGCAAGCATGTCCACCAAACACTGTACTCCAGGAACATTAGCACAGAAAGAAATCTGCCTGTGATCACAGAAATGCTAATGTCACACCGAAAAGCAAAGAACTGTGAGGCTATTAAATATTTTCTTTACAAACCAGCAATTTTCAAACTTTTCAGTCTCAAGACCCTTTTATAATTTTAACAATTTTGGAAGATCCCTGAAAGCTTTTGCCAAATACCAGTATTTACCATTTTAAACATTAAAATGTGGGTTTCTTCATTTTCATTGATTCACTTAAATTAACAATAAAAAACTATTACATATTAACATGTCATTTTTACTTTTATTGAAGAAACCTTTCTCAAAAAATTTTAGTGAGAAGAGTGATTATGTTTTTTGCAAAGTTTTGCAAATCTCTTTACTATCTGGCTTAACAGAAATTATCGGGATTCTCATTATTGCTTTTGTGTTCAATCTGTTGTTTCAGTTGAAGTATATGAAGAAAATTCAGCCTCACACATGTAGTTGCATTTTTACATGTAGTCTTTTCAAGTAACTGTCAGTATCTTTTTGATATGACACCAAAACTCAACAGTGGTAGTTCTTTTTTTTTTCTTCCTTAGAAAGGGCTCACTACATAGTTCAGGCTGGCCTCAAACTCATGGCAATCTTCCTGCCTCAGTCTCCCAAGTGCTGGGTTTATAGGCGTGCACCACCATGCTCACTCAACAGTGTTAATTTCTTAAAGGTCATGTGCAACACAGAATCTGAAACTACTTCAATAACATCATATTCTATCCACATGGAAATCTATTGTTCTAACTTGCACTACAATCGGCTCTTTCACACATACTTTGTTTGCTTGTTTGTTTGTTTGTGTTTGCAGTAGTGGGTCCCTTATACTGAACTACTTCTCTTGCTGGGAGAGGTGGCACATACCTATAATTCCAGCACTCAGGAAGCTGAGGCTGGAGGACTGTTGCCAAGTTCGAGACCAGCCTGGGCCACAAAGTAAGCTCAAGGCCAGCCTGAACTGCATAGCGAGACACTGTCTCAAAAAGATAAATAAATAAATAAATAAATAAATAAATAAATAAATACATAAGAACTACTTCTCAAGTACTTTTTGATTTTTTACTTTGAGATAGTCTTGCTAGAACTTGTGATGCTCCTGCCTCAGTCTCCCAGAGTGCTGGGATTATAGGCGTGTGCCACCATACCAAGCTAGATGTTTCTTGGTTTTTGTTTTTGTTTTTTCATTTTTGGGGGGGGTTTCTTTGGTTTTTTGAGACAGGGTCTCACTGGCCTTGAACCTTCTATGTAGTCCAAGCTGGCCTCAAACTCATAGCAATCCTGCCACAGCCTCTGAGAGGTGGGATTACAGGTGTATGCCATCACACCTGCTGGGCTACATGATTTTTACATCATCATGCACTGGTCACTTGGAAAAGACTGGTTCATCACAGTGATGACACGATGTTACATCCATCTATAATGTCAAGCATACTCATCATTGTGTCATCAGAAAACGCTGTAGGCACTGGGAGCAGAGAACTTCTCAATGGCAGATACAAGTTTTTCAAAATTCTGATTTTCACTTGGAACCTCAAATTTTATCACTGGCAACAAACACCATGAAGTATCTTCCTAAAAGTGACAGGTTCATTCATCTTTTAAGAAAATTCTATCAGTCATTCTTTCAAGGAAAAACAGTATTCCATGGGAGAAGAATACAACCTCACTCCAGCAACAACTGCACAGGGCCTGTCTTTGAACAGCATGAGATGACATGTGGCACAGGTATGTAGGCACCTTAAAAACTCATGTACAAAATACAGAGATTATGCCAGGCACAGTGGCACAAACCTGTAATTCTAGCACTCTCAGAACCTGAGGCAGGAAGATCAAGTCTGAGCCCAGCCTGTCTCAAAATAAAAAATAAAAAGACCGTGGGTTCAATTCTGTTCCAGAATGAATGAATGAATGAATGAATGAATGAATGAATAAATAGTCAAGAGTTAACAAAAATGAACTCTTTTTCATTGAACATGCAAACCTACGAACAACATAGTGATTAGGGTAGTTTGGAGATGTCAACATCTTTGCTGTTGTTGCTTGTGTACCATCAGTGCCAATACCTACACAAAAAAAGCAAACTACCTCACAGGCCCCAAAGAGTCCTAAAGACCCCAGGTGTCTGTGAAGAGACTTGGAGAACTACATGCACTGAGCATATACAAATACAAACACCTCTGCACCAAACTTTGTGTTTATGACAAGCATCGAAGAAATACTTAAAACCAATGTTCCTAGAACATTGTTTGTCCAAATAAATCTCTGCTTTGTAAGATACCAAGTAATCAAGAGTTAAGTGAAAATTACAAAGCTATGCTTATTGAGAACTAGTGGACTACAGGTGACAATTGGTGAGTGTCTCACAACTCTATTCAAGTGTGCATGGTCCATTCCCTCTCCCACAGCAGAATCCCAGCCAGCATCTTTCGCACTTTAAAGGCAGTCTCTGAATGTGCTTCTCTCTTCCTCGCCTATCCCTACAATCCATTCTCTATTCGCCTATTCTCAATCCATTCTCACGGACAAACAACCTCTGCAACGTAAGTCAGAATGCAACACTCCTGCCCAAACCCAACTAACACACTCCAACCATGCTCTGCAAGTCCCCCAGGATTTAGGACAGCTAACGCAGCTAACACACTCCCAACCATGCTCTGCAAGCCCCCCAGGATTTAGGACAGCTAACCCAGCTAACACACTCCCAACCATGCTCTGCAAGCCCCCCAGGATTTAGGACAGGGTACTCTCTATCACTTACAGCTTGAGCTTCAGGGCCTTTGTTTGCTACACAGATGGACACATAAAACCTGGCAGGACAAAGCAAAACTAGACTGGGAGGGAAAGGCATAGGCATAAGAAAAGCTGAAAATGAATAAAACATCCATCATAAGAAGATAAACCCAAAGAAAGGAATGGAAGGAAAAAAGATTAGAAACTGATTAAGCAAAGAAACAAACCAACCAGAGGAGAAGATTCACAAAGTCACAGATGGTTCTCTGGAAAAGACTAACCTCTAGTAGAGGGTCTCTCAACCTTAATTGTCACCCCACTAATCTTTCCCTTAATCTTTTTCTACAGTGCACAGAGACACAGTATATCTCTGCTTTACTCACAGAGCAAGATTTTTTTTTTTACTTCTCCCACCCTCAAATAATTCTGTCTCTTGGATCAACAGCCTCCCAAGAGAATGCAGGTTGTAATAAGACTAGCAAGCACAAAAGGAAACGTACAAATAACCACCATGGAAAATGCCAAAAGGGAAGGCTAAAAACACTAAAAGGAGAGGATACTTTAAACAACTTTAGGCTATTAAATTTTTTAATTAATATTAAAAAAGATAAATTTCTAGAAAAGCACAACTGATCAAAACTGACACAAACTATAGCAGACAAGAAAACTCCTATAACCATTTAAAAAAAAGTCATTCAACAGAGAAAATTTAAGGCCCAGATGAGAATTCCTGTAAATATGCTTAAAAGCCAGAGGGTAGAAAAATAAAAAACATAAAACATGCACAAATTCATATTTCTATAAATTTGCATTAAAACCCAACAAAAACTATACCAAGGGGGGTCTATCAGTCACTCTCATTAATAACAGAGATACAAAAGTCTTAAATAAACCAATCTAGTGATGGAGAGAAAGTTTAAGACATAAGGTCCAAGCTGGATTATATCTGAAATCCAAGCCAGGTTCAACCATTTAGAGTGCTGTGTGTTTTTGGGCACACACATGTTCAAACCTATATGCCCACTTCATCACATTAACAAATTAAAGGAGACAATGTACATGGTCCTCGCAATAGATGCAAAAATGTATCTTTTAAAATTCAATACCCATTCATTATAAAGTGTGCGCATGTACACGTGTTTGTGTGTGTGTATGACTGTGGACTGAACCCAAGATCTTCACACTGAGGTACATAGTCAGACCTTTTTTTATTTTTTTATTTTGAGACAGGCTCTTGCCAACTCACCAAATTGCTCTGGTTGGGCTTGAACTTAACCTCCTGGTGGCTTAGCCTCCCAGAGTGCTCCAACTGCAGGCATGTACCACCATGCTCAGCTGTAAAATAACTCTTACAGCAAGAAAAGAAAACTTTATTTGGTAAAGACTGTCTATTACACTTGGCTAAAAAAAAAAGGTCACCTTTAATAGTAAAAGACTAGCAGCTTTCCCCGAAAGATAAGATGTTAAAGAAACTCCTTTCTACTCAACACCATTCCTAATCAATGTAACAGGTTTTGAAAATGAATAAAGAAAGAAAATGTAAGTACGGGGAAGAAAAGTTGTCATTATTTGCAGACAACTATGACTGTGTTTATGGAAATTCAAACAAATACGTAGATAAATACTCATATTAAAATGTTCAGTAAAACTGATGGGTATAAATCAGCATTTAAAAAAAACTAGACTGCTATGCACCAGAACAAATAAAGTGAAATTTCTAAGATACCATCAAAATATTATTCAACTATCTAGGGATAAATCTAATAAAAGATGTGAAAGACCTCTCCCCAGAAAATTAGACAATATTGAGAAGAGGTCAAGTCTCAACCTGAAGGATCTATGAACCTAAAGATCTGACTAAAACACAGCCTGAACCCAGCATGCCTTTCACCCCTCAATGTGATCTGACCCACTGATTCTAAAATGTATATGGAAATGCAAAGGGTCAGAAGTCAGGATGCTCCTGAGAAGGATCAAATGCAACAGCTTGCTTTATCAGATTACACAAAGCCACAGTGATTAGGAATGTGTTGCTGGCAGAAAGGGAAAGACACATTCCAGAACAGAACAGCCTAGGAAGCCAGAAGCAGGCCCAGATTAATGACAAAAACAATACTACAGAGGAATGACCATGGGTCCTTGGAAATAAAAGGTGCTGGGACAAATGAATATTCATATGAAACAAAGTGAAAGCACATGATATGCTGGGTAAGCAATAGTCTATATAATTTAACATCCAAGCTGGACACTTTTGAGCGTGAAAAGGGATGATATGAACAATTACGTCAGGAAGCAAGCATAAAACAAGGACTGTGTTATGGTTGATGCACTCTGTCAACTTGGGGAGTCTAGAGGTTTGGCTAAGTGACTTAGCAGGAAGCCAGAGTGCTTACTTTGTATACATCCTGAGCATGTGCAAGAGGAGGGCAAAGATTATGTGAGAGCTACACGCCCCTTAGGTGGGGGTAGCCTGTTTACGATGTAAGGGAGGGAAAGAAGCTGCTTGCCGCCATTCCTCCCTTTTGCTCTGGCTGCTTTGCTGTTCAGCTGCCATTCCCCCCTTTGCTCTTGTTGCTTTGCTACCTTCTGCCTCGGAACCAGCCAAGTATGGACTGAAACCTCCACAAACTGTTAAGCTAAATAAACCTTTCCTTCCTTCATTTGGGGCGTTGGGTATTTTGTCTCAGCAACGAGAGAAAAGTAACCAAGACAGACTGCCTGGGCAGGCTGTGAGTTACCATCACACTAGGTAAGCACCTATATAGAAACAAAACTATAAAACCTCGGGGCAGTGGTGGTGAACCTATGGCACGTGTGTTATTTTTCTTTTAAGACAAAAGATGTTACTGTATGAGTTGGTTTTTTTTTTTTTTTTTTTTCTAAACTAAATCCTCAGTATTCAGATTTTGGCAAATAAATGGGATTTGCATTGCAGTTTGGGCACTCTTCTCTAAAAGGTTCACCATCACTGCCTTAGGGTACATTATAGGACCTTGACCTTAAGAGGGGAAAAGATTTCAATACAAGCATGAGTCCCAGAGAAAATATGCATACCACCAATTACAGTAGTAAGTTGAAGTACTCCTGGTTTATCAAAAATGACCATCAAAAGATTGAAAAGTCACATCAGAGTAGAAGAAGAAATGTGCCATACTTAACTGCACATCAAAAATAGTCTTCAGCCAGAAGAGGTGATGCATTCCTACAAATCAATAAGAAATAGGAATTGGGGCTGGGGATGGAACTCAGCAATTGAGCACTTGCCTAGCATGCAGGAACTCTTAGGTTCAATCCCCAGCAACAAAAAGAAAGAAAAAACAACCTAACAGAAAAAGGGCAATTCCTGAATAGCTGCACAGAAGACACTAACTAAACAGCCAATGAGTATGTGAAAAGGCACTCAACCATCAGTAAGAATGGAGATGAAAATGAAGTTAAAAGTAGAACTCCTAAACCAGGCAGAGCAGCATATGCCTACAATCCCAGCTATTCAGGAGGCTGAGGCAGGAGGATGGCCAAGTTTGACCCCAGCCTGGACAACTCAATAAGACTGCATCTCAAAAGAAAAAATTTTAACAAGGGCTGGAAATACAGCTAAATGATAGAGCATTTGCCTAGTATTCATGAGACCAAAAGTTCAATCCCTAGTATCATTAAAAAATAAAAATAAAAATATGACTTCCATATGATCCAGCAATCCCACTACTAGGTATACTATATAGGCAAGGGAAATGAAACCAGCATATAAAAGACATATTATCTATATTCCCATGTTTACCAGAGCATTATTCACAATGGCCACAATATAGAATCAACCTAACGCACACCAACAGATAAGCAGGTAGTGAAAATGTGGTAGATATACACCATGAGATACCATTTATCCATAAAAAAGAAGAAAATTCTACCATTTGCAACACCATGGATGAGCCTGGAGAACATCATGCTAAGTGAAATAAGCCAGACACATGATCTCATTTACATGCAGCATGGGGAAAAAAGATCAAATTATAGAAGCAGACAGTAGACTGATGAGTCCCAGGGGCTGGGTGTCCGCGGAGTGGGGAAGATGTTGGCCAAAGGGTACAAAGTTCCAGTTAGACATGAGGAAGAAGTTCAGAGATATATTGTACAGCATGGTGACTATAGTTAATAATAATAGGGGCTGGGGATTTAGCTCAGCGGCAAAAGCGCCTGCCTGGCAAGTGCAAGGTCGTGAGTT
>NW_004955506.1:2346863-2380799 GCF_000276665.1 Chinchilla lanigera
TTGTATTTTTTTTAATTGCTAAGAAAAATAAACTGGGGGGATGGTACTAGGAATAGGCCCTAGGACCTTGCACATGCTAGGAAAGCCCTCTACCACTGAGTTACAGTCCCAACCCAAGAAAATAGATTTTAAATGCTCTCACAGGCCGGGGATATAGTTCAGAGGCACAAGTGCATGCCTGGCAAGCACAAGGCCCAGAGTTCAATTCTTGGTACCAGAAAAAAAAAAATGCTCTCACCAAGAGATTAAAAATAACAGTAAAGACCAACAGTAAAATAGTCTCTCTGGTACCTGGAATACACATCTGGAAAAATGGACGTAAAGCTCTAGGAATCAAGAAAAAGACAATGTGACAACTAGAAACCCACAGACAAACTGGAGAAGCTGAAGACAATGCAGAGAAAAGAATGAAGCAGTCTGGAGCATTAACCCTGACTACTGGGGAGGAGGTCCTGTTTAGGAAGGGTAGAAAAAATAAAAACTAGATAGAAAGGAGACAAGTAAATCAGTATTTTAAAAATTATACTTTTAAGAACAACTGCAGCTTTAGGACACAAGCCATCGTGTGGTGTGATGTGGTATGGTGTGGTACAGTGCGGTACGGTTTTCTTCTTTCTCTTCTCCCAAAACACGGTAAACTTGGGCAACTCCCTTTCACCTACAAATGGGTTTTGCTATTCCTTTCTTACTCACAAAAGGTTCTCTTTTCACCTGTAAATGGACAATCTTTATATGTTCCATATGAATGGAACATTACAGCACCACAGGTGTGTCATCCTCTCCCATCCACCAGACAAATAAGACTAATAGATTATGAAACACCACAGATTTTCACCACCCAAAACACATAAAAGATTCTCAGTTCCAAACTACTGTACAGTATGCCTCACTTCTCTGAGCACCCACACTCTACTCTTGAGTGCATTCTATATCTGTTTAATTTCTCTTGCCTCTTAGTGATATATCCTGAAAACTTCTTTCTGCAACCTGAGTCAGCAAACTTACAAACTTATTCTACACAAGGGTGGGTTAAGTTCTTTATTACTGCTTCAGGGACCCCCAGACCCTGGTGACACTGTCTCCACAAACACAAGGTAAACCTGGAGAAGGTAGGAAGCCCCAGGGAGAAACCAAGAAAAGGCAGTGCTAGCCCCAAGAAAAGGCCAGGTTACAGTAAGCTGCAAATACAGCAGGGAGTTTTACTCTGAAAGTGACTCTTTCCACATGGCAAGGCTAGAGTTGGAGAAGAACTTGCAGCATCAGCCGTATTAGGGAGTAATATAATCAGAAGCCATTTGGGGAAGGTGTTTATTGTTTAAGACTGAGCTACTAGCTACTCTGGCAATCAGAAGTCACAGAACTACACTTCTGGGTCTCTGGGATCACCCTATCACAGTGACTGGGTGGGAGATGGCCACACAATATAGATATGAAAAGAGGTGAGTTAATGGCAGATCCAAGAAGTTTAAACACCTGCAAGTTCAGGTTGTACAGGGCACAGTCCCAACCTTGTGGTAAGAAGTCAGACCATTCATGTGGTTTTCTGAGGGGGCTATGTCTGAAAGTGCTGACAATAAATCCACCAGGCTGCCTGGACACCCTCACTGCCTACTTCCAGCAAAGAGCTCAGGTAGTCTGCTTTGCCTCTCTGCCAACACGATCAAGGATAGGTCTTGGCTTCAACAGTTGACACATCCTGGGATGCACAGCCAGAGGGGCCTCGAGGGCAAGAGGTGCACCTCACAAGCCCACAGCCCATAAAGCTAGTCTGAGAGAGCAATGACTCAGGGTCCACAGAAGGGCACAAACTCTAGGAGCCACTAATGTGAATACAGCTGGGGATATAGCCCAGTGGCACAAGTTCCTGCCTGGCAAGTGTAAGGTCCCAAGTTCAATTCCTGGTACCAAAAAAAAAAAGAAAGAAAGAAAATAAAGTGAATATAGCCCTACGGTAGACACCACACCACTGAATGACCACACCCAGGGCAGGACTAAGCATTCACACAGCAAAAAATGGGTGTGGAAACAAAATAGGCCCTAGTTGTGGCTCACTATTCCAGCATCGCCCCCATATGTGGTAGATTCCAGTACTACCAGTCTTGGAAAGAAATCACTCACTCAAACATTTGCGGCAATTTTTTTGGAGTCATGTATTTTTTGGCTTTTTTGTCTTGTTTTGTTT
Source organism: Chinchilla lanigera (assembly GCF_000276665.1). Classification (NCBI taxonomy): domain Eukaryota; kingdom Metazoa; phylum Chordata; class Mammalia; order Rodentia; family Chinchillidae; genus Chinchilla; species Chinchilla lanigera. Next base: position 2,349,046 of record NW_004955506.1, read on the forward strand.
CTACCTTTTGCTCTTTGTCTTTATTCTTTTTCCTTTTCTTTTGCTTGGTTGTCTTTATCTGTTATTTTTATCCAATCCCATTAATTTTCTTTTATTCTTTAATCAAATTTTTATCTCACTTTTCTCTTTTATTTTCCTTCTTTTCCAAGTTTTACTCCTTTCATTTTCTCCTTCCCCTACTTCTTCCATTTTAATTATTATTGTTAAGCTTTATTAATTTTTAGCTATTTAGTTGACTGTGCTGTTATTAATTCTTTTCTAATATTAATGGTGGTATAATTGTTGCTTTTAGTAGATATTTATTGTGTCAGTATGTGGTTTGTCTTTAGGCCTAAATTATTATTGCAGATCCCTTTTTTCTTGTTATGGATGGTATACCTGTAGCTATTATTGGCTTTTATGGTTTGTCAACAATGTTCGTTTTCAACTCCTAACAGAGACAAGGAGTTCGAAGAGTTCAAAGGTAAGCATACATCTAACTGGGAAGAGAGTTAAACAAAAGAGAAAAAAAAAAGGAAAGGAATAAGCACTGAAAAAAATGCAATGACAGGACTCAATAAACATGTTATAATAATAACTCTCAATATCAATGGTCTGAACTCCCCAAACAAAAAATGCAAGGGCCAGGGATATAGCTCAGTGGCACAAATTCCTGCCTGGCAAGCACAAGGTCCTGAGTTCAATTCCTGGTACCAAAGGAAAAAAAAGAGAAAAAAATGCAGACAAGGGGTTGGATTTTATTTTTTTAGATGCAACCATATATTGCCCAGAGGAGACACATCTCATCCAAAAGGAAGTACACAGACTGAAAGTGAAACAATGGAAAACAATGTACCATTCAGCTGGAGCCCAAAACACAAACAGGAATGGCTGTCTTATTTTCAACACAGCAGACTTCAAGCCAAAACTGATCAGAAGAAACAGAGGTGGCTACTGTATACTGGTAAAAGGAAAATTTCAACAGGAAGAAATAATTGTAAATATCTATATACTGAATATCAGCAAACCCAACTTCATAAAACAAAAACTTTGGACTTAAAATGACAGACACCAATACAATCATAGTGGGAGACTTTAATACCCTACTCTCACAATTAGACAGGTCAACCAGAACCCCCCCAAAAAAAAAACCAAAAAAGAAATATCAGAATTAAACCACACCATTGACCATGGATTTAACAGATATTTACACAGTGTTTCATCCAACAGCAACAGAACATACACTTTTCTCAGATAGCACATGGAATGTTTTCCAAAACAGACCATATCTAAGGACACAAAGCATGCTTAAATAAGTATAAAAAAAATTGAAATAATCCCCTGCATACCATTTCATAATAATGGGATGAAGCTAGAAATCCACAGCAATAGAGGCCTCAGAAACTACACAAACACATGGAGATTATTGAATAATCAATGGATCACAGAAGAAGTTTTAAAAAGGCCCTACAATAAAATAGCAATGAAGCACAACATACCAAAACCTATGGGACACAATGAAAGCATGTCTAACAGCAAAGTTTATAACTTTAAATTCACACATAAAAATAGAGCAATCTCAAATAGATAACCTAATGATCCACTTGGTCCCAGAAAGACATGAACAGTCCAAATCTGAAACTAATAGAAGAAATTATGTGGCCCCCGGCACACGGGGAGCCACGAGTGGGGAGCACCGGTCTTCGGACCGGCGGCTCACTCCCTGCCTCATAGGCCCCTAGTAGGAGGGCTTCTGGCACACAGGGAGCCGCTGGCGGGGAGTGCTGGTCTTCCAGCTGGCTAGCTTCCTGCCTCATAGGCCCCTGGAGGGAGGGCCCCCGGCGCACAGGGAGCCACGGGTGGGGAGCACTGCTCTTCGGACCGGTGGCTCACTCCCTGCCTCATAGGCCCCCGTAAGGAGGGCTTCTCGCGCACAGGGAGCCACGGGTGGGGAGCACCAGTCTTCTGGCTGGCTAGATTCCTGCCTCGCAGACCCCCAGAGGGAAGGCCCCCGGCACATGGCGAGCCATGCAGCGGGCGAGCGCTGTTGCGCCCCGGCCCTTAGGCCGGCGGCCGCCGCCACTCAATTGAGATCTATCATGACACAGAGAAACAATGACACAATTGGCCTACCATGCACCGACTGCAGATGCCCACCCACGGATGTGTGTGAATCATTCAAACTTTGAACAACCCCTGGGAATACATACCATACAACGGGCCACTCTTGCTCCTGCCATTGAGAACCAGAAAGGTTCAAAGACTCAGAAAACATGAGAACGCAGACTAAGCCCACAGAGTCAGAGGTCCTGTGGACTGGGGTCACGAGAGCCGCTCGGAAGCTGTAAACCAGGAGGACCTTGCACAATACCTGCGGAGACTCCCTGGAAGCCATTCCTCCCCTGACAGTACACTAACTGGTTGTGGGGTCCCAATGCGATGGGAGGCTGGAGAGAAAACGCTACAAAAAATGGCTTTCCCCCAGCAGATGGCTCACTTGATTTTTGACAACCCTTAGGCTGTAACTACTTGTTAGATCCTTCTTGTGTATCTCTGTCTTCCTGAGAAACCACTTCAAAGATATCACTATGCATTACAGCAGTCATTTTTTTTTAAATTTTTTTTTTATTTTAAAGAGTAAAAGAAGGATAACATAATAATAGGGGGGGCTTACCAAATTACAGACAAAGTGGTGGGAAATTATCAATGGTTATTGTTTTACATATTATTATCTACAAGATAGTTTCTCAGGAAAACAAATAGACAAATGATAGTGAGTTACAGACAAAAGAGGTACGAGATTATCAATAGTTGTTGTACTATACTTAGGTATTTTCAAAGTGGCTTCTAAAGAATATAAATAGAACTATACATGAGTGACCTACTGAATAATCATTCAATAATTCTCAATGGTTGTTGTAGGAAACACATAATAATAAACATGGATCCATGTATGAAATAGGATAGGAACAATACAAACATTACAGAGTTATGGATAGATTAGTAGGAAAATATCAATGACTGCTGTAATGCATAGTGATATCTTTGAAGTGGTTTCTCAGGAAGACAGAGATACACAAGAAGGATCTAACAAGTAGTTACAGCCTAAGGGTTGTCAAAAATCAAGTGAGCCGTCTGGTGGGGGAAAGCCATTTTTTGTAGCGTTTTCTCTCCAGTCTCCCATCGCATTGGGACCCCACAACCAGTTAGTGTACTGTCAGGGGAAGAAATTACGTATAAAGAGCAGAATGGAATTGAAACTAAAAAAATAGAAAGGATCAATGAATCAAAGAATTGCTTCTTTAAAAGGATGGAAAGGGGACATGGGGATTGAGAAAGTGAAAAGAATCAAGATGCAACATGTATATGTACCAACTGCCACACAATGAATGTATTTACTATATATTAGAAATATTCTTAAAAATTGAAAAAAGTTCTCACCACATGAATATGCCAGTTATTCTTTTTTTTTTTTTGGTTTTTCTCCGGTACCGGGAACTGAACTCACGACCTTGTGCTTGCCAGGCAGGCGCTTTGCCGCTGAGCTAAATTCCCCAGCCCCTATGCTAGTTAATTTAATTTAACCACCTCCAATGTGTATGTATGTGTGTATGTATATTAAATATATATCAAAACGTCACATCATCACATTGGTCCCCATACAAGGGGTAATCAAAGTAATGGTAAGTGTTTGTACTTACAGTAAAAAATATCGCCACTAATCTCCCTCAAAATACACTGCCTTGCTTTGAACACACTTATCACACCATCCTTGATAATTTCTAAAACACTGCTGGAAGTCCTCCTTCATGTCTTTACAAGGTGTAATCAAAAATTATGGTGAATGGTACTGCCAAGTACCATCCAATAGAAAGATAGGATTCTATTCTCATCCACCTTATTCATGGATTTGGAACTATACAACACGGCTCATCCCCCAAATCAAAATGACTATGAAAGGCAAACATTTTGGATCAATTTAGGACATCAAAGCAGCCATGATAGTGTGTCTTAGTTACTCTTTTGTCATTACCAAACACCCACAAATGAAAGGAGAAGTTTAAGGGGCTGGAGATTTAGCTCAGCGGCAAAGCGCCTGCCTGGCAAGCATAAGGTTGTGAGTTCGATTCTTGATACTGGAAGAAAAACAAAACGAAGAAATAAATAAATAAATAAATAAATAAAGGAGAAGTTCATTTTGGCTCCCAGTTTATAGAAGCTTCAGTTTCTAGTCAACCGGCCCCAGGGGAGGACAGATGGCAGAGAAGCATGGTAGTGGGAACAGCTACTCATGGTATGGTGGCAGGAAGCAGAGGGAATAAAGGGTGGAGTGGGGAAGGGAGATACATATCCTTTCAGGTCACGCCCCCCAGTGGCCTACCTCTTCCAACCAGGCTCAGCCCCTCATCATCACATTTGGCTATAAACTCATTGGTGGACTAATCTGCTGATGACTGTCACCCCACGATCCAATCACCTCCCAAAAGCCCCATCTCTGAGTCCATGAGGTTTTGGGATGGTCACCTAGACATAAACCATAATACAGTACAACTAAGGACACTCACAAAAGAAGATTTTCAGAATTGCTTCAGAAACGACAAGATCAATGAGTTAAATGTTCAAAGCAATGGTGAGTATTTTGAGGGGAATTAATGGCAATGTGTCTTATACTGTGTTAAATTTTTTTAAAAATTTAAACATTCACTGTAATATTCAATCATACCTTGTAAGTAAATACAATTTTAAGAAGGAAAAAAACTTAGGGGAAATTAAATCCACAATTCCACATATACCCATAAGAATGACAAAATGAAAATAACAGTGCTGGCCAGGATGCAGAGCAACCAGAACAGCACACACTGCTAGTGGAAGTATAACAACTGTTTCGAAAAGCCACTTGGCAATATCTTCTAAAACTGAACCATATTACTCTGCAGTTCCATTCCTTGGCTCACAAATCAATGTACCCTAACCAAAACTCATACATAAAATGTTTGTAAATCAGGTGTGGTGGTGCATTGCCTACATCCATGTACTTAAGAGTTCAGGCAGGAGGACCGAGAATTTGAGGCCAGCTTGGGCTATAAAGTGAGTTCAAGGTCAGTCTGGAGTTGAAATAGTCAGACCCTGTTTCAAAAAACAACAGCAAAAAAAAGAAAAGTTTATAGCTGTGTGTGGTGCTCACACTGGTAATTCCAGCTACTTGGGAGACTAAGTCAGGAGAAATATAAGTTCAAGGCTAGCCTGAGAAACTTAGTGAGAACTTGTCTCAAAATAAAAAATGGGGGAGAAGGAGTAATAGCTCAGTGGCAGAGTGCCCCTGAGTTCAATCCCCAGTACCAACAACAACAAGAAGTTTATAGGGGCACTATTCATAGCACACAAAAACTGGGCAACCCAAATATCCAATACCATAAACAAATGACCGAACTGTAGCATGTGTGTCCAGTGGCACACTATGACAGGGAGAGTAAGGAACTACTGCTGCACACAATATGGATTTATCATAGGTATTTATGAGATAAAAATGAGCACATATAGTTTATATAAAATTCAAAACCAGGCAAAGCTATATTATTTAAGGGGATGCATGCATAGTTGACAAATCTATAAAAACAAAAAAGGGGAGGGCGTGAGGGTTACACAAATCAGGGAGCAGGGATGATCTTGGAGAAGAGGGAATGCTGCCAGATACCTCTAGCAGCAAGTACTCAGTGCTACTTTCTGAGTATTCATTTCACCATGTATTTATTTCATGTATCTTGTTGTATATATAGCACATTTTTAAAAACTTATAAAGGTTATGGAAACAGATGAAGCAGTCCATGACTGCTCCATGTTTTCATTCAACAGACAGCTTCTGAAGACAGTTCCCTCTAAGCATTCTCACCATCATGACTGCTAAAATCTGGTCAGAGGATTATGGACAATTATAGTACATGGCAAAATGTGACAAAGACCTGAAAACACAACACTCAGCAAAGGGAAAAATCAGACACTTGAGCTAGATCGCAAGGAGATAGCAGCATCTGAACTTAAGACATCCTGCAGAGGAAGGGATAGGCCCCTGTGACCCTGAGACAGTGAGCATGAGGGGTGCATGTGAGAGGAGGTACAAGTCCCCTCGAGGCCACCTTTCTGTTCCCATTGTTCCCCATGTGGCAAGGCTCCAGAAGCAGAAGGCAAGGAGAGAGCTCATCCAGCACAGATATCACTGGACCACAACAAAATTTAATTCTTTATTATTATTTTCTCAAAAAGAAAACTTAAGTGCTGGATTTGGGTACAAAAAAAAGAACAAAAAAAATACCCAATCTTCAAAAGTAACTCTCCCCACTATGTGACCTATGATCAGGATGTGCTTGCTATATAAGGGACTGCCTGGGCAGGTGGAAGGTACCAATCAGTTCAACAGGCCTCAATTTAGTAAAATCAATGACAATTCCAGGGTGGATTTTTGTCTCTCAGCCTCAATTTCAGAGAAAAATAAGCCCATATAAAGCTAGCATCTGTACAGAAATCAGGCTGGGTTGCAGTAGAAGTTAATGTATGGCTTCCCTTCGAACCAAACAATTAACTCTGTGCCAGAAACCCAGGATTGATGCCTTCGCAGATTCTCAACATCCTGCCTCGGCCTCTCCATCTGCCTGAGAGCAGAGTGCCTTCTGACAAACTGCAAACAGCATTATGATCTATGCTGGAAATGTTAGTGCACAGCCACAGACGAGGACTGGGCTCAGAAGCCTCAGAACAACACTTAATGCATCACTACATGATGAATTCTGAGCAGACTCTGTATATGACTGGATTATAAAGGGAAGCAGATTCAGAATGAGTATTTTTCAGAAACAATACAAATTTTGGAATCTAGTCCCTATAGAATTTGTTTTAATATTCAGCTTATTTAAAACCCAAATCAAAAATGATATATATCCAGCTTAAATTTACCTCCAGGTTCTTCTTCATACATTATAAAGTGACTCACTGCTAAACTACATCTGAATAGCCCTAGGTAGAATTCACTTTGAGACACACAACTGGACCTAGACCATGTAACTTTCTATGGCACATAAACCTGGGCACCAAGAGCAGCACAGCAGACCTGCCCTATTGTGGAGGAGGTAAATGGCACCCAAGCTGTACAGCTCACGGCCAGCCCCCACGGACACAGTAGTCCCGTGTGCTTCAAAACACAAAGGGAACATCAAACCACCCAAGAGGGTATTATAAAACTAAGAACATTCTTTCATAATCAGGGCTTAATTCCATTTCCAACTCACATCATTCTCCAGCTCTGTGCCTGTTCACATAAAAGCATACTCTCAGCCCTATGGTAAAGTGCAGTGGAGGCTAGGAAAGATGCATAACCCAGTGGCAACCAGCTCACACTTCCTCTGTCCTTTTGAGTCCATATAAATAATGTGTGGCTCATTCTAAATATCTGAACTGTAGTTATATCTTGTCAGGACATACCCAACATGTATGATGGGGCTGGGGATTCAGCTCAGCAGCACAGTGCCTGCCTGGCAAGCACAAGGTCGTGAGTTCACTCCCCAGTACCAAAAGAAAAACAAAAAAACAAACAAAAAAACCCCCCAAACAACATGTATAAGATCATTTATTTTAATAAAGTTTCATGACTCACCAGCCAAAGCCTTGATTTAATTCTAAGTTCAAAACATAAGTCCAGTTTTCTCATGATAAAAAAAAAAAAAAAAAGATTACCTGGCATGTTGATGCATGCCTATAATCCCAGCACACTGTGGGAACTGAGACAGGAGGACTGTTGCAAGTTCGAGGCCAGCCTGGACTACAAAGCAAGACCCTGTGTCATATAAATAAACAAACAAGCAAATAAATAAACAAACAAGCAAATAAATAAATGTAGTAACACACTGATAGCATCCATTTTCCAAAATGACAGAGAAGACAAATTTTGCAACCAGCTGCCCTCAGATAAGGGGGAAATCAAGAGGCAAGTGAGAAAAAAATCAACACAAAGGACTTTCTTTTTCATTTTATTGGGACACAGTAAATAGTCACACATGAAGGATGATTGGATACCTTATTCAGTCCACAGACTGTGTCTACACAGGTTCTGTAGTAGTGAGTGGCCTCTTTCTTCTACATGGGCAGGAAAAACTCCAAGGGTTTTTTCTCAAATGAATTTGCTCATCTTGAAAAATAGTTCATTATTTATGAGTTACCCCATAAAGTTTAAATGTTTTTAAATTTTTACATTTTTTTAGCTCCCCTGAGTTTTGACCTTAAAAGCTCAAAGAAAAAGGGTTCTCAGATCACAACCCTCCTCTGAAACCCCCCAATGAGTAGTTTTTCTGTAGTTCTCAATAAAATTCCAACAAATAAAAAGTAAACTTCATCAAAGTACAATTCAGGATGCTGATCCTCACCAGGCGTGGAAAATCCCAGCACTTCTGAGGCTGAGGTAGGAGGACTGTTGCAAGTTTGAGGCCAACCGGGGCTACAAAGTGAGCTCAAGGCCAGCCTGCACTGCACAGCAAGACCCTGTCTCAAAAAGACAAAAAAAAAAAAAAAAAAAAAAAAAAAGATGCTGATTCTCCTTTATAACTGAGAAAGAACTCAGCATTCAAAATAACCAAAAACAATACAGATACGATGGGCCTCCTGGGCCTCCTGGGCCTCCAGGGCCTGGCTCTGTCTCTCACACAGTCCATGATGCAGAGCAGGTCATAAAGCACGGGAGGAAGAGGCAGAGGTGGGAGGAGGCAGGTGACGGGCAACCGCTAGGAACTGGGCAGACATTCCCTGGCCTTTACTTCAGTAATGTAAACCCTAAGCACAGCACCTACTCCCTACTTGATCAGGTCCAACAAGAAAAAAGTTCAAATCTCTGCTCATCCAGAGCCAGTGACCTTTTGGAAAGGCCCAGGTCACATGTACCACAAGGAGGGCCAATCAGAAGGAACATGTGGCTCTGTTTCAGTGTCCTTCCTCAGAGGGGTTTATGTTATACCTCCACTTCACCTCATGATCAAGAGGCTAATACCATTATTACACCTTACAGAAGAGTGAGGACACAGGGGCAGGTACCCACAGCACAGGAACTTCCTCCTGTCAACAGGCACACAGTACACAGGTGCAGAAAGACACCATGGACAAGGATGGCTGGCCCCATCTGATAACATGGCTCACTGGGCAACTGCTCAATACACACTAAAAGTTTAAATGAGGCTAAAAATTCTGGTACATTTCTAATTTAAAGCCACAGACTTTGTTGAGCATGGTGGCATCCACCTGTAATCCCAACACTCTGGGAAGCTGAGGCAGGAGGATCACAAGTTCAAGTCCAGCCTGATCCTGTCATGAAAAATACAAAGAATTGGAGATGTAACTCAGTGTAAGTACCGAAAAATTACTGCCAAAAAAAAAGGTCAGACTTGAATCAACCCATCTGCCTGCTGTCACTTTATATAAGTTTATCAGATGTGCACACAAATATGATGAAGAAAGTCACAGTCAGCAGCAATCCTGGGCCACATGGCCCAGGTTTTCAAGGAAAATGAAAGAAGTAGCACCAAAATGTCCAGAACTGTACAGAAACTATGACATTACCTCTTTAGATATACATATCAACCACAAGAAGCATGTATCAAAAGCTATTTTGTAGGAAATCCACATCTAAATGATTAAAGAATCATTAAGGCCACAGAAGTCAGTCAAGCTCTGCCCTGAATTCAGACCCAGCTGGTATCCATTTCTCCTCTACATCAAGCATCCTTCTAGCAATATAGAAGAAATCTTGTATCTTCAGAAGGTGGCTATCCAGTTCCTCCTGAAAAGTTCTACTAATAGTGAGATCTGTCCTGTTCAGGGATCCATTTGCAGTGGTGATCAAAAGGCACAAGTGAGACCCCCACATGCCCAGTGGCTGTCCTGCTTGGCCTGGAAAGGGGTCACCCAGTCCTTCTAGAGCCTTCTCCCCCTCACTCAACATCCCTCACTCTCTGCAACTCACACTCAGGGACACAGGGACACTTCCAGACCTCTCAGGAGCACCTTGTATCAGGTCAGTTCTGTGACTGCTGCTCAAAACAGCAAGTCCAGAACAAAGTAAGAGGGTCAACCTACAGACTCAACTCCACAAAGTAAAAGAGGTAGGCACAGGCCAAGAATGGAAATCCACCAGGAAGTCAAACTCAGCTTTGCACATGAACTGTTAAATGTTTCCATTTATGCAGTATGGGAAATAAAAAAAGGGAAGAAAGGGAAAAAGAAATGCAGATGAAGGAAGGGAGACAGGAAGGAGGGAGGGCAGAAAAGACTGGGTTCTCAAAACACCCCTTATACTTTACCACATTCCACTAGTGTTTGATCCTTTCAAGACCATGAAAATCATGATTCACTCATCTACATTACTACTTGTCCTTCCCAATTCTACATCACCAGCAAACTTGATAAGCACACTTTCAAATTCTTATCTGAGGCACTGACACAGTGCTGAACAGGAAGGGTCAGTAGTGGGCCAGGCCTACACTTCCCAGGGGCCTCCCCTCTAGGCCATAGAGTAACAAAACAATTCTCAGCACAGCGTAGCTGCAGAACCACTGAGTATTAATACTGTACAATTCACCTTCCACTGCTGTACTCAGAATTGGACAAACAACACAAACAAATAAAAAAGAACCAATAAAAATGACCCATAAACTTATGAAAACTGTGCAGCCACACTAATAATTGAAATGCATAATTAAAACAGTGAAATGACCACCAGACATGGTGGTGCATGCCTGTAATCCCAGCACTCAGGAGACTGAGGCAGGAGGATCACTCCAAGATCGAGGCTAGCCTGGGCTACAAAGTGAGTTAATGGCCAGCCTCCTCAACTTCATGGTGAAACTTTGTCTCAAAAAAAAAAAAAGAAAGAAAGAAAGAAAGAAAGAAAGAAAGAAGAAATGATTAAGCACTTAATTGCAAAGATTTTTTTTTTAAATAACAGTGCTCAAGGTTGGCAATGGTATTACAAAGGAAACTCTCAGACCACACCAGACGACATGTAAAATGGCACTTTGTCCCTGAAGAGGAATTTTGCACACTGTATTGACAACCCCTCCATGGTGTTTGTATCCAGTTTTTTATGTTACTTCTAGAAACTACACTGAGAAAACCAGAAATCTGGACAAAAAGTCTCAGCATAACATTTTAATACTGGAAAATCATAGACAGCCTATATGTCTAACAGTAAAAACGTGGTTATATAAATTATAGGTACATCCCTATAAAAAATATTTTTGTGATTTCAAAAAATTCTCCTAAAAAGGAGATCAGGGCAGCCTGACCAAAAGGAAGCCACCATGCTTATACATGGTGACCAGCCCTTGCTTTTCTAAACAGTTACACCTATTTCAAAATTCCCATTGATTTTCTAGATTTCAGAAGCAAAGTAGTCAATTATAGATGCAGGGCTGTAGTTCCTCTTCCCATAATCCTTGGCATGGAAACTATGAATAGATTAAAAGCTAATCCAAGTAGCTCAAACACAACTGTACTGACCTCTACTCCACAAATGGTGCTTCACTACCCCATATCCAGATTTTTATGAACAGCACAGTCCATAGGAATGGTTGAACATTTCTCACATGATCATGGATCTCTCTGAAACACCTCAATCCACTCTCTTGTTTTACAAGAACAATTCTTAGGCAAGGCTAGCACGCTCACTATGGATACCCTGGATGTGTGGTTATCACTGAGGAGAACACAGTGGAGCTCTCATCCCCACCTCTTGAGGGAGTAAAGAAAATATCCCGACCCAGCCCGTGGTGAACATGTGTCTCCTGGGCCCAGGTCATATGTGTGAAGCACTGGTATGGCAAAACCTTTGGTTATAAAGACCACAAAGTGTCTACAGAGTCCCCACGGCCCTCACAAGCAAGGCTCACAGCCCACTATGACAAAGCAAGAGCTCCACAGGAGTAATGACCCACCACATGAAACCCACTGGACATCTTACCTATGTATACGAAGGATGACTGCAAAGGCACACAGCAACATGCTTATGCAGCTGCTCTGCACAAGTTCAAGTAGGTACAGAAGGAACCAACAGATGCTGCCTGCCTGAAAGAGCAGCCTGGGCAGGGGCTAGGCTGCTGTCCTGACTCCAAATGCTCCTCTCAGCTCTGCTGGAGGTGCTGGCACTAGAACAGTGCAGCTCTTGCCTCTGTTCCAAAGAACTTTCTCTTGGGTTTCTCTAAGGGGGAGGCTGTCAGGCAAGAGAAGAGCAACAGTGCCCTCTCTTCTGTTGACCTGCTGTCCCTATACCCCCAAGACCTACCTGACACCCAGCAGAGATATCAAAAACTCCAGACTGTGACCCTGCCTCCTTGGTCCCAGCCCTGGCTCACCAGACAATCTCTTCCCTTTCTTCCTCAGCCCTAGGGATGGTGGCTGCTTCCTGCAGTTACCTTCTATCATTTCAAGCTTTCCTTTCTGCCATTCCCAGCCTCCAACTTCTGTAAAATGAACTCCCTATCTACTGCCTCAGTCTCCTCTACCGCTGCTGTCCTGACTCCAAATGACTGAGATAGCTTCCAATGTTCAACTCAAAGGGAAGAGACATGCATGATCTAAAGCTGCAGAGGCTGCATCCATCATGCTGTTTGATGATACTGGACAGCCGATCAGGTTGTGCTGACCACAAACCCCAACTGGCAGCTGTCCCCTCTATTTCACTAGCCCACCCTGCCAAGCTTGAGTTCAAATTATTTCACCTCTCAAATCTTCAATTTCCTCTTCTGTAAGCCAGGGGTAAAAGCATCACAGGACTGCTAACCTCTGATGCAGTGGTGGCAAACCTATGGCAGACATGCTGCAGCCAGCTGTTTATCATTGACAGCTCTAAAGGGTTAGCTATCACTGCATCATTCACACACACACACACATTCACCCTCAAAAGAATATTCTGTGCTCCAGGTTAAGTAATCCAACTGTTTGATTGAACTTCCTTAGAAAATAGGCCTTTGAATTCTTTCACTATCTCAGCCACACACCTTGAATAAATTCCAACTTAAGGTATATTCTTTTTAAAGATAGTGCTTTTTAAAAATCAATCAGTTCACTAGCAGGAAGACTGTCTCCTCCAAATTCTGGATACCGTGTTCTATTACCACAGCCAGAAGCTGACAGCCAAGGTTGATTTGTTTGTTTTGGCAGCATATCACAGTGGTGGGTCATATTGTGCCTTCAATCAAATAGAATACCTAAATGTGTTATCTTTTTTCCCCCAAATGTGTTTTCATAAGCATAAAAGGTGTTCAAACTATGTCTTCATTATAGGCTTTCTGATTATGCAGAAAACCCTTTCTGCATTTCAGCTATTCACCTTCTGCTAGGAAGGCTCTGAGAAAATGGCCCTGGAGACAGGCAAGTTGCTGAAACTCGACAGGGAAGAAGCACAGTCTGGAGATGGATGTGCCAGGCACAAAGCACCATGGATGTGACAATGTTACATCTTTGTCAGTTACTTGATCACAGGTATCAAAAGTACACTTAGCCACTAAACAATTTAAGTGGAAAAGGTTGTGAGTTCCTAAATAATGACTCCAAAAAGACCTAACAAAACAACTGAATCTAGTAAAATAAAACTGAAGATTAAATACCAGACTGCACCAACCTGAAACCAACTGTATGTGCATAGAGGGTAGAACAGGCATGGCTTTGCAATGGCTGAGCATGTCTTATATGAGAACAGAAAGTATAGCATGAACCAACAAAGTGTGCCCTCCTGGCAAGTGTATAAACTTTGGCTGCTGTCAGCAAGACATTCACACCCAGAGAATCCAGGCAATGGTAATAACCTTTGGCTCTACCAGTGATCAACAGGTGGCCTGAATATCTTCTTTACTGTACTTTGCAAGTAACCTGAAAATAAATTTCATAACAATTCTGATGATGAATGAATACACACTAACAAGAAAATGCAGAAGTCCAAAAACTCTGGGCCACCAGGTGTGGTGGCGCACGCCTGTAATCCCAGCACTTGGGAGGCTGAGGCAGGACAATCATTGCGAGTTCAAGGCCAGCCTGGGCTACAAAGTGAGCTCAAGGCCAGCCCAAACTGCATAGCAAGACCCTGTCTCAAAAAGACAAACAAACAAACAAACAAAAACTCTGGGCCAAACTCAAGTTCATTTTTTCACTTTCTTCAGTCCACAGGACTGAAGCACTACCACCTCTTCACACTCTGCAGGGTGGCTCTTTAAAAAGCTGACTTATAAACAATAACCATTGATAATTGCCTACCACTTTGTCTGTAATTTGGTAAGCCCCCCCCATTATTATGTTATCCTTCTTTTACTCTTTAAAATAAAATAAAATAAAAAGCTGACTTATAACAGCTTCAGTTAGTAACGTTATTCCACAAATTAAACCATCTATTATGATTTGTGTCTGGATGTCCCCCCAAAGCCTCATGCAGTCATGGGTGCAGGCTTCTAGAGTTTATGATTGATCCATGGTCCAATGCGGACATTATGGGTGTGAGTGCTACACCCTCCCTGGAGCAGGTAGATTGAATACAATACAAGGGAGGAAAAGAGGCTTGCTCTCCCTGCCCCACTTCTCCCTTTTTGCTCTTGTTGCTATTTCTGTTTTCTGCTACCATGAACTGTTGCCCCTGTGCCCTGCCACTCTGCCTTGGAGCAAGCTGATTATGTACTGAAACCTCCACAAACTGTACGCTAAATAAAACTTTTCTTCTTTAATTCAAGTAACTAGGCCACAATCTTTATCTGAAAAGGTAGTAGCAATACTTTTCACTGAGAATTCTGACATGGATACTACCTCTGGAGGGAGAATAAAGTTTTCAAAAAGTGTCGTAGTGGGATGCTAGGGATGTAGCTCAGTAGTAGAGCACCTACCTGGCATGTACAAACCGCTGGGCTCCATCCTCAGCTGCAGGAGAGGGGTGTTAATGGGATCAGTGTTGGGAAATGGAGACTTATTTCAAGTAGAGAGGGCAGGAGGAGCAGAAACTCCAGGCAAAAGCAACAAGTACTCTAGGGCAGGCACAAAGGTTGGGAACTGGTTCCTTCTGCCTTGTTTCTCACTTAATTCTCTCATCTTCTTGCCCCATTAGCTGATTCCCAGCAATCTACAATAACGAAATAATCTACAATGGGGTGTTAAGCACAAAACAAGAAGAAAACTGAATATTTAATAAGAGGCAAGTGGTTAATGTCTAGGTTAACAAAAAAAATCATTAAA
Source organism: Chinchilla lanigera (assembly GCF_000276665.1). Taxonomy (NCBI): domain Eukaryota; kingdom Metazoa; phylum Chordata; class Mammalia; order Rodentia; family Chinchillidae; genus Chinchilla; species Chinchilla lanigera. The sequence goes on from NW_004955506.1 coordinate 2,364,268, forward strand.
AGCTAGCAAAAGAATAGTCTGTAATATAGAAGAACTAAATAAGTAAATGCAAAACAGTGTAACAGAATTGTATAGATACACTGATGACTGCAATGTAATGCACTGCGGGTAAAAATGACAGGGAAGGAAACTCCAACTCCTTTAAGTACCTTTTAGTATTATTTCATTATCACTATTTTAATAGTGTTTGCTTTGGTTTTTCAAATCTACGATATTGCCTTCCTGCAAGCAGCAAACTCTAAAACGAAAGCAATTTATGTTCTAGGGTACAAAGCAGCACAAAATACTATAGGATTAACAGACAGAGACAGAGACAGGGACAAGAATGTAGGAAGCTGTTATATGAAAAAGACCTTTCAGGCTCACTGCAACTGGGAAGCAGGCACAGCACTGTGACCCTTTGATATGAATATGTCAGAATAAAAGGGGGGCTGCAATGCAAAAAAAAACCCACCATTTTTAAGTATCATGACTTTATATGCAAGTAAATACACTATAAATTTGGAACTCAAAATGTTACTAACTTGATTTTAATGTGTTAATTCAGTAAACAAGGCTTTGTCTTTTTAATTTAGCAAAAGAGCTATTTATTGCTGGTGCCTATGTTGAGATCTTCTTTCTTCTTACACATCTGATGTCTTTCCTAAACTACCCTCTTCTGTCCTTACCAACAAAGAAAAGCAGCCATAGGCAAATCATAAAATCCAAAGCTTAATGTACCTAAGCATAAAGGCTAAGAAACAAAAAGAACAGGAATTGTGTTGTTCACAATAATACTATAATAAATACTTTCCTTATAAAAAATTCTAATATACAAGCATGACTAGCTTATTTCAAACACACAATACCCTACCCCTAAAATCAACCCAATTTCTAAAACTGTAAGTCAGAATTGGCAGCTGCCTCTATGGCAACTGCCTCTGCCCCAGCTCCTCTTGGCCCCATGATCAAGGCCAACTTGACTGTACCACTTGTTTCATTAAGAACGATAGAGAAAGTGTTCCAAATCCACAGGAAATGTGCACCAAGAGTGTGCAATACAGTGAGAAAAGGATTTTGAGGTCCAGGAACAAGGACCAGGTTCTGTGCACCCCTCCTTCTGTGTTGAGAGAAAGCAACAGTGTGGGCAAAGAGGGGGTGAGCTGCAATCTCTTTACAAGCACAGAGAAGTTTCCAGATGCTACAAAACTACGAAGTTAAAATCTCAGGTCAAGCCAGTGAGGCAGCAGTGGACCTACGAAAAGCTTTGGGCAAGGTAAAAGGAGTCAGGGAGCCCAGGTAGCCCAAAGCAAGAAACCAAGCTGGGGCTCCCAGGCTGTCCCCATAGGGTATGAAAAGTAAATCAGGCCACCACTTCCACTACCACCTCCCCAGAGAACTTGGCAATGACAACAGCAGAAAAGAAAAGAGACAAAAATCACAGTTCTGAGGACTATTCATGTATTTTTAACCACTTTACTGAGTTACACTTTATATGCCATAAAAGTCACCTGTTTTAAGTTTACAACTGGGTGATTTTAGAATATTTAGAGTGTTTTGCTACCATCATCACAATCTTATTTTAAAACATTTCCATCACCCTCCCCCCAAAAATGCTTGTGCTTATTTGAAATCATTCTCCACTTCCATGCACATCCCCAGCCTAACCTGCACACATCACATGAACCATACACGATGTGGGATTCTACATTTATGCATTTTTGCAAGCCAAGTTCTCATCTTCAGATGGCCCAAAGAACCCCAAACCATGAACTCATTTTAAAGTGATCCCAGTCTAAGACTAACTGCCTGGCAGAAGCAAACAAAAATCTGCCCCCCAAAACAAAACAGAATCTGCCCTCACTGAGCACAGTGGTTCATGCCTGTAATCCCAGGTTTCTGAAAGGCTAAGGCAGGAGGATTGCAAATTTGAGCCCAGCCCAGGCGGAAGTCCTCCCTGGACAAAGGCTTCTTTATTCCAGTCTTTGCCCAATTCAAACACACACACACACACACACACACACACTATTCCTAAGGAGGAAAATAGTGAATAATAGGAAATAACAAAGCACATAAATAAATACATCATGGGGCAATGATTAGCATAAGCAACAAACAGAAGACTCAAAAATTCAATGTTGGAATTGCCCAACAATAAAATGCTCATAGATTCAAATGAACTGAAGGGCAAATTGAATAATGGTGCAGAGAACGGTAAAATGTAAATATCCTAGAAATAAACCAAATAACACCTAGAAATAAAAACCAAAAACAATATTAAAAACTCAGTGAATTGAGAGAACCCACAGAATGGGGATCAGACTCCAGCAAAGCTTGGACATGACTAAAAATAGACTTTGCAAACTCAGTGAGGAAACAAAGGAAACATCCATCTACAACGCAGCATAAAAGGACAAAAAGGCAGAAAATATGAAGAAAAACAAATAAACTTAATGAACATTTATATAAATTAGGGTTACAAAAACTATTGAGAATAAAAAGGAGATGACATTTGAAGTGAAAGTAGTTGGAAATTTTTGTATAACTAATGAAAGTCACTAATTCACAAACTCAGGAAACCCAACAAATTCAAAGGAAAAATGAGCAGAAATCAAATTCACCCTGAGAAAACACAGGAAAAGTCTTTAAAGTAGTGAGGGAAAAGTGGGGTCAGGCTGGGGAAACCAGGCCAACAGAGTAGGAGCAACCAGCCAGGCAGAAACTTTTTCTGAGCAGCAACACAGGCCAGGCAGTGGTGTGGTATCTCTGAGCACTGAAAGAAAATGTCAATTTAGTCTAGAATCCTGTAGGAAAAATATCCTTCAAGAATTAGGGCTGAATGAAGACATTCTCAGACTAACAAAAAGAATTTAGCAGCAGCAAACCCTCGTGAGAGGAAATTCTAAAACCGTTCCATTAAAATGAGTGATCCCACATGGAAGTTCAGAGATGCAAAAGAAGTGAAGAGAGAAAATTATAAATATGTGCACTGAGCTGAAACCATATTAACTGTATAAAATAAGAGTGACCAGGACTTGGGATGCTGGAAAATAGAAATAAAATATGAACAATACTAGCACATAAGAAACAAAAGAATCAGGTGATTTCCAAAGTTCCAAACAGTCCAGGAGGACAAAGGTCTTGATTAACTTTATTTTTTATTTTAGCATTACTACTATAATTTCTATGGAACTATTAAAACAAGAGAAAAACAACACCGTTTCAAAATTAGTTAAGGGGGAAAAATTAAATAAATTCAATCCATAAAGAGTAGCACTGGTAGGGCAAAAAGCAAAAAATAAGGGGCCATGTTTAGGCTCAAATAAATGTAAACAAACTGTTCCACTTAAAAGGCAAAAAAAAAAAAAAATCAGGCTGAAATTTTTAAATCCAACTACAATTTGTTTACAAGAGACAAAAAAACCACAAGGATACAGAAAAACTGACCTACATAAGGGATAGATAAAGAAATACTGCAAACATTTGCCATGAAAAAACTGGTCCAATCACATTAATGAGACCAAAGAGACTTTAAAGCAAAAACCATCATTACTGGTAATCAGAGTCATTCCCCAACAACACAGGCTCCAATTTGCCAAAAATATCCAATAGCTCTGAATTTGAAGGACATGACAGTATAGGCTCAAAATACAAACAGAGCACAAATAGAAATGTACAGCGAATTAGATACATTACAATCATGATGAGGAGTTCTAATTCATCTTTCTCAATCATCAATAGAAATAGTCAAAAATCAGTAAAGACAAAGATAGTTGTTACACCACAGATACAACATTTGACTTAAAGGACTCATATTGAATGTGGTATCCAGCAAGGGTGGATACACATTATGCTCCAGTACACAGGGAACATTTACAAAAGTTGACCAAATGTAGATCCATCCAGCAAGTCTCAGTAAATTTCAAATGACTGAAACCCAGTACACACACACACACACACACTCTCTCTCTCTCTCTCTCTCTCTCTCTCTCTCTCTCACACACACACACACACACACACACACACACACACACACACAGAGTCATGCCTTCAACACTAGGGGGCACCATCCGTATATGACAATAACATCAATGGCTCCAACTAGATGGGCAGTGCTTGTGTCACTGCCTTGCTGAAATCACAGATGTTCTCTAACCAGATGAAATTAAGAAATCAAAATTAAATCCTAGAATGATTCTTCTTTGCTTAAAAATTATAAAACATTTTAAACTAACAAATTAATGAAGTTAAAGTGAAGACTGAAAGCAATCCAAAATAACAATGTTCAAATGCTACATATCAAAATGTGTTGAATGCAGCTACATTTTAATTTCTACATATATTAGAAAAACCAAACAGCTAAAGACTAAAAGGGTAAGTATCTCTCAATCTCAAAAATTTCCCCCTCAAGACAGGAATGGTAGTACATGCCTATAATCCCAGCACTCAGGAAAAATAATGGGTAGAGAGGCCAGGATATGCTGAAAGAAGGAACTTATCAGACTAAAAAGTAAGTTAATGAACATACTATACAGCAGTGATGGTGAATCTTTTAGAAACAAGTGCCCAAACTGCAACCCAAAACCCACACATTTATCACAAAGTGCCAACACTGCAATAAAACCTGAATACTGAGGTTTTAATTTATGGGGGAAAAAAAAAATCACACATTAGCATCTTTTGTCTTAAAAGAAAAACAAATAGCATGGGTGCTGTAGGTTTGCCACTACTGCTGTACAGCACCAAGAATGCCAAAAGTTGATTATCTACAAGACTAATAAATGGGCAATCCTCTGGCAAGAATTGAGGAAAAAAGGATGGGTGTACAAATCCTTGAAGTAAAGGGGGGAAAGGGAGAATTACTATGATCCTAGAGACATATGGTATCATGTACAACTTTATATCCATACACTTAAAACCTAGATGAAACAAAGTCATCTAAAAGTGTAACTTACCAAAACTGACCCCAAAAAAGTCATTTTTAAAAGCCTAAATCACAAGTTTTAAAATTTTTTCCAGGAACACTTTAGGATTACCTAGCTTCGTTGACAAGCTCTTTGGCATTCCTGAAGCTCATCAGTCCCAACTCAATGCTAATTCACTGCCACTGAGCTGCTAACAGGAAGCTGGAAGCTACCTAAGGCCAAGCTATGGAGAAGAGAATGCTAGGGCTGATTTCTCACACATCTGATTCCCTGGAAACACAACAGGTGAGAAAAGGAGAAGGTCCATGTGAGAAGCCCAGGATCTACCTGGGTTCCTGTGGCCTCCTGATCTGTGGCTGTAGAATGGGGCTCAAGACCTGGGGGGGAAAAAAAAAGCACTGCAGTGTTGTGCCCACATTCACTCACCTCATCATCTCCCCAACAGCCTTGCATGCTCCATGTGCAAGGAGCTGGGCTCCCCATGAGATGAAGATGTTGTGAATGCTGCATATCAAGAGCCTAAAAGAATTTCCTCAAAAGACAGGCAGCCCCTTTACAAGGAAAAGCATTGATTTTATTCAAGGACATTTAAAAAAGACCCACCTACCCTGATATATACGAGAGATACCATGCCTGTGAGCTAGAAGCCTCAGCATTGTAAAGATGCCAGTTCTCCCCAACTGATGTACAGGCTCAATGCAATCTCAATCAAATATCCAACAGATTTTGTTTCTTTGAACTTGACAAGCTACTTCTTAAACTCATATGAAGTACAAAGGAACAAGAATAGCTAAGATATTCTCAAAGAAAACAACTGTGAGGACTGCCTTCACACAATTTCCTATAAAGCCCCAGTAATTAAGACAGACCAGCAGAACAAAGAGAAAGCCCCAAACATATATACATATATGCTTCACATGTGACAGAATGCTGAAACAATGAAAAAGGACAAGCTATTCTGCAAAATTTAGTAAGAAAACATGGTATCCACATGGGAAAAACGGGAGACTAGACCCCAACCTTATTTACATCACATACAAAATGCATAAAGGACTTCAACAAGAGAATCAAAGTATACTGCCATTACAGATAACACAGGAAATTACCTTCAGACTCTCAAGGTAGGCAAACAGTTCTTAAAAAGCAGAAAAGCACTAATCTTTATTTATTAAGGGGAAAAACAAATGTGACCACATTAAAACTGAAACATAAAAAGACCATGACAAAGATCATGAAAAAACAACCCTCAGAGTAGAAAGGTATTCACTATACATCTCCACAATATATAAAAGCTCTTCAGGGGCTGGGGATTTAGCTCAGCGGCAAAGCGCCTGCCTGGCAAGCGCAAGGTCGTGAGTTCGGTTCCCGGTACCGGAGAAAAACCAAAAAAAAAAAAAAAAACCTCTTCAAATCAGTAAGAAAAAGACAACTCCACAAAAAATAGGTCAGAAGTCCTGAGCAGACATTTTTTAAAAAGGAAAACATGCAGTTACCCTGAACCCTATGCCTATTTTTATGCACCAGAATATATATATGCTCATTTCAATGCTGTACAGCAATGGAAATATAAATAGTGATACACATGTAATGAGATCTTACACAGAAGTGAAAATGAATTAATTACACATATATTCAATACCTTGGGTGAATTCTATAAACATAATATTAAAGAAATAAGCAACACAAAAATTAAATGCAGTCTATCATTTATACGAATTTCAAAGTAGGCAAAACTGAAGTACAATTTTTAGAGATGCATACAAAGGTACAAAAACCATTAATGAAAGTGAATAAATAGCCAGGATACATCTGTCTGTAATCCCAGCACTCGGGAAGGCTGAGGCAAGAGGATAACAAGTCTGAGTCCAGTCAGGAACAATTTAGCAACTTAGCAAGATCTTGTCTCAAAATCAAAAAATAAAAAAGCCTTTAGTGTGGAGGCTTTGGGTTCAATCTCCAGTATAAGGAAAGGAAAGAAGAAATTAAAAGAGGGAAAGAAGAAAGAAAAAATACTTAGTACTGAAAAATTAAAGAGAAGTATTTGCCTGTTGGAGGGAAAGAGTAGTCGTGACAAAGATGGTACACATCAAGGTCTTCCAGGTGCTGCAATGGCCCCTTTCCTGATTAGAGCAAGGGTACTGAATGTATACAGAAATGTTCTCTATAAATATCGATAGAGTTGTAAATACATGTTTCATGATTTTAAACAAGAAAAAAAAAACTAAGATGAGAAAAGCTCTTCCTAAAAAAAAAGGCAGTAAGTGAAAAGTACTACTGGACAATTCCTCACAGGGCTCTAAGGGCTGCTGACGCCAAAAGAGGATTTTGTATAATTAACTAAGCCCTCAAAGTGCAAGTCAAATCCAGAACTCGGAAGGCTGCGTGACAAAGTGCCCAGTTTAGATGTGTAACACCAATCGGGAGAGGATTTGATTCAGAGCTTAAATCCTCCAGCATGTTTAACAGCCTTTTCAGTTTCACCTCTGACCTTTCTGGCTTTACAAAGCCCAAACGAGAGGCAAACGCTTCTATAGAGAGAAGGAATTCTACTGAATTCTAGACAGGCAGATTGCCTGTCTGGGGACCATACACACCAAACTCCTCCATACTCTAATCTGCACCACTAATCTGTACACCAAGTAATCTTAAACTTTAATGCCAGTAGAGATTAAGTTGGAAAGTAAAACTCTACTGAGGGAAAAGTTAGGTCTAACAAAAGAACAAGTGGAGGGTGGAGGTACAGCTCAGTGGCATAGCACCTGCCTGGTAAGCACAAGTTCCTGAGTTCAATTCCAAGTACCAAAAAAAAGAAAGAAAGAAAGAAAGAAAGAAAGAAAGAAAGAAAGAAAGAAAGAAAGAAAAACAAGTTCAATACATAACAACTTGTTAATTATAAAGAATCAACTGTTAAGTATTTAATAAGAGGTAGACCTAGCTCTTCAATATCACACTAGAGGGACCACCATTTCCAGGGAAGATACAATAAGTAGTACTAGCATTCCTACCAGATATGCCTAGAAAACTGAACAAATACATAAGATACTTTTCAGACATCAAATGATATGCCATACTGAAATGTGATCCCTAAGAAGGAAAACAAATGAGGTGAACCCCGTGGTCACAGGAGTCTTCTGTATGAGAAAAGAACAGGCCTAAGCAGAGGATACAAAGGCCCTGAGCTAAGAAGACAGGGGTCAGCATTCATACAGCAGCTGCAATTGGTGGGTAAAGTACCCATGAGGGGAGTGTTCAGAGGGAAGGAGCTCCAGAAACCTACAGGGGTTCCTCAGGTCCCTGACTGCATGCTAGGCCAAGCACGCTGCTGGTAAGACTCCAAGAACTCAGGTAAACAACAGTTGCTGGGGAAGAGGAAGACAAGCAGTAGGAAAATGCAGGTTCTAAGAAGTCAGAATTAAAGAGAGTTAGGTGGATGAATACCCAGCATTCCCACCAGAGACTACAACAAGGCCATAGCTGTGCTCAGGGCTAACCTAGACCAAAAGTGTAGGCTCCTTTTGGTAAGAATCCTCAGATTTCTCTGCAAAGGGCAGAGTAAATATTCTAAGCTTCATGGGCAATACAGTCTGACTCAATGACCCAGCTTTGCCCCTGCAGCATGAAAGCACCACAGATGACACATAAATGACAAGGTTATGTTTTGAAAGACTACAAAAATAAGAGCCACATTTGGTCATCAGGCCACCATTTGCCAATCTTTGACCTAGACCTGCTTCTAAAAAGATAGAAAGCAATCCTTAAAAGAAGGAAGCTCTTGAACAAGTAAATGAACTTCCTGCCAAGACACAACTCCATGCTGCTGTTTAAATGAAGACAAAAAAGCCAACGTTCAACAACGTAACATTCACTATATCACTATGGTCCATCATCCAAATAAAATTACTAGACATAAGTAAAAGCAGAAAAATGTGCTCCATAACCAAAAGAAATTCAATCAACAAAAACAGAACTGGGAACAACAATGAGGATGAAATAACAAACAGGAGCTTTAAGATAGCATAATGGATGTGTAAAAGGACTTACAGGACAACATCAGCATAAAGAAGAGAAATATAAACTATAAAGGCCAAGATGGAATTTCTAGAGGATAAAAATATGGTATCTGAAATATGGTATCATCATGGGATGAGCTGGCTAAGACCGCATCAGATACTGCAGAAGTGTGAAGACAGCACAAGAAATATGTGACAGGCTAAAGTGCACAGGAAAGGAGGCCTCTAAGGGATAACAGCAACCCCCTAAAGTAAATGTAACTGCAAGACTGAGAAGGTGCAGCAGGAGGAATAGGAAAAAGCTGGAAAATGGCAATACATTTTCCAAAATGTTGGTGAAAACTAATTTTACAGACTTAAGAATCTCAACAAGCTACAAGCAGGCTAATGACAACACTACACCAAAGCACATAATCAAACAATTGCCAGTAATAAAGAGAAAAACTCAAGAAAGAGCTGGAGAAGAGAGGCACAGCACATTATATACTGGGGGAACACAAACAAGAGTGAGAGGTAATCCCCACATACCCCTTCCTCGGGCAAAGGCAAGCTGAAGCCATGTCTTTGAAGTGCTGGAAATAAAGCTGCCAGCCTAGAATTCCACATCCAGTGAAAATCTCCTTTGGAACTGAAGGAGATATAAAGACATACTCAACAAACAAAAGCTGAGAAAACATGCTGCTAGTAGACCAGTACTGTGAGGAATGTTGAAGTTCTTCAGACTGAAGGAATACTCACATTCTCACACAAAGCTGTACAAAGTAATGAAAGCTAGAAATGCATGGTTCTCACATCCCGGAGGTAGTAGTATGACATTCTTAGCAGGTGGGCTGCAATAAGTTAAAGATGTGATTTGTAAACCACAAAAAAATTAAAGAAGAATACCTAGTAAGCAACAAAGGACCTATCAAAGAGTTACCTTTTTTGAACTAACATTAAAATAATCATTCAGGTTTTCAAAATTATAGCCAGATGTGTTGACACACCTGTAACCTCAACACTCTGGGAGGATGAGTTAGGATAGAAAGTTCAACCTCAGCCTGGGCAACTTAGAAACTTAGTGAGACCCTGTCTCAAAGTATGTATGTATGTATGTATGTATGTATAATTAATTAATTAATTAATTAAATTTTTCTAAGGGCTGGGGATGTAGTGCAGTGCAAAGGACCTGGTTCAATCCCCAGCACCACAAACAAAAAAACCCATGGGGGGGTGGGGGTGGGAATTAGCTGTAGTAGACCACTTGCCTAACCATGCATGAGGCCCTGGCTCTGATTTCCAAATGCAGGGGAAAAAACCCTCCAGTACAGGAAACATAAATTTTTACAAATATAATTCTATCCTATCTCCCAACCACGTCTATAAATGTGTATCTTTCTGTCAATTTTTATACAGATGAACAATTACTTTGTATGTATATATTTTTAAAAACACACAAACAGGATCATACCATATTGTTTGTTCTATGCCCTGTTTGTTTTTAATTTAATAATAAACCTTGGAAACCTACCCATATTAGCACTCTAGAATATAATTCCACCGTCTTTACTAGTGGTATTGAAATCTACTGTATGATGCACCACAGCTTACGCATTCCTTTCTCTGCTGATGGGTAGTGGGTTATCTGCAAGTTATGTGCATTCAATAAGTATAAAGTGAGTAGTGAATGAATGCTGCAATACACATTCTTATAGAAAACTGGGATAAAAGCTAGTTTTTGTATTTGCTTGGATTTATTATTCCTAGATTTTAAAATAGGTTCATAATTGAATAAAGACAACTGCATAAAGTCATTTCATTTTTGAAAATGCTCATACTACTTTCAAACCACATCTCTAAGTCACAAACAGGAAAAGATCATCTACAGAATCAGCAATAACCTACTTAGCATAAAATATTTCTCAAAGAAAATTCATCTCTAGCAGGAATAATCTGAGCACTATTTCTCAAACATATATAGTTTAGTGAAAACTACAGTATATGTAACTTTAATATGGTAATAAAATAGATTATGTTGGGATCTACTGTATAAAATTAAGAAGAGCAATTGAAACATTAATACAGCACTAATATCTCTATCATAAATACAAATGTCCATCTAGATTTCACCATATGCAAGGGCAGAGCAAGGAGCTAACATCCACCCCTACTCAGTGGCACCAAATGAGTCTCAGGGATGAGGGCCAAAGGAACTAAGAAAGCTCTAAGTCCACTTTGGCCTTCAGATGCCCTTTTGACACCTGAGCTCCTTAACAGCATCTATAGTGGAAATAGCATCTAAAGCCCAAAGCCACTCAATGGCCATCACTAGATACCTTTCATCACAGGACTAAGGCAGAGCCAAGCATGTGCACCAAACAGAAACTCAGAATATGAATCAAACCAAATCTCACAGAAGAAATTCAAATTCTGGAACACAACAACACACTCCTAGCTTTACTTATCAGAGAAGGCAGTCATTGGACAGAGTAAAGGAAGAGGCTGGCAAGCAGGATGAGAAGACAAACACCTAAACCCAGGCTGCAGGAAATGTAGTTTCAGCTTCAATCCCAAAGCCTAGAGCCAGCCCCCACTCTGGTCACCCCCCACACCTCACTCCACATGTGAGCTGAAGGATTTCCAACTCAAAGCTTACCTAGGCCCTGGGACACTGCCTGTGTCTCACCTGGAATAGAGAACAATATAGAACAGAAGAGTAAGAGTTGCACCAACAACAAACAGGACTTTTAGAAGGACACGTGCAAAAAATTTCTCACAGACCATAGAGCACAGGAATAACAAGTTTCACCTTTGTAGTACCTTCATCAGAAAGAAGAGAAAATAATGATACCCTCTCTAGGGTAGAGATACCCTAGTCTGATATGACAGATTTCCAAAATTGTTTTAAAGAGAAACTCATTTTGAATGAAATGAATTTGACCTCTGAAGAAAATGTGAAAGCTATTATTGGATACCTAATACTTGTCATGATGGCTTGCAAAAATCAGTTCATTTTCTGTAGAGTGTTCACAAACATTGATTTATGGAAAAATGTGTCATGAAGTCTAGTTTTGATATATGTATAACATTTACCAGAAAGTCACTCAACGTGGTTGTATAGAGTGCAGATCTCAGGAGGGCTCCTGTCCTGGGCTGGAAAAAGGCAGAGTCACTATTATGAAGTAAGGAAAAAAGGCAGAGAGGGAGGGAGGGAGGTAAAGAAGGAGGAAGGAAATGAAGGACGGAGGGAACGAAGAAGAGAGGGAGCCAGGGAAGAAATGAGAGGGAAGAAACCCAAGTTGCCCAGCTTGGAGCCCCTGCTAGGACAGTGGTGCTGAACCACTTCTGTCCCTCAACAACTGATGAAAATTCCAGACACAGCCCACTGTTTCAATAGGGGATAGCTTCTTTCAAAATCTTCCAGATAGTCTATCACTTGCAATATCTAAGCCATCATACAAAAATAGGATGGAGCTGACTAGCTTGGCCACAATGAATATGTGGACAAAAATACTGTACAAAGAAGCTCAAGTCAGTGCCTCTCAGAATACTAAGGACAACCATTTAAAGTAAATCCCTGACTTACAAACGTTCAAAAGTTACGAACTTTCACAGATATGAACAGATTTTGCATTACAAACATAGATGCAAACAAATTGCAGAAGTAGCTTGTGTATCTGCTGTGTTCATTTACAGTATTAGTATGTGTGTGTGGTTTTTTTAATGCTTTACATTGTACCTTTGTGTCAAAGGTTTATAGGACTCACTTTATAGGACAAAGGACTAACTTTGTTGGACTTACACATGAATCTGACTTACAAACATTCAAAAGTCAGGGACTTACAGTACTGGGCCCTTCACTACACATGCATCATGCAGTCCCAGGTCCTTCACATATATACCATGGACTCCCTACAACTGTACTGTGAGGTAGGTAGTCTTAGACACAGTTTGCAAATGTGAACACTAAGACCAAAAATAGACAGCTAGAAACCTGTGGAAACAGTTTGGATGAAAGTCAGTTAGACATCACAATCCATTCTCTTACATTATAAAGCTCTCAATTCTCAGGAAAAACAAAAATCCACCAACCTTGTCTGACTCTAGGTAGGAAAGGACTTTAGACCATGAAAAATCTCAACAAATGCTGCATTCTGAACATCAGTACAAAGATGGTGGATACTAGCACTTCTACAAGATGTGATCAAAAAATACAGTGAACGGGGAGGGTTCCTCAGTGAAAGAAGCCTCCTTCAAAACGCTTCTCATTTCAAACACACTATGTCATCATTCTTACCACTTTCTGAAGCAGTTCTGGAGGTCCTCTTCCATGTCTTTACGATATATGATAAAAATAGTGAATACTGATGCTGCATTGCCATCCAACAGAAACGCAGGCTTATAAACCATTACAGTGCATCCTCAGCCACCTTATTTACCAGGATCTTGCATCTTGTGGCTCTTCCCAAAAGTCAAAATGATCATGAATAGTAAACATTTTGAATCAATTCAGGACACTAAGGCAGCCACAACAGTGCAACTAAAGACAATCACAATATAGGACTTCCAGAACTGCTTCAGAAAGTGGCAAGAACAAAGATAAGTATGTTCAAAGTAAGGGGGAATAATTTGAGGGAGATCAGCAGCAAAGTGTCTTTTACTGTAATAAATTTAATTTAGACATTCACCTTATATTTTAATCACCCCTTACAAGTTGTCAGAGTACAAGGCTTGGATTCCTGACTCTGCTACTTAACAGCCAAAGAATTCATGTGGCTGCTCTCTCCAAATAGCCTTACTTTACTCAACTGTAACAAAATATGCCTTCTAGGGCTGTTGGCAGGATTAGATAGATAAATCCATGTTTTTTTTAATGCATTTCATGAACAAATACAAAGTGCAGAGGGACATGGCTCTGCTTTCATGACTCCCTTGAGAACAACAGGTCCCAGCCCACCTCCACCCCATAGCTCTTCCTCCTTTTACCACCTCTGCTCTCTCTTTAGTCTTTCCCTTTTGCTGGCTCCCAGGGAAACATTACAATAGCCTCCAACACCAGCCACTTTTGTCTCCCAAATTCTGGAGTCTACAACCATGTCAGCCATGTCAGCCACATATCCCACCCTCCTTTGTCTCCTAAATTTCCTCAAGAAATCAGCTTCTAAACTCCCCCGGTGACCAAAATATTTGTAGCACAGTCACCAAGGGCCCTGGCTAATCATATGAAGGCTCTACTAGGTAAAACACACTTCCCACTGTTGTCTGTACAAATCTTAGGAGGGAGACCTACAGGCTTTCTTTCTACAAGAAAATCTGTGTTGCAAGTGCTGGCTGGCAACCATGTGGAGGAACTGGAACTCTCAAACAATGCTGACAGAAATGCTGATGGATACAACTATTTTTAAACAGTTGCACTGACAGTATCTCTAAAGCTGAATTTATCTGTATTTTCTATCACCCAGCAATTCTACTCCTAGATACATATATATCCAAGAGAAACTGGTACATAGATTCCCCAAAATATGTAAAAGATGGTTTGCTGCAGCACAATTTTAATAGCCTACATGCTGGAAACTACCCACACATCCATCAACAGATGCCTGAATACATCATAGTGCCATGGTGAATATACACGGAGAAGAAAGCATACAGCTACACCAAGCAACAAAATGAGTTTCACAGACAATGAAAGTTAAGTGAAAGAAACCAGAACAAGAGCACAATTATGCAACTCTAGAACCAGGAATGTGGCTTCATGGGACAGGGTGGCCAGTCACTGAGAAAAGCACAAGAAACATCAGGGGACGTCAGGTGGGTCCCATCTCTTAATCTAGGTTGTAAGTGATAAGTGTCTTTGCTGTGAGGCAATACAGCAGGCACTTGTGCTGTGTCAGAGTGTCTTTTAAAAATGTAGGCTATAAAAGAATACAAAGTGTAGAGGAAGATGTCTCTGCTTTCACAGCTCCCTTGAGAACAGCAGCTCCCAGCCTACCTCCACCCACAGGCAGGGTCTCTACAGCCAAAACAACCTAACCAAGACAACTATTTTGACCCAGAAAAATTAGGACATTAATTATCTCCCTTATAATGTTTACTTTTTTAATAAATTTCATTCAAATGGAACAAAGATAACAGTGCCATCTCCAAGCCAGGTGTGGTGGTGCACAACTATAATCCCAGCACTCGGGAGGCTAAGGCAGGAGGATCGCAGCAAGTTTGAGACCAGCCTGCACTACAAAGTGAGCTCAAGGCCAGCCTGAATTGCATAGCAAGACCCTGTCTCAAAAGGACAAAAAAAAAAAAAAAAAAAGTGCCATCTCCAACTGTGCTTCAGAAAGACCTCCCTCCACCTAACTGGACACCATGCCTTTCCAAAAGGGTAGGTCCTTCCCTTTACACTGCAACCAGCCAAACTTCTCCAGTTTCTCTGAGTCTACCTCAGGACTTCCCTCCTCACCCTACTCCTCTTTTGAAAACCCTAATGGGCTGAGTGGAACACAGTCCTGAACAACTATATGCATATCTCAAGATCATGTACTGTATCCACTATACAAGTCTGTAGGTATATTTTACAATTCTTCCCAGGGTTACAGGATCTGTATCATTGGTGGTAAACCTATGGCACACATGCTGCAGCAGGTTGTTGGTATCACTGAAAACTCTTAAAAGGTTCTCCATCACTCATGTATACCTTTCCCATTCCCACAGGAGCTGGTACAGCAGAGGGCTCTTACATGGAGATGAATAAACAAAGAGCAAACAGGTGAATGCACACTGTATGTCTAAGGAGCTGATATAACTGCTGTCAGGTTTAGCCATTAACACTGTCTCAGTTACTTTTCTCTTGTTGCTGGGACAAAATACCTGACGCCCAAAATTAAGGAAGGAAAGGTTTATTTCGCTTAGTTTGTGGAGGTTTCAGTCCGTACTTGGCAGATTATAAGGCACAGTGGCACATGGCAGAGAGCTACATCTCAGGGTGGCAGAACACAGCAAAAGCAGCAAGCATACACCAGGGCGGAATAGGGGAGGAATGGCCTCAAGCACCCTTTTCCTGTCCCTTACATATGCAAACTATCCACCCCAGGGCGGGTGTATCTCTCACACCCATAATTAAACTCTAATAGCCTGCCCCATGGCCACATGAGGGTTTAGGGGGACACACAGACATAAACCATAACACTGATATTCTTGCAGAGTCAGATAATATAGATTCATGAAGACAACAGGCTTCAATTTGTGCTACACCACCCAAGAGTTACGTGACCTCTGGCAAATAATTTAACCTCTCTTGGCTCAGTTCCTCAATAATAAAAAAAAGTTGACAACAGTTGTTATGGAAACTAAATGGACTGTTACTAAGGAAAGCCTGATCAATGCCTAACACACTATAAGTACTACTTAAAATGAAGCCATACATACTGTGATTTCCAGAGGCAGGCAAAATGTTAAGAGTCGACCGCTATATGTGCAGTTCTCAAGTGAAGTGGTGGCTTCCAAGTGTGGACCTTGTTAACATACCTCAGATTTTACAAGGGTAAGAATATCAAAAATATACACAGTCAGAAGGGCTAGAGGTGCAGCTCAGTGGTAAAGCACTTAACATGCCCAAGGGCCTGTGTTCAATCCCAAGTACCAC
>NW_004955506.1:2384323-2385467 GCF_000276665.1 Chinchilla lanigera
TCAGATAATATGCACAGGACAATTTCAATTCTTAGCATTTCAGAAGGTATGCTCTATGGGCTAGAATGTGGCCTATTTTAGAGAAAGATTGATGTGCTGCTGAGAAAAATGTGTATTCTGATGTTGTGGGGTGGAACACTCTGTGTATATCTACTAAGTCCATTTGTTCACAGCTTTGGTTCAGATCTGTTACTTCCTTGCTGATTTTTTTGTCCAGTTGACCTATCTCTTTGTGTCAATGGGGTGTTGAGGTCCCGTTACAATAGTGTTATTAATTATATGGGTTTTCATGCCTGTTAAGATTTGTCTTATATAATTTGGAGCTCTGATATTTGGTGCATACATGTTTATGATTGTTATCTCATCCTCTTGTGGTTTTCCCCTGACTAGTATGTAGTGGCCTTCTTTATCTCGATTGTTGTTGGTTTGAAGTTTACATTGTCTGCAAACAGAATAGCTACACCCGATTTTTTCTGGGTTCCTGTTGCATGGAGGATTGTTTTCCATCCTTTGACTTTTAGTCTATGAATTTCCTTTTGAGTGAAATGTGTTTCCTATATACAGCATATCGTTGGACTTTGTTTTTTAATCCACCCTGCCAGTGTTTCTTTTGACTGGAGAATTGAGGCCATTTACATTTATAGTTGTAACTGATATATCTTTATCATTGTCACGTTATTTACTTGCATTGGTGTCCTGCTTTTTCTACCTGTTTACTTGTTTGCTCTTCTTGATGTTTCATTTCTACTGTTGTTCTTGAAATTGTGGTCTGATTTTTCTCTGTCCAGAATATCTTTTAGTACTCTTTGTAATGCTGGCTTGGCACTCATGAAGTTCTTCAATTGTTCTTTGTTGTGGAAATGTTTTATTTCTCCATTGAATTTGAGGGATAGTTTGGCAGGGTACATCAGTCTTGGTTGGAAGCTGTTCTGTCTCAGGACCTGTAATACAAGCTCTTCTTGATTGGATGGTTTGTGCTGAGAAGTCTGCTGTGATTCTAATGGGCTTTCCTCTGTAGGTAATCTGTTTCTTTTCTCTAACAGCTTTTAATATTCTGTTCTTTTGCTGGAGATCTGGGAACTTGACTATTATATGTCTGGGTGTAGTTTTATTTTGGTTGTGGTTGGTTGGAGTTCTATATGCC
>NW_004955506.1:2386377-2421512 GCF_000276665.1 Chinchilla lanigera
CCCAGACTTGGCTTGCACTGGTGTGACAATCCCAGGCCAGTGGACCTATGTCCCCAGGCAGTTCAGGGTACAGGCAAAATCCAGACACAAACTGCAGGGTCAAAGTTTGTAAACCACCTGATTTGGTGTCTCCAGTCAGTTCAGGACACATACAGGAACCAGATGCAGGCCGGATGTGCAGCAATCACAGACTGCCCATGCCTGTGACCCCCTAGGGGGTCCCAGTGCAAGTAAAGCACAGACTCAAACTGCTGGACCAGCAGCTCTTGCAGCACTCACTCACTCGGCACAGGGCGCACACAGGGAGGGGGCTACACGCACACACACACACCCCGCTGCCAGCTAGAGCAGTCCCTGAGGCTTCTGAGTGAGAACCTCCTGTCTGCCACAGGTGCATGGAGGGCAGAGACTCAGTCTGTAATGGCGGCAGAGACTCAGTCTGTGAGGTCCTGGGTCACCCACTCTGCCCCCAGGAAGTAGATGGGAAATACCTCGCTCTCTCCATGAGTTTCAGCTGGGAACCGTGGTAATGGAAGTAAAGCACGGCCTCAAACCACAGGACCAGCAGCTTTTGGAGCACACTCGCTTACTTGGCGCAGGGCGCACACAGGGAGTCAAAATTATATTCTATTAGCCCTTTGTATCCTCAAGTTTTGCATCAACCAACTCAATCAAACAGAACAAAAACATTCCAAAAAAGCAAAAATGTGTCTCTACTGAAGATGTAGAGACATTTTTCTTATCACTATCCCCTAAACAATGCAGTAGAAAAATTATTTACATAGCAAGTATTTATTACATTTGGTATCATAAGCAATCTAGAGATAATTTAAATAAAGGATATATACAGATTATGTGCAAATCTACATCATTTTATATGTAAGACTTGAGCTTCCTTGGATTTTGGTATCCATGAAGCAGGTTCCTGGAATCAAGCCCCCACAGACACTGAGGGATGACTGCTATATATCTGCAATTCAGAACGATAATTTACACAGAAAGGATAATCCAGGTTTGGAGAGTGGGGAAAAGGGAAGACAGAGAAAAAGGAAGTACACTAAAATATTAACAGTGGCATAGCAGGATCTTGTATCTTTTTATTTTCATTATACTTTTACATTTTCCCAATATTTTGTAATATTATTTTGTAAATCTAAATGAAAAATACTTTTTAAAAATAAAAAATGTTAAAGTTTAGTTATAATGTTTTATTATTTCCAGACACAGTGGCACAAGTCTATAATTACAGGTACTTGGGAGGCTAAAGCAGGTAGATAGTAAGTTTAAACACAGCCTGGACTATATGGCCCTCTGTGGAAAAAAAGAAGAAGAAGAAGAAGAGCAGGAGGAGGAGGAAGGAGGAAAGGAAGAGAAGAAGAGGAGGAAGAGGAGGGAGAAGAGGTGAAAAGTAAAGCCTTGAACTGAATGCTGCTCAGTGTGCACTATGACAGCTCCTTGCAACACATATAACAGGGACAAAAGAATGGATGAAGGCCAGAGGCCAAGGGATGGGGCTTGGCCATCATTTTGGGCAACACTTTCAATAGGCCCCACCAAAATACCATCTAGGAAAACCTTCCCCAATATTCACAACTGAACACAGCCTCCTCCTTCCAGTCCTGCAGGCCCACTGTCTTCTCTGCTCCCACATCCAGCCAGAAGGCTGCCATCACCTCCTGTATCCAATCGATAAACACCATCAGTCCTGGTTCAGGGACAATGGAGCTGCCATGCCTCACTGGCCCCCCTCTAACCCAAGTTGCCACCAGTTCTCTCATCCTCAAGATGCTCCTGACCTACCCCACTCCCATGTACAAACACACATACACATTCACACACATAAACACACACCCACATACATACACCCATACATACACACATACACACCACATACACTGAGATAATATATAATGCACACGGACACACCTACACATCTACACACTCATATATATATATATACACACATACATTCTCATACATAATACACATATATACTCAGGCAATAAAAAAACACATGGTATAAACATACATGAACACATACACATGCCTACTCATATATATTCTCACATACATACCTTCACTTACATACTCAATAAACACACTTAACACACATATACATACACATTCTCATATATACACGTATACATACTTACACATACTATCTTGGTTACTTTTCTCTCATTGCTGAGACAAAATACCTGACACCCAAAACTAGGGAAGGAAAGGTTTATTTAGCTCACAGTTCGTAGAGGTTTTAATCCATACTTGGCTGGCTCCAAGGCAGAGTGGCACATGACAGAGGGCAACAGTTCATGGCAGGAGAAGACAGCAAAAGCTATAAGGGAGGGGCCGGGGATATAGCTCAATGGCCTAAGCACCTGCCTGGCAAATGCAGGTCCCGAGTTTAATTCCTGGTACCAAAAAAAAAAAAAAAAGGCAACAAGGGAGGAGCGGCAGTGGCAGCCTCTTTCCCTCCCTTACATTGTATGCAAAACTACCCACCCCAGGGCAGGTATAGCACTCACATCCATAATTCCAACACTGGACCATGAATCAATCATGAACTCTAGAAGCTCCCCCCATGACTGCTTGAGGCTTTGGGGGGACATCCACACACAAACCATAACACGTACATAACCACAAATATACATACATTCTCACCTACACATGTATACATACTGTACATATTCACACATACACATATACTCATCCATAGCTTCACACTCACACCCCACTCTGCAGCAAGAGGAATCTTTCTGAAATGTAATCCTCATCATGTCACTACCCTGCTTTAAAAACTTCTTGAATTGTCAGATAAAATCCAGATTCTTATAGTCTTAAAAAGCCTGCCAGGGTATGTCCCCTCTAAGCTCACAGATCTAGCAGTACTTCTCTGCCTTGTTCAATGGTTATTGATCATCTACTCCCTGTCAGTCACTCTGAGAGCAGCTGGGGACACAGCATGAACAGCAAGCCCCTGTTTGGTATATGTCATTCATTACACATAACAAATGTAAGACCAAATGTTGAGGTAGTGGTAGTGTGAGGACAGGAAACAAAGCCTTCGACAGAGTGCAGAGCAACAGGATGACAGCAGTGAATGGGCAGGAGCACCACCTTCCACAGAAGGAAGAAAGCCTAAGAGGCTCCAAGAGAGAAGCACTCCACTTCCCAAAGACTTAGCTCTCAACCAGTGCTTCTGCACAGCCTGGCTCTGCCACCTGACCCTCCCACCCTCTCCCTTCTTGGCCTGGCTTACTCTATTCAGCTTTAGTACTGGCTCAGAGTTCCACCTTCCTGGGGCTGTTCTCCATCCCTGCACCCACACATCCCCTGCCTCCTCATGTGGCAATCTATCTTCCCTTGTAACTGCTAAATGCCTTAAAAGCAGGAATTAATGACTAGGGTGTGGCTCAGTGGCTGAGCTATGCCTAGTGTGTGTGAGACCCTGAGTTTAATTCCCAACAACAAGGAAAAATACCAGAGATTTTTCATCAATGTATCTCTAACACTTGGCATGGTGCCTGACCCATAGAAGGTTCTCAATAAGTATTATCTGAATTACTAAAGTCTATAAATCAATTATTTGAGAATTTACAGCCTTTTTCCTGCCATGTACCCCCAACCATCCCACCAAAGCAAAGAGATTTTCATCTAACCCCTACAGACTCCCTCCCTCAGCAGTACAGGGTTCAGGTAAGTGCCTCATGCACAAGAGACATCATACAAATGTCCAGGGGCAGAATGTCTTCAACCACTACTGTCACTCAATGGCAATTGCAGATGGATATTTACCATACTGTACTTCTCCTTGACTTTTTTTTTTTTTTTTTTTTTTTTTTTGAGACAGGGTCTTGCTATATAGCCCAGGCTGGCCTCAAACTCTCAGCAATCCTCCTGCCTCAGTCTGCCGTGCTGGGACTAAGGCATGTACCACCATGCCTGGCTTCTCCTTGACTTTTTACAAGTAAATAATTTTTTTTTAATAAGTTCCTGAAGACCCACAATCATGTCTCATGTCCCTTATGTTCCACATCATCCCAAGCTCAGTGCCAAAATGTTTATGTAAATGGCATTAAATGCCTACTAAAACAATGATTTCCATACAAAACATTGACAAACCTTGATAGTTTTTTGGCGGTACTGGTGATTGAACTCACGACCTTATGCTTGCCAAGCAGGCACTTATGCCACTGGGCTATATCCTCAGCCCTATTGATAATTTTTTGTTGTCTGCTTGTTTGTTTTTGAGGCAAGGTCTAACTATTTAATCTAAGCTGGCCTTAAACTCTGCTATATAGCCAAGAATGGCTGCAAACTCTTAACACTCTTGCCTCAACTGCCCAAGTGATGGAT
Source organism: Chinchilla lanigera (assembly GCF_000276665.1). Classification (NCBI taxonomy): domain Eukaryota; kingdom Metazoa; phylum Chordata; class Mammalia; order Rodentia; family Chinchillidae; genus Chinchilla; species Chinchilla lanigera. The sequence goes on from NW_004955506.1 coordinate 2,390,734, forward strand.
TAGAGAGATACACCATCACACCCAGCTGATATCTGTTTCTAATAGTTTTTGCTATTGTTTTTGTGTTGTTCACAATAGTTCATGTGTGTGCAGTTCATGTATTAACAGTTTTACCTCAAACACTAAAGGTAAATGAATCTCAATTCCCAAGTGGTATGGATTAGCAATTCTGACTCCCTCTGCACTCCTGGCTTGGGCAAATTATTAAATGAGAACCATGGGGCCAGTTTCTCTTTGGCAGGAAGGAGTGGCAAATAAGAAGAGAAGAGAAGAAGGCAGCCAGTGGTAATGGGTGGCACTGAAGACTCTTTGCATTCCTGGTGTTCAACATGAAATAAAAATCAACAGAAACCAACCTCTCCATGCAAGTCTTTCTTGCTGAGAGGGCCTTCCAATGATGCACACCAGCAGCAATGAGTACACCCAATGCCCACATTTTAGCTTCTAAATTCCATTCTCATATGCTCACTTGGGCAGCACATACACTAAATTCTACTTTCATACAGCAACCCGAGTTCCTGGGGAAAAGGCAATCTCCAGGACCAAACAGGGAGTCTACAGTGTGAGCCTACACTTTCCTACTGTGTGGGAAAGTAAAAAAGTACTCAACACTGGCATGTGAAAGGGACAAAGAGGAAAACATGAAGAGGCAAGAAAACTACTAATAATAGCAAGGGATCAAAAGAGCAAAGGTGGGTTGGGCATATAGCTCAGCAGTGCAGCACAGGCCTGGTAAGCGTGAGGGCCTGAGTTTGATTCCTAGTAACCACAAAAACAAAACAAAAAAAGAGCAAAGGTAAGACTGGGACAAAGCAACATGAAAAAAGTCACATAATCTACTCAAAACATAATCTCAATCTGAGTATGAGGCAGACATTAAAGACATGCTACCAAATATTCTCTTTAGAAGTATCAGGGTCAACAAATTCATAGAAAGTACAGCAATGAAGCCATTGAAGTACTGTAGCATGTGCTTGCAGTCCCTGCTTCTCAGGAGACTGAAGCAAGAGAATCACTCGAACCCATGAATTTGAGCCCAGCCTGGGCAACACAGCAAAAATCTCATTTAAAAAAAAAAAAAAAGGCCAAGCATGGTGACACACACCTATAATCCCAGCACTTGGGAAGAACCCTGTGAATTCAAGGCCAGCCTGGGCTACATAAGCAAGTTCAAAGCCAGCCTGTACCACATAGCAAGAGCCTGTCTCAAAAGAAGAAAAAGAAAGCAAAAAAAAAAGAGGGCTTTAAAATGCAGCTCAGGGGTAGGGTACTTACCTAGGTTTAATCCCCAGCACTATGAAAAGGGGGAGGGAGGTGATACAGGAGCAGTGGTTACCAAGGGCTGGGAGAGGTGCAAACAAGAGATTAAAGTTTAATGAGCATGGAGTTTCAGTATGGGAAAATGAAAATGTTCCAGAGATGGTGATGGTTGTACAATGCTAATACTGCTTAGATCTTAAGTGGCCCCAAAGGCCCACAGGGGCTCAGCACTATTGAGAGGTGATATACTTTAAGAGGTAGGCTAATGAGAGCTCTTCCAGTAACTGGGATGTACTCGTGAAGGGGGTGGTGAGACCCCAACCCCTTCCTCTCTCCTTTGCTTCCCGACCATGACTTGAGCAGTTTTGTTCCACCCCATGCTCTGCCCAGATGTGCTCTCTCATCACAGGCCTAAAAGCAATGGGGTCAAATGACAAGGGACTGGAACATCTGAAACCATGAGCCAGAATAAACTCTTTTCTTTTTATAAGGTGATTATCTCAGGTACTTGTTATAGTAACAACTGACCAACCACAAGCAACAATGTCAATGCACTTAATACCAATGAACTGCACTCTTAAAAATAGCTAAGATGGTGTATTTTACCACAGTTAAAAAAATCAAAGTCAGGAAATTCTAAGAAAGACTGAGAAACTCCTCTTGACTCAAGCAGATACATAGAGTAACGGAATCCTGGAAAAAGCAAAAGGGCAAAGACTACTAATGAAGTTAGGGGACAAAAAGCAACATTTTAATGTGAACTGGGGTTAGTAATAGTATTAGATACCCATGATGAATGCCCTGGTTTTTATACTTGTGATGCAGTTCCCAAGTGAATGCCCTTGTTCTTAGAAGATACACACATGGGCGTGCACACACACAGGAGCAAAAGGGGACAATATCCCCAGCTGACTCTTCAGTTAAGACACACACATATTCAGGAGTGAAAAGGGACAGGATCTCCAACTAACTTTTCAACAGTTCAAGGAAAAATATTATATCTCTACATGTAAAAACAGAGAATCATAAATCAAGTGAGGCAAGACATAAATGTGGTAAATCTGAGTTAAGAGTATATGGGAGTTAATTATCCTATTCTTCAGTTTTTCTATAAGTTTAAAATTATATCAAAATCTAAAAATACAAAATAGTACTAGTAAAGAACAAAAGACACATACTAAAAAAGTACTGACAGTTGGGTAAAATTAAAACTTGTTATCAATGACTGTTTCCTCTTGAGCTGTTTCCTGTTCTGTCTCCAAAGGCATGAAAATTCTCTGCAGAATCACACTTCCCAGTGCCTGACAAGTTCAAGGTTGAAGAACATGTTATAGCATTAATATATAAGGCCAACATTTACCAGAATAGCATTTTCTACATTTTTAATTAGACTTAAAAGAAAGAGGTGTCAAACTTCAGCTCTACTAAAACAAGCTTTGTAGATGACCAAAGTACCTTTTTAATATCTTTGGGATAAAACGATAGAGCTGGAAACCTGGAGAACATCATCTATATATAATCCACATGCCATCTTGTTAAGACTCTAGCTTTAGAATTCTACAAAGTGATAATGAGAAGGAAATGTTCATATCCATTTCAAGATTCTTCCACAGTATGTTGTTCAAAATGGAACATGGCACATTTTTTTAAAGCAGACTTTTTTAAATCAAGGTGGATGGTTCTCTGTGACTCCTGAGACTCATATGAGACACATGCTAAGGAAAGCTCATACACTTCAAGCACAAAAAGAGAGTGACTGAACCACCAGACAGCTGACACTAGCTCATAAATTCTGCCCACTCATTAACTCCACTCCAAATCCACAGAATCTACATCCTATCCTCCAGCCCTACTGTGTCTGCCTCTTTTTAGCCCCTGTGGTCTCCAGCTATCTCTCCACTTATCATCTTTCCCCAAACCCTCCACTCCACCCTCTACAGCCACTGATATCTTTGGAACAAAAATTCATATTCAGCATTCCCCAGCTTAAATTCAGAAGCAGCTCCCCATCACCAACCACATTAAGTTACTGTTGCGGAGGTTAATTCTGCTCCACACAAACAGTGCATACAGTCATAAATGTGGCTCCACATAGATGACTTACTTCTTCAGCATGAAATCAAGATGTTCTTAAGAAGAGTGTTATTCTCACCTGTAAGCAGCCTGACACACATATCAGTGTATAATAATTAGGTACTGACATCTTCTGTCCTCCTAGGAACAATCAGCCTTTGCTGAACTGAATTAAAGACTGCTAGCTACCTACTTGCCAGATGGGGTCCGTTTTCCTCTACTCACAGAACAAGATCCTACTGAGTGATTAAGTGCTGGTGTGACTCCCTCTGCCTACACGCTGAAGTCTGGAGCCCCTGGAGACCCTCACAGTGGTTAAGGATACAAGTCAGGCAACGCCTTTCCAACCACAGGCTCTTCACAAACACTGTGCAACTCCAAGTCTGAAGGATGGGAAGAGCGCAGTGACTAGGTTCTCTGGTCTTCTAGCCTCCTACCTAATGTTCAAATCACTGCTTGACATGTTGGCCAACCCGTGACCTCCCGATACCCTCCTTACTCCCTGATTTCAGTTTGATGCCCATATTCTTTTAATTATACTCACAACTCTCAAATGTCTGACAGCAGTCCCTTTATACTCTTAAAAGATTGTTGGAGATCCCCAAATAGTTTTTTTTATGAGCTATATGTATCAACATTTTCCATATTAGGAGTTAAAACAGGGAAAAATCAATATATTTATGAATTCATTTAAAAGTAATTATAAACTCATTACATATTCAAATAACATATTTCTATGAAAAATAACTGTATTTTCAAAAATTGCTAGTGAGACAAGTGGCATTGTTTTACTTTCTTGCAAATCTCTTTACTGTCTAGTTTCACAAAAGACAGCTATATTCTAATAATCCGCTTCCACAGTCAGTCTGTTTTTGTTTTGGGTTTTGGTTTTTGGGGGGTTATTTTGTTTTTTTTTTTTCAGTTGAAGCACAGGAGAATATGGCCTTACAAAGATACATAGCTAGAAACTACAGGCGCATTAGAATATACAAATAAAGAGTATTCTTTGATATTACCTCAAAACTCAAATAAGTGGTAGTTTCTTAACTACTTATATTAACTACTTAAATACTTAATTGCTGCAATCTGTTCAATGGAGTATAAAATAGAACACCTATCAATATGAAAACATATAAATGAATACTAAAACTCACTGGTATGACTTTGAATATATCGCTTGCCCATGGGTGACTTTTATTTCATGTGTTGGTCATTTAGAAATGTTGGTTCAGCAGCCAGGTATGATGGTGCATGCCTATAACACCAGCACTTGGGAAGACGAGGCAAGAGGATCATCACCAAGCTCAAGGCCAGCCTGGGATACACAGTGAGCTCAAGGAGGCTGGGGATTTAGCTCAGCAGCACAGCGCCTGCCTGGCAAGCACAAGATCATGAGTTTGATTTCTGGTACTGGAAAAAAAAAAAAAAAAAAAAAAACAAAAACATAGTTCAAGAGTTCAAGACCAGCCTGAACTATATAGCAAGATCTTGTCTCAAAAAAAAAAAAAGCAAAGAAAAGAAAAAGAAAGAAAGATTGGTTCACTGAAGTATGAAGATGTTTCAAATGTGGACAAATTTCCTTCTGTAGTAGTCAAAAAGTTGCACTCATTAATATGTCACCATATTCTCGTCAGAAGAGTCTTCAAGTATCAGGGAGCTGTCAAGCTCACATGGAGATACAAGATTTCTAAAATCCTAATTTTCAATTGAAACTCAAATTTTCTCACTGGCAACAAATATTGCCAGTTGCTTTCCTTACAGTGTGGCAGCTCACTCAGTTCATTTTCAGCACATGCACACCAGGTACCCCAGCCTGAGGGGGTGGGGCTGCCAGGCTTACTGGGGCAGGCTGCATTCAGGCAAGCAGCAGCTGGCAGGTCTGCAGCTGTACTCCTTCAGACAGCCACAGGGCTCATGTGCAGGTGAAAGGTCACTACACCAGGTACTGAAAAGGCCTGGGCTCAAGAGCTGAAATGTAGTAAAATTAAATACTTTCACCACTTTATCAAAGACATTCTCAGTGACTGGAATTTTTTTTTTTTTTAATGCAGGTGAACAGCAAAGAAAACAATAACTACTAGTGCAGTTTGCCACCAATGTCTGCATTCGTGTTAAGACAACACAGTTTTACCCACCATCACTTCTACACCATCGATGACAGCATCCCCAGAGGGGAAAAAGCCAACAATATCTTCTATTGCCCTGAGAAGATAGTTCTGACCTCAAGAACTCCTGAAAGGGCCTGGGGGAACCCCAAGAGTGCAAGGAGTAAGCAAAGCAGACTAAACCAGTCCATATCTCCAGCCACTGTTCTCAGTCTGCTGACTGTTGGTCTAACATCTACTTCCAAATCACCATCACCACCCACATGTACCCCAATATATTTTGTTTCAGACTCATGACCTCTCATGCAAGTATTTTAGTTGAGGCATTATGATATACTTAGTTTTTGCTTTTTAAAGAATAGGCTTCCTCTCATTGTTAGCCTGTCACTTAGGAGACTTCAGGCAAGCCAATTAAAGCCTCAATTTCTCCATCAGTAACACAGAAGTAATGATCCCTAAGCAACTTACTGCACTATTGAGCCTAAAGAGAGGTAATCTATGTAGGAGTCCTCTGTAAACAATTCACTTTTTCATCAGTAATTCTTGCTTAATCCCTAGCATTTGCCAAGCACTGTGCTATGAACTAGCATAATTAAATCCTCACTTTATGATAAAAAGCTCACTTTCATCTGGGGAATGAAATATAGAAAAGAGTACCAAAGAAAGAATGATCACAGGTGGTCCTGACTGCTTGGGTAGCTACTTCAGATGGGTGACCAGGGAGGTCTTAGGAAGTGACTAAGTGTGATGAAGAGGAACCAGGTGTGTAAAGATTAGAAGGAAGTGTGGGGCCAGGAATATAGCTCAGTGGCACAAGTGCCTACCTGGCAAGCACAAGGTCCTGAGTTCGATTCCCAGTACCAAAAAAAAAAAGAAGAAAGAAAGAAACCAGAAGGAAGTATATTCCACATGTTACTATCCAAAAAGCAGAAAAGGCAGGTAGGCAGGTACCAGATCACGAAGTCATTGAAAGCCTGGACAGGAGTTTGCATTCTGTTCCAAGCCTTAGGAAGCCAGTGGAGAATACCAGTAGTGAAGTAACAGAATCTGATTTACACCTTTAAAATATCCCTTGACCACCATGTGAACAATCAGTTGTAGGGCAAGAGTGGATGTAGTGCCAGGCATGGTGGCACATGCCTGTAATCTCAACACTTGAGAAGCTGAGGCAGGAGGATCACTGCAAGGTTGAAGCCAGCCTGGTACAATGTGAATTCAAGGTCAGCCTGAACTACATAATAAAACTCTGTCTCAAAAAGACAAAAACAAAAGTGAATGTAGGGAGACCAGTCAGGACATGGGTATATGGTTGTAGTCATCCAAACAAGAGATGGAGGCTGCCTAGATTGGAATCACAGAGGCAGAGCAAAACTAAGCCACCCAATAAAAGATATGTTTTGGAGGTAAAGTTGATAGGTTTTACTGATGAATTTAGATGGGGCAACAAGGAGTGGAAAGAATTATGGACAAACTCTGGATCTATAGCTTCAACAGCTGAGTGGATGGTGATTGTGGTATACTGCAATGGGGAAAACAAGATGAAGCAGGAACAAGGCACCTCGGACAGGAGCTTTGAGGAAGTCAGGACCAGAAATTGGGGTGACCATCACTGGCATGTTGACAGCATTTGAAACCATGGGTCTTGATGAGATCAGCTCATCAGAACAAGCCAAGTCCCCAGGCCCTCCCCACTTAAGTGGCAAAAGGGAAAGGACTCTGACCTTTCAGTGACCAAGAAGAAAATCCAAAGTTTGATGTAAACACAGAGGCAAGTGAGGAAAGATATAGTGGTCACCTGTGTGGAATGCTACTGAGAGGTCAAACAGGTTAAGGACAGAGAAGGGACCTTAAGATTTAGCAACAAACGATGACCACATCAAAAGCAGTCTCCATGGACTCGAAGAGAGTCTAATTGGAGTAACTAAGATGCAAGGTAAAGAATCAGAAGGGGTAGTAAAAAACTATAAATATCACTATTTATCCTGGTTTAAAAGAGGCCCTGAATATTTTACTGTCCACATCATAGTTTAATATATCTACCCTCTTTCTCCACAGCTGATTCAAACAAGTATGTCTTCAAAGCAATGCAACTGAACCTAGAGACTGATTTAGGAAACAGGCCTCCTCATTTTACAGTTTCATCTCCTACACACACACAGACAGCTCACATCTTCCAAGATGCTAAATGTATACATATAACATGTCTGAGAATGGCCCTCAACATGCACATAGGGAGTATGTTTATTGACAGACCTATATGGATGTAGACATAGCATATCTGTTAATGTCTTCTTTCAGAGCAGTGGCTCTGAAGCCATCACCTGACTCCATCCCACATATTCCAGGCAATGGATCCATCTGAAACCAACTATCCCCATCTGCTCACTTTCCAATTGGAGAACTCTGTAATAACTGTAAAGTATCATAGTAAAACACAAATGGGACAGATATATACATATGTGTCTAGGGATGGGTCCATGGATGATTCACTTTTAACTGTAATTCATACATATCTAATTATTTGAAAATTGTAAGCCAAAAATACTATCAATACATGTATGCATCATTTACTATCTAAAGAATTAACCAGACAACACACTCATTTGACAATAACAATATTAAGCTAATAGTTACTGAAGTGTAAAGAGTAATTAAGATGTGCTGTGACATCCACAATTTAAAAATCATAACTGATTCAAAACAACGGCTGTATAAATCCCAACTGACAGTGAGCAAGTGCTGTAACCAAAAGGATGGCAAACACTGACAGACAGAAAAACCTCCTGGAATTACAAGTCAACTTTGGTGAAGACACCAGTTTCAGGCATCTGTAACAAGGCCACTAAATAAAATACCAGTGAGGAACTATTAATACATATAAAAGTACATGGAACTATAATACATATAGAAGTATATGGAATTACACAACACTCTCTGGGAAAAGCAAGGACTGAGCTTGCACGCAGGACAGTAAATGACTCCCAGGAACTGGTAGGTTTGGCACCTCATAGAGCACAACCAGGCCCACAGTAAAGGCGCTGCTTTACAAAAATGCTGCTACATTAAGTCCCCACACCCAGCCCAGTGAGATAGATTGGTCAGGACACCGGGCTACTCAAGACCAGTGTTGGAGTAGCTGCCTATCACTCCAATGGCAGACCAAAAGGATAACCTGCTAGCCCAAAACTGTCTCACAAATGAAGTTTGTTTTGCTTGCAATGTTGGACTGCTTTGTATTTTATAGTATCAAAATTAGCACCAAGACTTTAAAACTGGAAGACTTTAAAACCGGAAGATGTCATGGTTTTAAAAAAACTGCTTTCTGCTTCTTAAAGAAGCAAAGATCAAGACCCAGCTATCTCTTTAGCTGTGGCATGTACACTCCAAAGTCCCACTGTCCCCTTCAGAAAATCTGAGTCATAGGTCTGCTGCCATTTGCCTTTGAATCTGTGCCATCACTCTTGTTAAGTCTGGCCTGTTCCATTTGTTCGTGGTACCTCCCAATTCTTCATCATTTGAATTTGCAACTATAATCTCAGTAGGGTACACTGAAAAGGTCCCCCAATGGTCTACCTAAAAAAAAGATGGGCTCTTTAATACAGTGAAAATGTTAGCTCCTGGTGTTCTTCACTGAACAAGTTGCAAAAGTCAGAAAAAGCACTTTCTCCCCTCCCCTTTTCTAAGTAGTGATCTCAATAGTACAAAGATTCATAGAATTTTGTTGTTCTTGTTACTAACCTGAGAAGAGCTTAATTGAGGATGCTGATCACTCATAAATTAATGTTTAAGTTAAAAGGCCAAATATATACCCAATGGGTTGGAGATAAAGCTCAGCCATAAGAGTGCTGGCCTAGCATGTGCAAGGCACTTGGTTTGATGCCCAGCACTATAGAAAAAAACAAAACAAAACAACACTCTATTAACCTGTTTTGAACAGCCTGATAATGGGTTTAAGGTAACAGAAGGAACTACATTTCAGAAGAACAACCTAAACTGGACCTGATGGCGCATACCTGCAATCCCAGCACTCTAGGAGGCTAAGGCAAGAAGACTGCAAGTTCAAATCCATCTTGGGCAATTTAATGACTTAAGACCTTGTCTCAAAATTTTAAAAAGTTTAAAAGAACTGGGGATATAGCTCTGGGTTCAATTCCCAGAAAAAAAAAAAAAGCTCTCCAAATAGAATAAAAAAAAAAAAAATTAGATGGAGTTGCTTTAAAATAAATTTCTTTTCTTATGCATAGCAATTACAAAGGTTTTTTAACTATATAATTACTTTTTTAGTATACATGCTGCCCAAGTGACACTACAATTACTGCTAAAGATGTCCATAAGGCAGACTTTATACAACCACTCCCAGGGACCAATTTTACTCCTTAAACTGCTTTTAGATGACACAAATTTTCCTAACCTTTAAAAAATAAACCAAATAAACAACTGAGGTAGTGGTTACTAGTGACCAACTGCTAGCATTATCATAAGTGTTCGACATCATATACTAAAAAACAATAATCTTCTATAAGAATATACATAGCCTAGAGTAAATCACACATTGTAACACCAATTTCCTCTTTTATACCACTCACACAAACAAAAGCGGCCTAGAAGGAAAAAACAAACCATATTAAGACAAATTATATGCATACATATGTGCTCTGGAGACCAGGAAATAGATATTGTGGACAAAGGACAGTCAACAAAATTGTCTTTTTCTTTCCTACCAGTTGTTTATGACTCACTGTCCAAACTCCAACACCATGAGACGTACCCCCTTAAAAAACCTGAGCCAAGTTCCAATCCATCATGCTCAGTACTCCCTAATTTCCGTTCAAGAAATTCTGTATCCAAATTGCAAAACACGAAACCACATAAAAGGAAGTCTGGCTTTGAGACAAACTGTTTAGCAGACTAGGATGAAGCTCACTGTAACTTTAAAATAACTTTGCTCTAATTTGTTACTAACTGAACATTTTCCAGTAATCTTGTTTCCTAGCATAGTATATCAGACTTCTACACTTCACCCAGCCTATTTAAAAAACAACAACAAAAAAACCAGATTAACAAAATTAGTCCAATCACATAGATACAAGCATTATTCCCCAAGGTGTCTTTCCTGCAAGTGTTAACAGGACTAAGTATTGCATGTTAACACTTGCATGCTGTATTTTTTTGATTTGCTTAACTTTGGGCTGAATTAAAACTTCATTTGAATTAACAGTACCCAGTGAATAACGACTACCCGAAACAGTTTTTGCCATTTTCAACCAAAAACTGGAGTCTGAAATGGTGTTTGCTTTTTAGTTGACTAACAACATGTGGCCAAGCAATAATACTGACGCTTTCCCAAGGACACTCTTCTGGTTCTGAACTTTCTTCCTTGCAAAAACAAGTCCAAGGGATGCCCTGGGAATCCACTTACCCGATCCTTCATCCTCCAGCTCTGAGCTAGGGATTTGGAGCCTTCAATTTTCTCACAGTGTCTTTTTTTCATAAAAGCCAAAGGCAGATTCCAGTCTGTAAGGTCGGCCTCATCTTCCTCCCCGAGTCCCAAAAGGGGCGACTGCAGCATCTCGGACTCCATCAGCGGGGGAGGGGGTGGTGGAGTCCTTGGCAGTAAGCGCTCGAGAACCTCCAGCCTTGAATACTAGCGAGTACCAGAATTAATGAAATAAAATATAAAAAAAAAGGGGAGCCGAAAAGTAATGGAAGTGTTCGGAGACCCTTATCTCTTAACTCTGCACGGGAAGTCGGAGAGGAGTGGGAAGAGCGGATGGGAAATAGGGCAGCCCAGGGAGCTCCGCACAGAAAGAAACACGCACACCCAGATCCCCAGCCACGGGCTGCTTCTAAGGCTGTCTGTTTTTAGTAGGGCTGCGAGTGGAGCTGTCAAAAGCGTGAGAGACTTCGGGCCTCACGATGACCCCGCTCTCGGCCTCCAACGCCTGAGCAGATCAGAGGACAGTCAGGCCGCCCGCTCTGGTGCCAATTCGCCGCCTGCGCCGACTGCACTGAGGTCTCCGGCCAAGGGAACAGAGCGCCTCGGTCTCGTCCGGCCACCCTCAACCCTGCGGGTCCCGCACTCGCCTCAGGTGCTGCAACCAGAGCCAGCACCAGCCCATCGTGCTCGCCCGCAGCCTGTTCCTCAGCCCCGGGTCCGCGCGGCCTCGCTGGTCCTGTTCTTCGGCCCCGTAGCTCCTTTCTGCCTGAGAATGAGCCCCGAGGCACGGGCGGCACGGACGTGCGGAGAAAAAGGGTAATGTAGTCTTATTGGGTTAGGGGAGTTTTGCCCTTAGGTTTGGAGCTACAGTGAACTCCTCTCATCAGCACATCAAGGAGGACGCCATACTACCAAGGCCCAGCATGCTCCGCGATCTACGGTGCGGCCAACAAGCCAAAACTTTTCGAGCATTCTGGCCGAGCTTCCCAGGCTATAATAGAGTGCAAGAAGTCCCCGCCCCTGTTGCCCTGGTGACCGCGGTCTATTTTTTTTCAACCCATACCGCCTGTCTCTCAATCAGCTTCGTGTTACCAAAGTCTGAGGCCAAAACTATGTCCACTTAGTTATTTCTTTTAAAAAGATTTTTGCTGCTACAAATGGAGCTACATGCTTCTAAATGAAAGAAATCGACCACATTGTTTCTTCCAGGTTTTGAAAAGACTGCAAAAACTTCAGAAAGAACCATTGATAATATCACAAAAGATTGGCGGTTTGGGTGGTTTTGATTGGCTTTGGGGGCACATAGTATCCTCCACAGTGTCAAGCAGATTTTCGTTGTAATTTTTCCATAGAACACCAAGTAGAAAAGAAAAAAAAACTCAACTGTAAGTTTTTGTTTAATCCATCTTATTTTCTGATCGGTTTCCTCTTAATTTAATACAGCTTCCTGTGCAAAGAAAGTTGTAGATCTCTATGCACGGAGGCAAGCCTGCATTACTTCATTTGTCTATTTCAAATCAATAAATTTTACCTACTGATGATATGTGGATTACTGAGTTAGTACAGTGGTAGAGCTGTAGCTAGCAAAGACGAGACCCTGAGTTGGACCCTCACACACACAAGCACACAAAACTCAGGAAAGAAAGAAAAAAAGATCTGAATGTGGTATGCAGTGCCTGCCAATGAAACACACATGTAGCCATTAAAGAGAGCAGAGGTAGACAAAGAAATCCAGGCTTTTTTGCCCTCTCTGCCTTCAGGCTTTGATGCCAGTGAAGTCTTGGCTATATTATTTTCCGTCTCTGTTACCTTAGACAATCTCTTAACTAGCTCAGTCTTAGTTCCTAAACTATAAAATTTGGATAATACTACCCATTTGGAAGAATAGAATTAACTTGTGAAGGTGCCTACGTGCTCAATAGGTGCTCACTGAATGTTAGCCTCAAAAGATCTGTGGCTACTGCAGCCTAGCATCCTTGTCCCTCATTGATCTAAAGCCTCAGATTGGTCCCCACCAGATACGATCTCTTGCAGGTGGTTTCCCAGGGTTGGACACAATATGGTAGTCCATATCCAAATGGCGTCATCTATGTTCCTTTCAACCTGAGACTGATGCAGCATTCCAGATCTTTCTCACCTACCACATAGCAAGTGTTTAATAAAAGTTGTTGGGTCAATTATCATTCCAAATATCTATATTGTTATTATATTCCACTGAGTTTATGGAGTGATCCACCATGGAGCTGGACCTGAATCACTGGAAGGGACTTTGGAGGGAATATTGTTTCCTGTCCTGAGATCTGGCTGGTTTTATACAATCATCCTCCCACTGAAAGTCAGGCCAATGCAACAGAACACTGAAGAGATTAACTTTCTCTTTCCCAACTATCTGTTGGCAGAGAACAGCCCCATACTTACTAGCAGAGAGTCTTTGGGGCTGCATGGAATCAAGAATACCCCTTTTTCCCCTGATGGCATCAGAATAACTCCTGCCTCTGCTTTGTCACCTGCCCTTCTCTTGTAGCCCTGAAGCAGGTACCAGTGTAAGCAAAGGTTCTCCTCCAACCCTAGACTCCACATAGCTCTACTCCAGGCACTCTTGCAGAAAGCCGCAGCTACAGAAAAGCAAGAGCATTAAGCCTTTTCATTCCTGACCAGCTCTATGATTTGGAAAACCCATTTCATTTCTATATTCTATCCTTTTTGTTGTTTTGTTTTGTTTTTGTTTTTGTTTTTTGAGACAGGGTCTCACTATGTAGGGCAGGCTGACCTTGAACTCAGTTATGTAGCCCAAGGTGGCCTCGAACTCAGGACAATCCTCCTGCATCAGCCTCCCAAGTGCTGGGATTACAGGCATGCAACACCAAGGCCAGTTCTATGCTTTCTTGTAAAGAATCCTTGGGGATTCTACTTACCTCATGGGATATTCTAAAAGGTAATAAGTGAGTCCATTGAAATCCAAACCCAGCAGATAGTCAGAATCAACCAGAAAACTATTTTAAAATACAGATACCCAGATTCCACCCTAGACCTGCTGAATCAGAAGGAGCAGGAAGACAGAGGTTCAGGGTCTGCGTCTTTATTAAAGTAACCCTGATGATTACATAAAACCAGCCAGATTTGGAGACAGGAATCTATATTCTGTCCAACATCCTACCCAAAATGATTCAGATCCAGCCCCATGGTGGGACCTCCATAAACATTCACACTGAATAAATAAATGCAATGAAGCAACTGTCCAAACTTTCATCTAACAGAATAAAACAAGCTTTACCCTCTCCAAGAACTGCAGACCAAAGCCACCCTCTGCTGTTTCACAGATGTGACCCAGAACCGAAAGGGCTATTGGGTCTATGCCTTGGACTGAGGATAGGGACACGCACATATACGCACATACACATTCCCAGCCCACACCCATTTCTGTAGACATCAAAACCTGTGCTCTTCTTTGCCCTCAGTCTCCACAACTGTGACACAAAGAACTTGAAGGTAAAAGTCAGGGGTTGGGGGTATAGCTCAGAGGCACAGTGCCTTGTTTGGCAAGCACAAGGTCTTGAGTTCAATTTCTGGTACTAAACAAAAGAAAAAAAAGAAGGTAAATGTCTAAGGATAGTTGAGGTGCAAAACTCTATGATTCGTGTAAAAAACAGAAAGGTAATGGTTGTAGGCCAACCTATAATCTGAAGGTTCAGAATGGACTTGACTTATTTCATGGTATCATGATATTTAGAAGAAACCTCCATCCTGTGTGTCCTGGATCCTGCTCATGGCCCAGACAAACACTTGGAGGAGCAGCTCCAGGCTGCTGAAAGGCAGAAAACCTCTGTGACCAATGACAGTCTGGAAATTCAAGGACAAATATTTTTCACCTGAGCCATCCAATTACCATGGCATGTGATCAAATTGCCACTTGGGCCTACAGTTCCAATTTCCAGTGTCCCCAACTCTTTACAAGCAAGGGCATTAGCTTCCCATAACAGCTCTAAATAAGATAATTTAATCTTGAAAACAAGTGCTATGAAAATACAGGAAACCACATCTAATTGAAGTTATGAAAACAGGGAAGGGTATGGATGACAACCTGCCCCCGAGTTTCTTATAGCCACATCCCAGGATGTAAATGTGGAGGTGTTTGTAAGCTGAGCGCCCTTAAAACAACCTGGCTTATGGGCAACATCTGGCTATAGATTCAAGGCTGGAAATGAGCAGGGGCTTCCAGGTCCAACTCTGATCCAAACTAACAGAATGACCCTTGACCTGCCTGACAGGAAGAAGGGGGGCCTCATCCTTACTGTAGGGCTATTATACCACATGATACCCTCCAGCCCTAAAACTTGGGCTGCTTGGTAAGCAGAAACCAAAGATACAGCAAAGTAAGAGAACAAAAATAAGAACCTGAAGCCAGGGGTGATGGCACATACCTGAAACCCAACCCTTGAAAGGCTGAGGCAGGAGGATGAAGAATTCAAGGCCAGCCTGAGTTACATAGTGAGTTCAAGGCCAGCCTTGGCTGCACTAGCACCTGCTACAGGGCTACAAGACAAAGGCAAAGCAGGGTGTTAAGTGTCACACAACAGAAGTGAGAGAGACAGGCAGTAGAAAACTGGGACCAGAAGAACGTCTAGATGAATGGCTCACGTAAGCAGCCTTTTTAGCGGGAAGAAGAAAGAACCTGCACAACCCCAGCTCAGCTTTGGCCCCCTGCAGGTGAACGAACATTCACTCAAGACAGATGTCACAATGAGGCACTCCATCTGCAGCCGGGATGGGCTGCAGTCCATCTCCGATACTGCAGGTTCTCTGCTAAATCAATCAAGGGCACAGAATGTGTTTTGTCATCAAGAATCAGGAATGAGAGCGGAGGTCAGGGAAGTCGAGACAACCGGGTGCTTCGCTGAGCTATTGTTTTCCATGCAGGGAGACCAGCCAGCTCCCCTCCTTCCCAGAGAAATCTGTGCTTAGCTTAAAAGAAACCAAAATAGATACAAAGTACTTTGCTTTTGTCTGAGCATTATTACTCTGTTTTTAGCAAAATCCAAGCCACCCTCCTCTGCAGGTCAGATGATCTGTTGACAGGGAAGTGAGAGAGCGGGGGCGCGTCTCAGCCTCACCCTCACCTTCAGTCCAGGCTCCTGGGCAGGGTAAGTCTGCCTCCCTCTCTTCTTCTCATCCCTCTAAAAATACAGTGACATTCATGTATGTGATTTCCACCTTCCTGAGAGTTCTTCCTAATTTATTTTATTTTACCATGAGTGTGTAGATGTTGATATGCAGAAGTAAAGTCCATCAAGTTTTTTTGTTTGTTTGTTTTCCAGTACCTGGAATTGAACTCATGACCTTGCACTTGCCAGGTAGGTGCAGTGCCACTGAGCTAAATTACCAGCCCCCTAGTCCATCCAGTTTTAAAGCGGGGCTACCCACTACATAGTATGGGAATCAGAGTGAGAAGTGCTTCATGCTGGATACACTTCACCCGCTACCCACATTTCTTCCTTCAGAACTGAGTGTTTTCTTCATAGTCTGGTTTCAAAGAGCTAGGGCAAGATAGAGCGAAGAAGGTAATGCATGAAGGCAAGGGAGCAGAAGTGAATCCTTAGCAAAAATTGGACCTGGTTCCACCCTAACCCTCCCATCCTGACGGTTCTTACCCATGGGGGTGTTGGAGAGGGCAGGGAATAGGCTCTCTGGGGAGCTGTGAGCTTGAAGCAAGGAGCTGCAAAAGAAGGTGCCCCAGGCCTGGCTTCCATCCTGGGCATCCTGACTAGGTCTAGGGTCTCATCTCTAAGATGTTGCTAGACCAGACGCCATTGTCCACAGCTCTTAGGAATTCTTTGTGGAGAAAGGACAAAGGCCAGCATCTTTGCCAGTTCATAAATGCCATTAGGTGAAGCTCCTCCCTCCCCAGGACTCTAGAGATGCAGTCGCAAAGACATAGACAGGATCTATGCCCTCACAGACACTGTGTAAAGAAAAAAGAGAAGGTTTTATGATTGAGACTATATTGAGGAAATCCGTTATCCAATAAAAACATCCAAACTGAATTTTTATAACCTTTTATTTTAATAATATTGCCTACAATAAGATTATGCCTTTATGAAAATACAAACAATATAACCAACTGTCTCCTTTTAAACTCATTTGTTATTTTATGTAATATTTACATAGCATCAGTGATTCTTGGGCTCCGTGCTGAACACGAGGTCTTGGGGCAAGGCTCACCCAGTGGTTGTCTACACCATTTACAGGGAGATTAGAGAAATACACCTGTAGGTAAAATACTAAACCTGAACTTGGCATGGTGGCATATACCTGTAAATCCCAGCTACTGAGACTGAGGGAGACTGAAGTAGGAGGATTACAAGTTCAAGTCCAGCTTGGGCAACTTAGTGATTGGGAGGGTTGTTTTGTTTTGCAGTGCTGGGGATGGAACCTAGGGCCTTGCACTTGCTAGCAAACACTCACCACCAAGCTGCACTCCAGCCCCAGGACTAAGTACAAATTCCCACTCTGGTATATTGCCCTGAGACCCTGGGAGAGGAGCTAGACTGTAAAATTTTGACTGAGTACTCTTAATAAGGGGTGGAAGTGTAGCTCAGTGATTTAGTACTTGCCTAGCATGATCAGGGCCCTGGGTTCAATCCCCAGTAGGCCCCCCACACACACACAGGACACCAATCATATTGAATTAAAAGCCGTCCTTGCCAGGCATGGTGACGCATGCCTGTAATCCCAGCACTCAGGAGGCTGAGGCAGGAGGATCACTGAGAGTTATAAACCAGCCTGGGCTACAAAGTGAGCTCAAGGCCAGCCTGAACTGCATATCAAGACCCTGTCTCAAAAAGACAAAAAAAAAAAAAAAAGAACAAGATGTTAAAAAAACAAAAACAAAACACCCTTAATCATCTTATCTTAGGACCAGGAATATAGCTCAGCAGCATAAGTGCCTGCCTGGCAAATGCAAGGTCCTGAGTTTGATTCCTGGTGCCAAAGAAAAAAAAAGGAAATCATCTTAACTTCTATCTTATTTATATATACAAAGACCTAATTTCCAAATAAGGTCTCACATTCACAGGCACCAGGGCTTAGGGCTTGGGCTATGTTTCTAGGAGCTATGACCTGACTCACAACAAATAAAAGATATGGGTTATTTTTGGTTTTGGTTTGGTGGAAGTGTGCTGGGGATGGAACCAGGTCCTTGTGCTTGCTAGGTAAGTGCTTTCCCACTAAGCTATACCCCCAACCCCTTTTTAGCAGTTCCTGAGATACCACCAGATGCTTTCCTAAAGATCATTTCAATTTGCAATCCAACCAGTGTAACAGTCCAATGTTACCCACCTTCCTTACTCTGAGCACCAGTATTTAATTTCTTCCTTAGTTTTATTATCTGGATTTTTGCAAATTGGATAAAGGAACAATAGCATCTTGGTTTTGTTTTGTGACAAACATATTCCTCAGGAAAAAGACTCAGAAAATGCACAAAGAGCTCAGGACTCACATCATCTGTCATGGCTAAAGGAAGGTGAAGTCCGGACAAAGGGCTGGGGATGGAGCACTGGGAAGAAGCATGCCAAGCTTTCCAGCAATAGGGGGTGTTGTGGGGGCAACAAATGGCCATCACATGAGCAGGAGCTTAGGAACAGTAGACTTGCAGTAGTTAGATGCCTGGATCACAGGTTTCCTCTTGCAGAAGGCAAATATCACAAAAGAAAAAGAAAAAAAAAGTAAAGAGGACAAAAATTTCCACATATTTCCCCTAAAATTGATGCTTCTAGCAAGGAGGAAGCCATTGGCTTTCTGCAGACGGCCCAGATGCCAAGGCTGAGTCGTGTCTGGTTTGCCTATCACCACAGCAGGTTGGGACCGATGGCCACAGGGGATGAGCACACCAGCAGGCACCAAGGAAGCCATCAGCAGAGCAGCTCCACAAGGGCATCAACGCCGGGTGCCAGTGCGGTCAGATTGCTGATGCTTAGGCTGGATCCCCGCCCCTATGAATTATGCATGCCAGCTGCCTTACCCTACACCATTCATTCTAAGGTAGATATCTGTCAGCTGGGAAGAAATTTGTAAGTGTAATTTGTATTCTCAATTTTTGTCATAGTTGTGGTCATTATTTCCCCCCCATAACTCTCTGTCCTCCTCCCATATTTTCCCTCCTTCAGTTTTTAATCAGAGGGAGCTGTCAAGAGTGAATTTGAAGTCCTGCCTTCTTCCCTCAGAATGGGCTCCCTCGTGGCGATGAGGACTGGCAAGGAGTGCAGCCTCACATCCCCATGTTTATGTTTACAGTACGTATTTTTATTACCTTTGAGTGAAAGTGATTACTATAGTTATATCCTTTTTATATCAACCTATTCCTTTCATTTATTTTGAGTACAGTTTGAATTTCTACACCTCTTTCTTTTCCTGCTCCTGAAAGAAGTGGGGAGGAACAGCAGGAAGATGAAGATTCTTTTCCCCATGGCAGTGCCCTGGCTGCTTGCACAACATCCCTGCCTTCCTCTTCTGCTGCCATCACTGACTACCCCAGCCGTACTCCCATAAACAATAAAGGTTTATCCAGCTCCTGGTTCTGATGCTGGGAGGTTCATAATGGGGCAGCTGCATCAAGAGCGGTTATTGCTGCTAGTAGGACTCTGCAGAGCCCTTAGGTGGGGCAGGGCATCACTTGGTGATGCAGAGCAAGTGTGATAGCTCGGGGGTCTTTTCCTGTTCTTATAAAGCCACTACTGTCACCATGGAGGCCCACCTTCTGCCCCCTCTAACCTCCCAAAGGCCCCACCCCCAAGTACCATTAACATAGGATCATGGCAATTAAGTTTCCAACACCTGAGTTCTAAGTTTGCTGAGGTGCAGCGAACATGTGAACCACAGAAATCCCCAAAAAGACAGTCACTCTTCTGCTCCCATGGAGTGTATAAAGCATCCCCATCTTCTCCGCCTCTGAAGTAAGTCTGAAGAAGGCTTTTTCAGAGAACCCCACCTATAACCCAAGTAAAATTATAGAAAGAGCATGAAATAGAAACAAGAAGAAAAAGCACCTAGTGGCCAAGCTGAGTTCCACTGGAGTGGAAGTTGGTCTTGTTGTGCACTGTTGGTGATGAAACCCAGGGCCTCATGCATGCTAGGCAAATGCTTCACCACTGAGCCACACCCCAGCCCCTGAGGGTCTTTCTGATAGTAGAGAAGGCCTGGGTTCTAGGAGAACTCAGAAATTTCCAGAAGCAGAAACAGCATCGTCGACCTAAAACTGTCTAATGCTGTCGGCATCATCAAGGGTCAAAGCCCACAAGTTTCCTGCTCAGAGGACGGCCCTGAGCCTCCTCTTCCCTTAGCTTTTCAGTATGGCCACATGGGCATAAGATAGTCCCACAGCACTGGGTCCCTTCTCAGTGGTCACTAGATCCAGTTGGAAGATTGAGTTTCTCAGGAGCCGATTCACCATTCGAAAGACAAGGTGGACCTTACCACCCTCCTTTGTCCCTGACCCCATCCCATCTGTGGCCTGGGGAGGAGGTATTGAGCCATTCCTTTGGCAGAGAGGGCCAGAGTGGGGCCTTCCCAAGGAGACAGGGCCTGCTGCAGTGAAGTTTGCCAACTCACAAGTCCTGCACAGCTAGCAAGTTAATTTTACCTCTGTGTGAGTCTTGGTTTTCTCACCTGTACGTTCATGAAGTGATTGCCCTTAGCATTTGTTGGTGAGAATGCAGTGAGGCAGTGCACAGTAAGAACTTTGTTAAGTGATTCTTTTCAAGTTTGAATCAGATTATGGACCCTTGGGGCTCAAAAACCTCCCATCTCTCTCAGGATGATCCTGGGTGTCTTACCATCACCCCCAAAGCCTATAGGAGCTGACCCTGTTACCTCTCTGACCTTGTTTTCTACCACTGACCCCACCTAGTTGTAGCCACTCAGAGCTCTGTGTCCCTCAAGCCAAGATCCCTCTCACTCCTAAACCTTTGCTGTTGCTCTTCCCACTGCCTGGAATGAGCTTCTCCCAGACACCCCCACACCCATTCTCTCACCTTCTTGAGGTCCCTGCTCATGTCACAACTCAGAAAAACCTTCCCTGACCATCCTCCAAAGAATCACTTTGGCAACCAGGCACAGTGGCACAGGGCTATAACCCAGCTGCTGGGGAGGCTGAGGCAGAAGAATGACTGTGAAATCTAGCCACACTAGGTAATTTAGTTAGACACTGTCTCAAATAACATGAAAAGAACTAGAAGTGTAGATCAGAGGTTGAGCACTTGCCTAGTATTCCTGAGGCTCTAGGTTCAATCTTCAGTACTAAAAAAAAAGATAAAAAGAAAAAGAGAAAGGAAGGAAGGGAAGGAGAGGAAGGGAAAGAGGGATAGAAGAAGAGAGAGGCAGGAAGGGAAAAAGAACTCCTTTGATCCCCTCCATCCCCTCATCCTGCTTTATTTCTCTTTACTGCCTTCATTGTCACTTGGCATATCTCATACTTACTATATATCTGTTCTAGAAAGTAAGCCAGTAAGAATAGGAGCTTGGTGTGTCCTAGTCTGCTATAGTCTTTATGCCTGTCACAAAAGAAAATCAAGTCACCAAGACAATACCCTTAAAAGAAACTTCTAGAACTGGATGGTCCCATGTGTTTGGGAGACACGTGTGCCTCACATGGGGACCCAGTGGTCCATAAACTGTATAGGTTTATGGCTAAAGGAAGTGGAAGAGATTTGACTGGGAGAGTCAGAGAGGCTGGAGAGCTGGCCTGAGCTTCTAACTGTTTGGAGCTAAGAATGGGCAGGTGGATGGAGTGGGCTGTGCTGGAAAAGCTGGGTCTGAGGATCCTGGGGAAAAGCAGGACTAGGTGACAAAGCAGTTGGGACCAAGTGAAAAAGTGGGGCACAGTATTGAGGAACTGTTTGGGAGGGACCAAGGAAGCACAGGTCACAGACATTGGCTGTCCTTTATGGGTCCCTGAAGCAGAGACTGTCCCTTGGAAGGTACCTAGGGCAGGGACTCAAGCTACAGAGGCTGGAAGAGCAACAAGGGCCTCCCCTGATCACCTCAAATTTGTAAGAGGCTCCTTGGGAACAGAGAGCAACGCAAATTGTGATGGTTCACTTTAGGTGTCAGCTTGGCTGGATTAGATAACACCTCAAAGACAGGGAGAATCTGGGAGGGCATTTCCAGGAAGCTGGCATGAGTTGGTGGGCTCAGAGAGGAAGACAGCCCTCAAGACAAGCAACACATCTACTCAGTGGGGATCCTGGAGAAAATAAAAAGGCCCTGGGAAGAATTTACTTTCTCTGTCCTAGAGCTTGAGCACCACTTCTCCCTGTGGACAGAACTCCAGGCTCTCTGGCCTCAGGACTCCAGGACTTGTACTGGCAGTCCGGGGCTTCCTAGGTTTTCAGCCCCAGAGTGGGAGTCACACCGTTGACTTCCCTACTTCCTGTGTCTTTGAACTTATGCTCAGATGCTCTGCAGCCACCTCAGGGCCTCCAGGCTGCAGACTGCCTGTTGTGGGCTTCTCAGCCTCCATAACTACATGACTCCTCTAATACGTATGGATATGTATGTCTATTAATCTTTCTGGGAACCCTACTACACAAATGGAGTTTGCCCCAGGAATTGGAGGTCCTGTGAACACACATGCGCAGGAGGGAGACAAGAAGAAACTGCTGCTGTGTAGGTTGTGAGACTTGTGTGATGTGCGTAGAAGTGGCCATTCAGTCATAGCTGCTCAGCAGCTGTATTACAGTTTGAAAGACATTGTTCCCCCCAAAGTTCATGTTGAAATTGAATCACCAGTGTGATAGTATCAAGAAGAGGGCCCTTGAAGAAATAGTTAAGGACTGATACGTATTTTGTTCGTGATTTTCGCCCATGGTTCCTGGCTCTTGACTTCCTGCCCAGAACAGGCGGTAGAAACTGGAAGTTCTCTTTCTCAAAGCAAATCAGAGAATTGCTAGCCTTCCTCTGCCTTTAGTTAAAACCAAACAACAATTCTCTGACCTACCTTTTCCAATAGGTCAACTAGTGAGACACCTCCCCCTCCATTCTAGAGGGGTCCTGCCCATGCCCTGCAGGGAGGAATGCTTCCCAGAGAGGCCAAGAATGCTGGACAGACAGACCTGGCTGGGCTTCCCACCTGGTCTATCAGCATAAGATATGCAACGTGATCTCCAGAAACACCCAGAAGGACAGAGGACAGGGTGCCAGAGCTTCTGGACAGCTGAGTCCATGGAGGTCTCAATGGTGCCTGGAGAAGGCAGAGAAGCTCTGCCCTTCCCACAGGCCACACCGGAAGCACTTTTCATCTGTATCCTTTGTGTTGTCCTTTATATTGTCCTGGTGTGTGCCCCTGAGTCCTGTGGCTGCTCAAGCAAGTTGTACCGTATCACGAGATATGACTGAAAAATACAGTGAATGTTAAAACTTGTTTTTTATTATAGTAAAAAACATTGCCATGAATCCCCTTAAAATATTCTCCCTCTCTTTGAACACATGTATACGTTGTTCTTGCCACTTTCTGTAGCAGTTCTGGAAGTCTTTCATGGCCTTAAGTGACGTGATAAAAACGTGGTGAATGCTGCTGCTGGTGCCACTTTAATGGAAAGATAGGCATGTAAAAACATTCTAGTGTGTCCTCATCCACCTTATTTACTGGCTCCAGCACCATGGGACTTCTACTTCTTCCCCAAAGTCAGAATGACCATCACAGGGAAATGTTTTGAATAACTCAGACCAGCCATAACAGCTCATCTAACAGTACTCATGAAAGAAGACTTTCAGAACTGCTTCAGAAAGTGGCAAGAAGGATGGGATATGTGTGTTCAAAGCAAGGGGAAGGATTTTGAGGGGGATTAAGGGCAATGCATCTTTCACCATAATAAATCTGTTAACTTAAATATTCACCATATACTTCAGCCATACTATACCCAATTGGCCAGAAGCACAATGAAATCAATCACCCGAGTCTGCATGGCTGGCTTCTGGGGGTGGTACTCTTGGGGACTGAGCTCTCCACCTGTGCAATCTGATGCTGCCTCCAGGCTAACAGTGACAGCACTGAATTGGATCAGAGAACACCAGCATCAAAACTATGAGAAATAGATTTCTACTCTTTATACACTACCAAGCCTCAGCACCAGTGGGTCAAAGATACCACGTGTCACACACAACTTATGCCACCATTCTCAGCCTCAGCACTACTGACATTTTGAGCAAATGATTCCTTTTTTTTAATTTATAATTTAGCACTTTTTAAAATTTGGTAAAATATATGTAACATAAAATTTACCATTTTAACCATTTTTAATGCATTAAGTTCAGTAGCATTAAGTACATTCACACTGTTGCACGCCCATCCCGGTGATGTATCTGCAGAACTCCTTCATCGTCCCAAACTGAAACTTTGTCCACGTTAGATAATTCCTCCCACGTTTTCCTGAGCCCCTCGCAATGTTCATCCACTGACTATGAATTCAACTATTCTGGGGATCTCATGTAGGTGCAATGGTACAACATGTGTCCTTTGGCTTATTCTACCTGTTTTCAAGTTTCCTCCATACTACAGCATTGTTCTCACCTATTTTGTGCTGCTGTGACACCACAGACTGGGAAACTATAAAGAACAGAAAACTATTCCTCACAGCTCTGAAAGCCAGAAGTCCAAGATGAAGGGGCCCAACACAGGTTTCTTGTCTAGTGAAGGCTGTTCTCTGCTTCCAACACAGTACCTTGAGCACTCTGTCCTTCTGTGGAGGAATGCTGTGTCCTCACTCTCAGAAGGTGAAGGGCAAAAGGCACAAGTTCCCTCCTCTAAAGTCCTCTTCTAAGGACACCTAATCCTACCCACAAGGGGGAGCTCTCATGATCTCGGCATCTTCCGAAGGCCCCACCTCTTAATGCCATCACAATATGGAGAGGCCACAATCAAATGATAGCAAGTGTGTGTCAGAATTCTCTTCCTTTTCAGGGCTGAAAAATACTTTGAGGAAATTATGTTTTTGCTATGGAGCTGTCCTGGACTCTTGGTATGTTCTGCAGCATCCTGGAGCTCTGCCCATGAGAGGCCAATAGCACCTCCCTCTCCCTGATCACAACCAAAAATGTCTCCAGACTTTGCTATGCTTTGTCCAGTCGCATTAGAATCCTCACTCTGCACATCACATGGGAAGACCCGAGTCTCTCTGAAGGTACCTGAGCTCTCCATGAAGCAGCCATGGCCCGGCAAAGGGAACTCGTCTCCAGCCAGAAGCAGCCAGCTCCTTGGCCTGGTCACAGAGTTACAACCATGTGCATTTCATGTCAGGATCACAGTAATATCAGGGCAGACTCTGGGAGCCTGCCTGGGCAGGCTGTAAGTTGTAAGGCATGATTTCAGCAGCAAGCTTCTTCCTCTGGCCCTGCCAATCCAGCTCAGTTCGGATCCACAAACATTCCGAGTTTTGACTCATATTGTAAGTTCATGCCTGGCCTGGGCAACTTAGGAAAACCCCATTTTAAAATAAAAAGTTAAAAAGGGGCTGGGGTTGTAGCTCAGTGCAGAGGCTGTGGGCTCAATCCCCAGTGCCAGAAGAAAAAAAACTTAGGGCAGATTTTCACATGGCCAAACATTGATCTTTTTCTAAATGATAAGAAAAATGTCTTCTGCCTTCTGAAATGCATATGAAGCACATGGCAAACCAGCTTGGCTCTCGCCCCCTCCCAAAAGCTTATTGCTGGCCCCTCGGTCCATATCTCACATCTGGGGAGACATAAATCCTACTTAGAGGCAAACCTCAAGAGGTTCGTGAAACATGTAAAAGTCAGGTAGCCAGGCCTGCTTTGCCCTTGAACACAAAAGCTGGATTTTCTTCAGTAATCCAGGCCCTTCATGAAAAAACCCAAGAGCAAGGAAACCTTACAGCACAATCCATAAAACACACATACATCCAAAAAGAGCGAGTCTGGCAGTCCAGGCAGCTGACAGCCACAACTTGGGCATGCTTTCAGCAGCAAGCTTCTTCCTCTGGCCCTGCCAATCCAGCTCAATTCGGATCCACAAACATTCCGAGTTTCGACTCAAGCCTTCCAGATCTCTGCTCAGACACATCAGACACAGAGAAAGGTTTTTATTTCCTAGTAAGCCTTGGGGAAAGAAAGATGAATTTGTAGGGGATTTAGGAGTGAACAAGATACCTGAGCCCCTCAGGATCCCCTGGGCATACAATGAGTTTTGTTTGCTCAAGCATGGTTCACAAGCATTGAATGAGGAGTCAGTGAATCTCGGACTTGGAATCAGAAAGACAGATTGTGGGAAAAACGAATCTCCTTTCCAGGGCAAGAGAAGCAGCCACCCGGTTCCCTCTGGAGTATCCACATTTGTCACAATTTTTTGCCCCTCTCTGTGTCCCTCCTTTGTGTATCTTGCAGCACTTCTCATGAAGGTGGAACATACTTACCCTCACCCTGACTGCAAGTCTCTTTCTTTCTTTCTTTCTTTCTTTCTTTCTTTCTTTCTTTCTTTCTTTCTTTCTTTCTTTCTTTCTTTCTTTCTTTTTTTGTATTGGTTGAACCCAGGACCACACATGTGCCGGCCAAGCACTCTACCACTGAACTATAACCTGTCTTTTGTTTTTTGTTTTTTTTTTAAGACATGGTCTCCCGGGGCTGGGGATTTAGCTCAGCGGCAAAAAGCGCCTGCCTGGCAAGCGCAAGGCCGTGAGTTCGGTTCCCGGTACCGGAGAATAACCAAAAAAAAAAAAAAAAAAAAAAAGACAAAACAAAGACATGGTCTCCCTAAGTTGACCCCAGACTGGCCTCACATTTGTGATCCTCCTGCCTCAACCTCCCTAGTAGCTTGGATTACAGGTATGCACCACACGCCATCTGCTGTGTGAAGCAGAGTCACCCCACCTAGCCCCACATCCATGGGAATGGATGATGCAGCATGACACCAGTGAGTTTGGGGCTGGCTTGTGTTGGGCATTATGGTGCTGCAGTAGACAAATCAGAACTGGGTTAAGGCATGCCTGGTACTCCCTGAGTGCCCACTGCCTGGTGCACAGAACCTGCTCAGTTGGACAAACGAGGAATGCTCTGCCTCACTGGGCTCCCCAGTCCCTTCACCACTACTCACTTTGGCACGGTGACTTTTAGGTGCTGATGGTGCGTGCCTCTTTCCCAGCAGGACTTGGGTGGCCCAACTCTGAAACAACCCAGAATCAGTTGTGAATTTATCTCCCTAGGAGCTATTTTATGACAGAGTCTCCCTGGATCTGCTTATGACCATGGCACATGGGGGAGTTCCCAGTTAAGGGGAGGATATGGTCCTGGCCTCAGGAGAAGGTATGTCAAGGAGGCTGATGGCTATCACCACTGAGGGCTCAGGTGAGGGACGGTCAGACCACAGGTGGGTGGGCCAAGCCCCTCAGCCTTGTGGCTCCACCCTCTCTGGCCCCTTGCTAGTAGGGGGGCTGCCTCCTGACCACTCCCACTCTGCGCTCCCCTTCTAATGGTCCTGCCCTCTACACCCTTCCCTTCTTGGTCCTTCCCAGAGGTGACCAGTCCTGCACAGACCTCTGCTTTCCCATGTTCACAGAAGCACGGTCACCAGAGCCAGGAGGGGGCAGCCAGGGGTCCATCCACAGATGAGTGGGTACACGAGATGTGGCTGTCCATACATGGGAATATTGTGTAGCAGTGAAAAAATGTAGCACAGTGGTAGAGGACTTACCTGACATGAGTGAGTCCTTGAGTTCCATGCCCAGCATGGGGGAATAAAAGGCAATTCTGGCACCTACTGTAACAAGGGGAGCCCCTGAGGACTCTGTACTCAGTGAAAGAAGATGGATGCAAAAAGACAAACAGGACAGGGGTCACTTATCAAAGGTTCTTAGAGTGTCAAATTCCTGGAGGCAGAAAGGAGGAGGTTGCCAGAGACTAGGAAGAGAGAATGAGGAGTCGTTTAATGAAGACAGAGCTTCCATGGGGTAAGATGAAAGCTCTGAGGATGGACAGTGCTGATGGTCGCACAGCAGTGTGAATGTGCTGAATGCCACCGAGCTGCAAACTTTGAAATGATCAAAATCCTGTTATGTTACGCAGTAAATCCTATGCTGCATATATTTCTGTACATTTCTAAAACATGGCCGATCCATGCTCCAACTGCTTGAACCCAGCTCCCAGCAAGCTGTTGGCAAGCAGAGTGACCCAGGGCCTCAAGTGTGCATGGGAAAGGTGTGGCTACCTGCTCCACCCTCCAGTCTCCTGGATACAGCAGGATTCTCCAGTCCTGCATGGCTTTAACTTACCTGAAGGGACTGCCAGCGGTGCCCCGAGCATAGGTGACAGAGAAAGAGGGAGAGGATGACCCGGTGCTCTGTTCTCTACAGAACAGCATCACAGACTGTGCAAAGTGGCTGGGGTGGAAAAGGTTCCATGGACGGGAGCTCTGTGCATGGAGGATACACAGTATGTGGTGGGAGAACTTGAGCAGGTAGGATTCATTTGGTTGGAGAAGGAGGGTGAGAACAACAGGGCAACTAAGAGAAAAGACAGTGGGAAAATCAAGGAGAGTGGCTGAGGGCTGCCACGCCCAGAAGGTACAGTGCTGGCCCAACTGCCCCTCTCTGCCCTCCTCCGTGCCCTCTCCTCTCCCACCTGCCCTCTGCCTTCCACCTCTTCTACCTCCCCTTCTTCCCTGAGCCTCTGCTGCCTTTGAGGAGGACAGCCTAGTAGAGCTTGGCAGTTGTGACATCCTCTGTAGAGCATCCCATGTGGCAGAACCTGCAGAACCTTGGTCTGGAGCCTGGAGGAGCTGGATCCTGCTGACAGCCACCTGAGTGGTCTCAGAGGAAGAGCCCTTTCCAAGGGGCCCTGAGTGGACCACAACCTCTTGAGGGACTCAGAGCTGGAGGTTGCCATCACACCCCAGTTCTGACCCAGGAAAGTTGTAATAAAGTGGTGTCTTTTCTTTGGTTGTTTTTGTTTTTGCAGTGCTGGGAATGGAAACCAGGGCTATTTGTTTTTGCAGTGATGGGCAAGTGCTCTACCACTGAGCCACACTCTCAGCCTGAAGTTGTTTTGAGTCACTAAGTTTTGGGGTTGGTTACACAGCAATAGGTAACAACACACTGGTTGACTGTTTATACCCAGACTGGACCCATTTCTCTCTGTTGGAGAACCCTCTGATCACTCATCAACTCCCCTGTGCCAGCTCTTAGCTCTCTGCCGAGCACCCTCCCCTGCTCTGTGTCACGCTTTTCCACCCTCACCTACTCACAACTTCACCTAATACACAAACACTCATTCATTATCACTACGCTGCCATCTCAGGTCCCTCTTTCCCATGTTCACAGAAGCATGGTCACCAGAGCCAGGAGGGAGCAGCCAGGGGTCCATCCACAGATGAGTGCGCACATGAGATGTGGCTGTCCATACATGAGAATGTTGTGTAGCAGTGAAAAAGCGCAGCACAATGGTAGAGAACTTACCTGACAGAACTGTTTAAGCAGAACTGTCCCTCAAGCTGCCTGGACACTGTAGATGTCTACCAAGAGCATCATATTCCCTGGACTCCCTGGGCTGAGAGTCTATTTCCACTCCCAAAGCTTTGGGCCCTCATTTCCCTGGCAGCGAAAGGGCAGAAATACATCCACCACCTCTGTGGCTTACTTGTGTATGCAGGAATCACAGCTATGGCTGCACACCCGCAATCTCAGCTCTGTACCATAATCTGGTCTCTGAGAAGAGATTGGGTTCATTGACTTTGAGGGTCTTACAGCTAAGTTTGAATCCTTAAATACCAAGGGGTCAGTGGACCTCTGCCCTTCCAAGCTAGGCCACTTTGGGATACTTCCCGCCAATCCCATCCCTTTAGGGGTCTACTGTTAGAGGCAATGAATGTGTGTGTATTTTGTTTGTATGTGTCAGGAATCAAACCCAGGTGCTTGTGCTGCCAGGCAGGCATTTGTGCCACTGAGCTATATCCCCGGCCTGAGGCAATGAATGTGAAGGGTGCCTTTTTCCAACCTGGCCACAGGAGCAATGAGCTGCTGTAGCCCAAAGACCCTGTCTGGTTTTGCCTCTCCGACTGTCCTTTCCATTGAGAAAAAATACATTGCCATTCAGGTTCAGTATTCAGTCTCTGTTGGTTTATCATGAGTCAGTTCCCCAGAGCTTGAGCTCAAAATGGCTGACTTCATACCACACTGACCCTCCTCTGAGCTGCTTGGCACTGCTCTGGCTCATCCTTCACAACAACATACTTGAATTGTCACAGTGTTATCTTGTTTTACAATAACAACCTGTGGGCTGGGGATGCTCAGTAGTAGATGCTTACCTAACATGCAGGAAACCCTGGGTTCTACTTTGAGTACCGTAAATAAAATAAAATAACAACCTTAATTTGACCTTGCTACCCAAGAATTTAGCTCAAGCCAGGCATAGTAGTACACACTTGCAATCCCAGCACTCTGGGAGGCTGAGGCAAGTGGATCACAGATTGGAGTTTAGCCTGGGAGCTTAGTGGCTTAGCGAGACCCTGTCTCAGAATAAAAAAAATAAAAATGAGCTGAAGATGTATGTAGCTCAGTATGAAGTCCTTAAGTCCAATCACTAGCACTGAAGGAAAAAACAAAACCTAGCTGTAAGAGCTGGTCAGGCTACAGAGAAAAAAAGGCCAGCTGTAAATCAGGTGCCCTCATAACACCAAGATCCATTAATCCTTCAGAAAAAAAAAAAAATCCTTCAGGAAAAGATTTGCTACCCGTAAGCATTGGAGGACAGACAAGAAATCCTTTCCTGGCCAAGCTT
Organism: Chinchilla lanigera; assembly: GCF_000276665.1. Taxonomy (NCBI): domain Eukaryota; kingdom Metazoa; phylum Chordata; class Mammalia; order Rodentia; family Chinchillidae; genus Chinchilla; species Chinchilla lanigera. Next base: position 2,421,382 of record NW_004955506.1, read on the forward strand.
GGTGGTGCACACTTACAATCCCAGCACTCTGAAGACTGAGGCAAGACAATTGCTGAAGTTCAAGGCCAGCCTGGGCTACATAATGAGACCCTGTCTCAAAAAAAAGGAAAAAAAAAGAAAGAAAGAAAGAA
>NW_004955506.1:2421702-2447318 GCF_000276665.1 Chinchilla lanigera
CAGATCCTCTCCCAGGTTTCCTGGAGGCTCTGGCACCACAGCAGAAGCACCTCAGGATTTCATAGGTGACCTTCTGGGGTGTCAGGGACATCAGTGTCCTATCCAGAGCCTCATCATTTGCAGCTGCATCAACACCCCAGACACAGCCCAAAGGATTGTTACCAGTGCTCTGGGCTCTGCTTATGCCCAGACTGTAACTGGGAGAAGAAGCTGATCATGATTTTTTGAAGAGAAAATGAGCTGCCCCCATAACCTGCACGATCTAAATGACCCCTAGACTGGGAGTTCCCTGGGCCCCTTTTGCCCTCCAGCACACAGGGACTCAACATGTGCATGTAGGAGGGATACTTGGGCATCCCGTGGACCGGTGGAGGCACAGGAGTGTGGATGGGTATTCGGGTGGGTAATGAGTAGATTTATAGATGAATGAGCAAATGAATTTGGGCCAAAAATTGCCTAGGATCCATAGCTCTCCAACCTTGGAACTGATTTTGTTAAATGGGGAGAAAGGTCATTTCTTTTTTTACTCCCTCCATAAGGCTGTTGCGAGACTAAAAAAATAGATGATACAAGCCAAAGCTCTTTGGCTACTGAGGCAGAATTGTGCCAGTGAAAGAAATTATTATACAAAAGAGAATGCTCTCTTCAGTCTAACCTCAGAACCACTTCAGGGAGATGGTGATTCATGTAATCACATTTGGGTCCTGTTGCAAGACACAGCACCTGCTAGCTCTTGGAGGTGGGATTCAAAACTACTGAGCCTCTATCAGATATGCTACCTCTCCTTAGATGGGAGGTGGGCATTATGCAGTTTATTCTCCTACATATCTGGACCTTGTGCCTCCTACAGGACTCTAAGCTTGCAGAGCTCAGATCTGCATCTGGACCAAAGATCTATGTTTTCTGGGAAAATGAGTCACTAAGAAACATCCAGAGACCTGTTCAGGAGGCTTCAATAAAATTACCAAATCAAGCTGGGTATGGTAGTGTACACCTATAATCCCAGCACTCTGGGAGAATGAAGCAGGAGGATTGCAAGTTTGAACTGTGCCTGGATAGTTTAGTGACTTAGCAAGACACTGCCTGAAAATTAAAAATTTAAAAAGGGTCTGGGGATACAGCTTAGTTTGAAGGCCCAGGGTTCAATCCCCAGTGCCACAATAAATAAATAAATAAGTAAAGTTTATTGTTGTTGTACAATTTTATAAAAAGATAACAATAGATAAATAAAAGTGTGAAATACCATCTACCGACTGTCTTTCAACACTTCTGAGATCGGGCATGATGGCACACCCTTCAAATATCAATGCTCAAGAGGCTGAGGCAGGAGGATCACAGCAAGTTTGAGGCCAGCATGGGCTACATAGTGAATTCAAGGCCAGCCTGAACTGCATAGTGAGACCCTGTCTCAAAAAAATAAAAATAAAGATAAAAACTGAATTGAGAGATTGACATTGGAAGTGGTGTTTTACATACAGTATCTATGAGTGGGTAGAAGTGGAGCAGGCCCTACTGGGGACTGAAGCCAGAGTCTTTACACCAAACTACATCTTTAGCCCTTTTCTATTTTTTATTTTGAGTCAGGGTCTCACTAAGTTATTAAGTTGCCCAGGTTGGCTTAAACTTGCAATCCTACCTCAGCCCCCCAGAGTGCTAGAATTACAGGAACGTGCAGCTTTGGAGCCATATTTTACTACAGATGATGGGTTTGGATAGCTGTGAGAAGGGGACAAAGAAGGGAATGGAGCTGTGATCCTCCAGGTCTAGTTAAAGAGCCCTGCACAGTGACCTTTGGATGAAAACACCCCCTGGACTGCAGATGACAGGGTGGAGGTGATTTGGGGCCCAGGTCTGCTCAAGTGGTAACACCTGAAGCAGGCCCTGGGAGCCTTTACCCCCTCCTTTCTGTTTTCTTTTTGTGCCTCCTCTTCCCCCTGAATGGGGGCCAACTCTGAACTGGTGGCAGGAGTGGGAGTCTGAGCCCGCCTGCCCCGTCCTCTTTCTCCCCACTCCAGGCATTGGACATCGTCAGCAGAGGCCACTGCCTACCAGGGGAGGCAGAGTGCCAGCTCGTGTTGCATGTGCACCAGGCCTGGGGGTCTGGAACCAGAAGGGAAGGGGGTGTAACTGTCACAGCAAGCACAGGCTTGTCTTCAGAGCACAGCCCCCACCCTGCATGCCAGCAGCCCCCACCACAGGGCTCACTAGGGGACAAGAGCCAGAGGACACAGTGGCAGTTTTTATGCATGACAGCTCTATGAAAAGGGCATAGCATTTACTTTGCAAATCTGAGACTGGAGATTGGTGAACTGACCAAAGTGAGTAAATATCAAGGGTTAAAACACAGGTCTCTGCGTCACTGTCCCTGAGGCTGAGTTGCAGATATCATCCTTTAGAAAGGACAGGAGCTGAGGGTCAGGAGGAGCTCAGCAGCATTCAGTTCCTCACATCACAGTCACACACTTCAGGAATGCGATGAAACAGCTCTATTTTAGCCTCATACAGTTCCCAGGAGCTGGACCCCAAGTGATCTCTAATTATTACAGAATCTCTGATTTCTGGGCCAGTTTCCAAACCCATTATTGTGGCTGTTCATCAGAGGCGGCCAGAGCTGAGACCCATGGACAAACCATCAGCGAAGTCTGGCCAGAGGAGAACGGGACATGCTGAGAGGCCCAGCTGTGGGTCCAGGCCTCCTCATTCCCTGGAGGACATCTGGGAAAAGGAGTGGCCTGAGCTCACTCAAGACATTTAAATCCAGTTGCAGAGAAGGTGGATGGAGGATGGCATTCTAGTGACTTCTGGCTTTCAGACCCCTTCCTCAAAAGCCTCTTACTTGGGAGAATCCCACCCGCCAGGCGCCATTCAGTAGTGGGGCAGGGTCTTGTCTTTGGTTGTCACACTGCTGGGGACACTAGTGACACAGAGTAGATAGGAGTCAGAGGTGCCAAATGCTATGTGGTGAACAAGCAGTTAATTTTGAGTGTCAATTTGGCCATGCTACAGTGCCTAGCTGTTGGGTCAAACACCCATTTAGATGTTTTTGTGAAGAGCTTTTTAGATGAGATTAGCATTTGCATCATTATCCTGAGTAACGCAAATCACGCTCCATCGTGTGTGTGGGCCTTGTCCAAACAGGTGAAGGCTTTAACAGCAAAGAGCTTCCTGGAAGAGGAAGGACTTCAGGCAGCCTCTGGCCTCCAGTCTGAAACACCCAGCCCTGCAGGAATGTGCAGGATGCCTGCCACCATGCAGTCTTCATACTCATTGCCCCCACAGTCAAGAGAGCCAAACCCTGAAAGTTCATCTGTGTATGTGCGGATCCTCTTGCCTCAGCCTCCAGAGTGTTAGGATTAAACCCAGGGCCTTTGCACTTAGCTATATCTCTTGCACTTTTTAAATTTTTTTATATTTATTTTGAAACAGGGTTTTAATAAATTGCCAAGTTGCCCAGGCTGGGCTCAAAATTGCAATTCTCCAGCCTCAGCCTCCCAGAATGCTGGGATTACAAATGTGTGCCACCACATTTGGCTTAAGTCTCTTTCTTTCTCCCTCTAAAATGAAGGAACAAGATGAGAGATGACCCTGTGTTAAAATTGTGTGACTGGACATTAGAAGCTACCCCTTCAGGCAGTGGATTTGGAAGAGATGCTGTTCTGATGCTGATTGCCCATCTGGCCCCCTTCAGAGCTGACCCACACACCTGCCCTCCTGCCCCAGGCCTCCCGGAAGCCAGCAGCCCCTTGGCAAACTCTGGCCTTAGCTCCTCTCGCTGCATCTCCCAGACAGGCTCTGAGCCTGTTGTTGATCAGTAAAACTGGATTGTTCAGGGCAACAACAAAATCTATACACTGTGAAAGTTCCAGGGTGGATTTCTGGCCCAAGTTTTGTAGTCAGATTGTCCTGGAGGTGGTTGTTCAGAAAGCCCAGGGCACAGCCCTGCTTAGAAGTGCAGATGCCCAGGGACTGGGTAGTTGGGAGAGATCTGAAGTAGTTCTCTATCTTTCCCTGCTGCTGGAGGCTGGAAAGCTGCCTGGAGTGGGGCAGAGTGTTAGGAATCCTAGGGAGAGCGCCACAGACTGCCCAGAGGGCCAGAGAAAGTTAATGTTTTTCATTAAATAAGAGTGCTGGGGTTTTTCCGTTGTAAGTGCCAAACTCACTTATTCACGCTACAGACTCCACCTTTGCTGCGCTGGGTGCTGGGGTCACTCAGTGCCAGGGTGACAGCCTCCCTGAGTGCAAGGGTTTGCAGTCAGCTCACTGCTCATCACAGAAGACTGCAGTGTTTTTTTAAGGAGAAAGGAAACGAAGTCCCCCATGATCGTCCACATTTTGGTGAGCTTCTGATCTTTTCACTATACTTTCATTAAGGTTTCTGTTTTGTTTTGGCTTGTTTTGTTTTGCTGTCCTGGGGCTGGAACTGAGAGCCTCATACATGCTAGGCAAGTGCTGCATCATCGTGGGGCAACATTCCCTGCCCAAAATATTATTTTCTTTGCAGGTCCGGTGTGGATGTGATCATATCCACAAAGTACAATTTGGTACACTGTTATTGGATATATTATTTCTGTATTATTTAAAATTCTTCATAAAGGTGAAAAAATAGCTAGGATACATCTGCAAACCCGGCACTCTGGGAGGCTGAGGCAGGAGGATCACAAATTGGAGCCCAACCCAGGCAATTTAGCAACATACTGAGACCTTGTCTCAAAAAATAATATGTATATTAAAAGGGGTGGGGATGTAGCTTAGTGTGAAGGCTCTGGGTTCAGTCCCTGGTACTGCAATCAATCAACAATTTTTAAAAGGACTTATCTTTTCAGTGGTGTCCTGGTATTCTACTAAGCAGCTATTACTATCATTTACCATCTTTTCTTTTTTCAGTCTCCAGCCTTTTTTATTGTTTTGAGACTGGATCTCACTAAATTGCTCAGGCTGGACTCAAACTTGCAATCCTCTGCCTTGCCCTCCCGTGTCACTGGGATTACAGATGTGCCTGGCTTCTGGGCTTCGTTCTTCTTGCATTCTGAGCGCACAGCTACCTGGCTGAATTCACAGTGTGATCATCAGTGCAGTCCTTGCTGAGCTCCCACAGGGGACCCTGTGTCAGTGTGCAGAGCCAAGGAAGGCCACTGCTGCAGGACACACAGGCAAGGAGTACCTAGAGTCTGGTCCTGATGCCTGGAGATTTGCTCCAGAAGAGAGGCAAGTGTACTTATCTTTGGGAGGTTTTGTTTACTCTTAACAAATTATTATTCTTAATCATGACAAAATATCCATAATAATAGTATTTGCCATCTTAACCATTTTAAGTGTACATTAAGTAGCGATACTATCATTTGCCATCCTTTTTTTAGATTTTGGTCCTGGGGATTGGACCCAAGGCCTTTACACTGAGCTACATCCCCAGTGTCTTTTATCATTTTGAAATAGGCTCTGTGGCTTTAGCACATTCACACTATTGTGCAACCATCCCCACCATTTACCTCCAGGACTTTTTCATCTTCTCAAACTGAAATTGTGTTCCCAATAAATGATTCCCCATGCCCCTCCCACCCCCACCCCCCCGGTAACCCCATTCTATTTTCTGTCTCCTGAATCTGACAACCTGGATGATCTAGGGACCATCTGCAGTAGAATCATACAGTACAGTGTCTGACCTGGGTTACTTCCCATGAAGTCCTAAGTTCATCGACAGTACAGAGTATGACAGAATGTCATGCCTTCCTAAAGCTGAATAATCTCCCATTGTAGGGCCAAACCACACTTTTTTTATCCACCTATCCACAGAGGAGAATTTCACTTGTATCTGACTTTTAGCTATCCTGCACAGTGCTGCTATGAAGTTGGGTATACAAACATCTCTCCCAGCTGGGTTTAGCTTGGGCTGTTTCTATTGTTTTCATAATGATCCTTTGCCTCATAGAATTGTAAGTTGATATTTTTGTTTGTTTTGCATGGTAGTTCAATGGAACCTAAGGCCTCACAAATGCTAGGCCCAAGCTCTACCAGCGATCTACACCTCAGCTCCCAAGCAGCTCAAGTCCAAGTCTCCTCTGAGCTCTGAACAAGTGCAGTCAATACCTACTGAGCCCTCATGTAACCCTGGCTGATGCTGAGAATGTCACACATGCCAGGTGTGGTAGTGCATGCCTGTAATCTCAGGATTCAGGAGGCTGAGGCAGGAGAATCACTACAAGTTTGAGGCTAACCTGGGGCTACAAAGTAAGTTCAAGGCCAGCCCAAACTACATAGAAAAGCCCTGTCTCAAAAAGAAAGAGAGAGAGAGAGAGAGAGAGAGTCACATGGTCTTCCCAAACCTGCATAGGAGAAGTCCTTATTACTAGCCCCATTTTAAAATTAGGAAACTGAGGCTTAGGAAGAATGAGAACCTTGGCTGAGGTCACACAGTAACTTGCTGGGCAGATCTTTGACCCAGGCACTCAGATGGCTGAGCCCATGTTCTGAGCTACTTTGTTCTACGGTTTGAGTGGCCCTGGGACAAGAGGAGAGGCAAGTGTGACGCTGTCCCTGTGTGGAAAACCACAAGTCAGACAAGGGTCGCTGGTTATTCCCTCTGATTCCTGTGCCAAGTCTCAGTTGTTAACAGACCTTCCTCTGCTCTTTCCTCCCTTCAGACACGATGTCCCCAGGATGTTTCTATCTCCGTCTAGTTCCGTTCCACTGTCCTGCAGCTCAGCAGAGGCATGGTGACATCATGAAGCCACAAGAGGCAACCTGTCTTCTGAGCCCCGAAAGAATCAGACAAGAGAAAGGTTAGGAGCCAGGGGGAGCTAAAAGCCCCTAAAAGTTTAAAGAGATTCTGCCAAATGGGTGATTGGCTCCCACCGAGATCAGTTTTAATCAATTATTAAATAATAGTTTAATATTTTAAGAGTTTGTTCAATCACAGAAAAAGGAAAACATTTCATAATTTTTCCCTTACAAGTCTTCCAAAATAAGAAACAGAAAAACCCCTAAAACAAGAACAGATATGTTGCATAGGTTTTTTAAATACCCTATTAAAATAATTAGATGTCTTCATTTTTACATTTTAACTTCTTTTCTTTTCTCTGTGAAGCAAGCGTGCAACACAGACTGAGTTCTGCTGGCTGGCTGCAGTGCAGTGCCCAGCCTTGTTCCAGATCACCAGGAGACACCATACTGTCCTACCTTACCCTGGTTTTCTGGTGGTAGCAGGACAGCCACCCTCAAAGCCCCTGGCAGCGGGCCAGGGGAGTGAGGCCCAGCACCTCCTCCATGACCTTGCACCGTCCATCCTCCAAAGCCTGGGACTAAGCCTCTCCTTTGCTGCTGCCTAAGCCCTGCCTTTCCAGAGTCAATAATTTAGGAACTGGGGTAGAGGGCAGCAGGAGAGGTAAGGGTCGAAGCACATGAACACCTACGTGAGCAACTCTGAAATAATAGAGGTGACACAGCTCTCATTTTATTTTGTGGTCAGTTCTCCATTTGGGAGTCTAATACAATATGCCTTTTACACCCTTTATACAGGCATCTGTGTGTCCATCCACCCTCCACCCATCCATCCATCTACCCATGCACCCATTTATCCATCTACCCACCACCCACCCACCTGTCTGCTCATTCACTTTCCCACCCTCTACCTATCATCCATCCAACCATCCATTCATCTACATACCTGGTATTCATGCATCTATCTACCTCCCACCCCCACCCCTCCATCCATCCATGTAACATCTACCAGGCCACAGTGTAAGTCAGGGATTCATTGAGCTCATTCTCTGGAGAGGAGACAGGCCTGGTACCCTATGTGCCATCCATGTTGCTGGGTACTAAGTCTACATATGTTTAAGGAATACTAGTCACAAAAGGAAAGTGTCCCATTTTAGAGCAGGTGGCCCTCAGAGAAAGGCCTCTGCTCAGCCTGAGGAAGTCACAGAGGCCCACAGGCAGACCGGATGGGATTGTTGCTCCAAGCAGAGGGAACAAACTGAAACTTGGGATCGTTGTCTCTGCTTAGTACACCCTGCTCCCCAGTGTCCATTTTACAGTCCATCCCTTGGGGCTGGAAAATGGGGATCATTTTGAGTGGTCTGTGTGCTGGGTAGCCCCCGTATTTCCTGCCTGCCCATCTTCCAGGGGCAACTCATGGGAAGGGGCACACAAGGGTTGGAGACATTTCTATAGATTATTTTAATTCACTTGCCGTATCTAGATCATGCCATGTCCTAATTAATGCAGACCTTCAAGATTGCTCTGTGTTTGCAAGTTTTCTGAAATGGGCCAGCGCTCTGTGCTCCAGCTGTCTCTGCCTCCCCACCCAGAGCTTTCTTTCCCTGCCCACCACAGCCCCTAGACACCCCAGCTTCTGTTCATGGGGGAGGTCTCGCTGCATAGCAGAAACAGGAGAACTTGCCTTTGGCTTTTTTCAACTCCGAGCCTCACTAACCAAGAGCATTTTATAACTGATTCACATCCTCAGAAGTCACAGGTGACTAATATGCCCAAGAATTCCCAAGCTGCTCCCGGCCGCCAGTCCCATTGTTGCCATGATTGTGCTACTGCTTGTGTGGACGTCACTGTCGAGTGGGTGGATTTGAGGCAAGAGCCATGGCCACGGGCTGAGCCTTTCCTGCCTTCTCTGGGTTCGATAACCGGGCTTGCTTTAACTCTTCTTTCAGGGGATCTTTATATCCTAAAGACAGTATGTAAAATATTTATTAAGAAGAATATCTATTTTTAACTAGGGATGATTTCAGTTCTATTATTCATGCAGCCTTGGAGGGCAGGCTTCATGCTTGTCTGCTTGCAGGAGATGTGGGAAAGAGCAGAGGCGAATCTGAAATCAGAGGCCGGGGCCAAGGAGGGTGGGGAAGGGGGGCCTCAAGCAGGAAGTGTGGGAGTGCAGTTGATATCTGGGGCCGATTTCAGCCAAACCTCCATGATCAGGTCACTCTGCCTTTGAGATTTGGTACCAACTTTGGCCTCACTTTAAAAACAAAGTCAACAGCACTCCTTGACAACCCTTTCGAGATTCTCTCTTCCAGACAGATGGGCCTTGGCTATATAGGAAGCATCTGATGTGACCCCTTTCTGTCTGGGGAGTGGGGACATACCATCCTGTTAAACTCAGGCACCTGCTTCCCCACAGGCCCTGCTGAAAAGGTCTTGGAAAACAAGCTGGAACCTGTCAGAACCCAAGCAAGGGCACAGTCAGGTACCCACTGAACTGAGGGGTGGGTGGTTGAGGGACAAGGTTGGGACACACTCTGCTCTCTCACCCCCGAAATCTCTGGGAACAAAGCTGCCAAGCGTCTGGTCACCTGGAGCAGGAAGGAGCTGTCTACACACTGAGCAGCAGAGGAAGGGCCCTGGGGTCAAGCAGACCAAATTTGGATCCTGGGCCCACCCAGGATGACACCTCCACCTGCATGTCTAGACCCTAGGCCAGGAGGTGACAACAAGGGAAGACAGGAGATGGATGGACCCACATTGTGACACACTATTTTATGGAACCTTCCCTGACGCTGCTGCATTTTATACGGTTGTTGCTACCTACGGGGGAGAGGTCAGTTCCCAGGACCGCACTGCTCACTCACACAGGGCTGCACTGTTGGGAAGAGGCACTGCCTGGTTAAACGCTCACACAGGCTCTGGCTCTCCTAGGAATGGCCCAGCATCCAGGGTGCCACCTAAGGTCTCACTGTCTTAGGCGGCCTCCTTATTCTGGAGGTGGGCCAAGTAGGAGCTGCCCATAGAGGACACCAGGCTGGAGCACACATGACTACCCTCATCAACCTGACCTTGCCTGTTGGAACCAGGGTGGTGGATTAGGCTGGGCGGGTAGGAGGCGTGAGGCCTGGAGGTTAAAGACCAGGGCCAAGGATAGCAGGGACTGAGGCATGTAGGTCAGTGCCTGAAGCCCATGTAGAACCCAATTAACACTGCTGTGAAGGGAGCCAAGCATCCTCAGGCCCCGGGGAAGGTGGCTGGGTCACAGTGGCCCCAGCCTGGCAGATTACGTTCATCCTGGCCACATCTTGGGGCTCAGTTTTTCAGGCAGCCAGCCACAGCCTCTGGGGATCCTAGTTCCACAGAGAGGCAGGAAGGGGAAGAGGGTGCAGAGCCTCTGTGAGTCTCAGCGCCGCCTGGGTGGGTAGAGACACTTGTCCGGTTCTGAGGACATGCTGGGCTCCTCCCCAAGTCCTGCTTCTCCCTGTTCTGCTCCTGGGGATCACACAGCTCAAGCAAAGCCACAGATGCCAGGGAAGTCATCCTCTTGGGCTTGAACATTAAGCCACAGGCAACTCCGCCCAGATACCCTTGTCCTGTGGTGGCTTGAGCACCCTCCCTCACTGGCTGGTTCTTCCCCATTTCCTGCACCATCTTCTAATCCATCTCCGCCTCTGCTTCCTTCCCTCTCTGCAGCCTCCTGCTGAGCTTCCAGCCCTGTTCCCAGGCTCTGCAGCTCCCCATGGCCTCCAGAAGACACTCAAAAAATGTCACCCTGCCTTGGGGCCAGAGTCACAAATGAGGTGCCTCAGTGAACATCTGTACAGCTTTGATTGTGTATCATGGGCGTGAATTTTCTGGTTTAAAAAAAAAAAAACTGAGCAGGGCATGGTGGTGCATGCCTGTAATCCCAGCACGTGGGAGGCTGAGGTAGGAGGATCACCAAGAGTTCAAGTCCAGCCTGGGCTACATAGTGAGTTCAAAGTTAGCCTGAACTAAATAGTGAGACCCTGTCTCATAAAAATAATAAAACAAAACAAAATAAAACTGTTATTAAGTATAAAAGTAATGTGAAAGTATCTGCGGACATTATTAAAGGAACAAAGACAGAGGACCAGGGCCTGGTGGGCAGTGGTTGGAGAAGTGGCCTGGGTACTCTGAGCCCTCTCAGGTTCAGACCTGCCAGATCCAATTAACCCAGCTTGCTGCCAGACCCTAGGCACGCCCCCTCACTCACAGCTGCCCAGGGCCCCATCCACCACTCTTCCAAAGCCCATGCCCTGCTAATCAGGGTGTCCCTTCTGCATACCCAAGTCCAGCTTGAGGGGAGGGGTACGGCACAGAGACAAGCAGCCAGCAACACCTCCTGTCACCTGGCTCCCCCAGGTCACCGCCCCACCCCAAGGGTCGCCTGCCCCATTCCTCCCTGGCACAAGGGTGGCACAGGAGATGGGGCTGACTGGGGCAGAGGGTTCTAGCACTGCCTGTCTTGGCCAGGGCAAGGACTGCCCTGAAGCACACCGGGGTGCTAGGGAGGAAAACCAGGAGGCCTCCTAATAGCCGAGTTGTTGCCTTTATTTATGTCCCTCTTTGGAGAGGCTTGAGGCTTCTCAGCAGCAAAACATTTTTAAAACCATCAAGGGAAACATGGATCCCAACCGCAGGAATCCTGGAGGCCAGAGGCTGAGATCCCACAATTGGTGCTCAGCAGTGTGGCACTGCCCTCTGGGGCGTGGCCAGCAGGGGTAAGAGGAGGCTCGTGGGCCAACAGAGGGCTAAGCGGAGGGCACTAAAGAGGCAGAGCCTGACCCAGGATGGAAGGGATTAGGGTGAACTGAGAATTGGTGTAAAAACACTGGACCAAGTGCTGTGCATCCTTCCTCCCTGGCCAGCTTCCCAGCAGTCCTGTGCCTTGTCACCATATTCCAGATGAGCTCACAGGCAGTCGGAGAGCTTACAAGCCAGGACCCACAGCTGGGAATCAATGTGCAGACGTGGGGTGGAGGTGAAGGGAAAGCTGCTCCCCTAACCACTAGACTACCCGGTTTCCTAGTGGGAAAGTCCCTTAGTACTCCCTCGTGCACACACAACCACGTCCCCCACCTCCCGGCCTTGCTGTGTCCCTGAGTTGCGGTCCATCTCCCAGTTGGTAACGGGCCAGGCTGTTGGTGCAGAATCTGCCTAAGAGTTGAGTTGCCCAGGAGAGGAAGCTTTGGGAAGGTATGGGAGACCTCAGAATGAAACAGAAGACATGAGAGCGAGGCATGGTCATACCACTGGGTGGCAGGACCCTGGCAGCTGTGGGCGTGGGGCACCCCTTCCAAGAAAGCCTGCACAGGGGAAGGGGAGGGCAGCTGGGCCAGAGGCAGGCTGGGGTTCTGCTACCTGTACTTTTGGGTGGGAGAGGCTGCTCCCCAGGGAGGCTAGGACAGGGAAAGCTCTGGACCCCAGGGCAGCCTCAACATCTGCATTCGTGAAAGGGGTAGAGACATCAAAGAAGTGAAAGTTCACCTGCATTCACGGGAACAGAAGGTAGGAGCATGACAATTCTGTGGATCCCCCTCAAAGAGGTCCCTGGAGTAGTCAAGTTCCTAGCAAGATTGCCAGGGGCTGGGCGGCGAGCAGGGGGACAACTTCAGTGTGGGAAGGTGGCAGGGGACCGCACAACACTCCAAACAAACTTAGTGCTGCCCACTGTGCACTTAAGCATGATTAAAACAGCAGATTTTATGCTACATGAAGTTTTAAATTAAATTAAAAAGGGGGGCGGCTGTGCAAGGGTCCAGCCTGGGGTGCCACTCAGAGACCCCCCACTTCTTTCTTAGAGCTGAGCACTACCAGGCCCCCTTCCCTGGGACCCCTGCCGGCTTAGCCCACCCAACTCCCCTCCTTTGTTGCCAGCCTAGAGGGAAGAAAACAGGATTCCAGTCAGCGCTTCCCAAATGCCTCTACCAGCCAGCAGCCAGCATGCCCTGTCAGCTCCATGGGCCTTGTCCACTTTACCTTTACCACAGCGCAGAGACTGAAGTCACCTGTCCAAGGTCACCCAGCACCTGAGCAGCAGAGCTGGCTGAACCCAGGGCTCACAATCACTGGCACACTCTCTGGTCCTCCTTGCATGTCCCAGTCATGTCTAGAGGGGGCTCAAGGTTGGTACTCAAGCAGAAGCAGCCACACGCCAGCAGCCCCATGGCCTGAGCTGCATCTGTCCCCTGGGCCTCAGCCAAGCCAAGCTGTCTCCATTACCAAGTGTTGGGACCTGTCACAAAGCAACTCAATCGCTTTTATGTCCAGGGAGGCGATGCCCACCCACACACTTCTACCTGGGAGGATCCGCTGGTCCACACATCCTTCTTCCCCAAGCTCTGGTCTATTGTTGGAGGCCTGACCCAGAACCACCATGGACAAAGGCTGTCCCCTCGTCTAGTTCCTCTAGTTGGGGACCAAGGCAGCCTGTATCCAGGGCTGGCTTGGCTCCTGCTCTTTGGGTCTCCAAGTACCCCCTTACCTCTCTCTACCCCTATCCTTTCTTCGGTGCCCCTCCGCTGTTTCTGTGCAGGCTGGAGCTGGGGGCTCTGATACTGGGTGTTGGATGTGCTGTCAGTAGGTGAGCAGTGCCCTGGGCCTGTGTGACGGGTGACGCGTGACGCATGTGCAGGTGCCAAGTGAGAGCCCAAGTGTGGGGCGGGGAGGGGAGTAGGAGGGCGCCCACGCAGTGCAGAGGCCTCACACTGGGGGCGCAGCTGAGGGCGAACTGTAAATGCTTCGGCAGCAAATCAATTCTCCAAAGCAATTTGTCCTCTCTCTCCAGCCTGCCCCAGGAGGCTTAACTTAATCACTCTGGAACAATGTCAGAAGAGAATTGGGATGCACAAATCCCTGTCTTCCACAAGGAAACAATCAGGGCTTGGCCAGGCCTGCTGGGGGAGACTGGAGAGTCTCTGGAGCAAAGCAACGGGCAGCGTCAGGAAGACCCCCACGGTCCCTACTCTGTGCCTGTGGGTCTCCCCTCCTCCCACCAGACCCTGAGCTCTCCCATGAGGTCCTGAGCTGGAAACAGCATGCTCCTACTGGAAAATAAAGTCCAGGGAGGGGTCTGAAGCCACCTCAGTGACAAGGCCCAATGAAACAAACACAGCAGGGGCATCCAGCATTTCCCCTGCAGGAATCTCCTGGTACCCCATCCCTGCCCCTCAACCATACCAGGCTGACCGGATTGGAGCATCAATCACATTGCCTCCACTCTCCTCAGAGAGGGCAAGTAATTGTTCCAGGCCACACAGCCAGGAGGGCAGAGATAGGGTTGCAGCTCTGGACTTCGGTTCTGGAGAGCACAGGAGTGGGGCATCCAGAGGAAGACCCCCACCCTTGCCCCCGGCCCTCCTCCCACACCTGGGTTCCTAGGAACAGCCCTCTCCTGGAAAAACAGAATGAGCTTGAGCTTTGGAGGAGAATGGAGAACCGTTTTCTATGAATGGCCCAGCCTCCTCCCACAGCAGCAGCAGCAGCAGCTCCAGCTCAACTGCAAAGCTTGAGGCCAGTGGCCAATGAAAAGGGGCCCCCTCCCTTCCCTTGGGCACGGGATTCCCCCTCCCTCCTCCCCTGCTCACCCCCAGCCAGAGGAAGCCTGTCCCTCCTTTTCCTGTGCCCCTCATCCTTTTAAAGGAAACACTGCAGATTCAAACCACAAATTAAATTTTAATGAAATCACATAAGAGTAGTGCCCGCTGCGATGCAATATTGATGAGATCACAGTGTCCACCGGCAGGCGCTTGCCCTGGAAAGCTTTTTAGGATGTTATGCAATATGGGACCAAATTAATTATTTGCATCAAAGGGCTCCTGTCTCTGTGGTGCTGCTGGAGCCCTGTGAGCGCTAAACGGGCGCTTTTCATTGTTGTCAGCTGTAAGGGCAGTCTCAGGAAGGAGGCAGGAGGCGGTGACTTCACAGACCCAAATACTAGAGTGTAGGGAGGGGGGAGAATTCGAGAGAGACTTAGAAAGAGGGAGGAAGGAAAAGAATTCCTGTGCTGATGACAGAGAGAGAGTATGGAGCACTTAAACCTACCAGCAGCACTTAAAGCTCCCTGCTAGGGAGTGCTTAAACCTAACAGCAGATACTGCAGCAAAATGCAGCAAATTTCTTCCTGGCACCTCTGGGCTCTGCTCTGGCCTCCTGCCCTGCACTCTGAGCCACCCCCTCACTCAGAGGGGTGTGAGGCAGGCCGGTGCCTGCAGCCAGCTGGGAGTTCCCTCCGTGGCACTTTACTGGAGATGCGGCCCCCATTAGGTGGGGTCTGTCCCTGGGTGCTCCGTGTGAGGTGCCCTGAGCCAGGCTATCAGATGCTGAGTTGCCCAGTGGTCCCTCTGTCCTGTGGGTCACTCTCCCTGCAGCACCCAGCTCTAGCTTTGTCATGGGGCTCCAAATGTGGGATACCTCACAGCCTGCCCAGGACAGCACAGGTGTATCTGGGACCAGACAGCCCCAGCTCTTCAAACTCATAGAGCTCTACCCACAAGCCTCCCCAAAGGCCACCTCCCTGGGTGTACAGTCACCTAGGAGTAGAGCAGACTGGGGAGGAGTCTGGAGGAGTCTGGGCAGGAGCTACAGCCAGGACAGCAGAAGGCAGGGAGCACCCCTCCACACCCCCACCCCTCTGAGTCAGCACGCTGTGCTCTTAGGAGCCCAACACCAGGCCAGTCTAAGGCCACAGCCATAACTCCCTGGGCTTCTGGCTGTTCCTGCTCCTGGGAGATGGAGAAAGTGCCTGTTCCTGGAGGGACTTGTCAAGTTTTGGAGGTGGAGCAATCTGCACCTTGGCCCCCAGCTCAGACCCTGAGCCTAGCCAGCCCCAAGTGAGGCACTGTGTGGGCTGAGAACGCAAAGTCACGAGTGTCTGAAACTGACTTAAGAAACAAGGGGGGCCGGGGTTATAGTTCAGCAGCACAGTGCCTGCCTGGCAAGTGTGAGGTTGTAAGTTTGACTCCTGGTACCAATCAATCAATAAAACAAGGAGACAGAGGGCAGGGCCAGATAGCATGACTAGAGGGTGCTGGAGGGGAGACCCACTGCTGGGTCCTTTTGGGATCTCTTCCCTGTCTACCTCTGCTCCTGATTATCATCCCACCTAACTGGCCTCCCTCCCAGCAACACTGCTGCTCCAAGCCCTCTGCACCTCCTTTTGTCCTACTGTGGTCTGAACTCTTCAGTGTGACCTTTAGTGAAGTCCTGATGACTGCTATACCCACCCTCTTAGCCCTCTGCATCCCACTCTGTGCAGTGACTGCTCCCAAACACCCTGCTAGCCCCAGGACTTTTGCATATGATTTTTAAAAACCTGTACAACACCAGCTCCCAATTCAGAGTCCACTTACATGGTGCTCCTGTGGGGATCCTGCCTAGATCAGGGCCTGCAGTACTCTTACCACCATATACTCCTGCTTTAGCTGGGTCCCCTCAAAAGCAGTAGAGAGCACTACTGGGGAGTGGCTGGGATGGTGGGTGAAGACAGAGAAGTTCCAAGCTGGAGGCAGAAGCCAGGGGCAGCAGTGAGGGGCAGTGGAGGGGGGATGAGCCCCCAGACAGTCCCACACATTGCTTTCCTCCCTCATTTAAGTCTCTGTCCCTCTGGGGATGAGGGAGACAGTGGCACCCCAGTGTGGGCTGCAGGCAGCACTGGGTAATTCCCTACCTTGGGAAGGCAAAGGGCAGGTATAGGGCAGGGGGAAGGCCCTGGAGGTTGGCATAGCTGATTCTCATGAAGCTGGCAGGGTCCTTCCAGAGGCCTGCAGGGCCTCAAATAAGTCACTGCAAGCCCAGCTATGAGCTATGACTGGACCCTGGTCCCTGGCTCAAGGGACCTGACTGAGAACCCAGGGAGAGTCACTTGATGGGGTGACCTGAGGGGGGGAGGCTGGCTTGTCACCAGGCTCCCATGATTTTCTGCTTCAGAATGCACTGGGCAGAAAATGGAACATCTTTCCAGAAAAGGGCTTGGAGTCATCTGAACCCAAGACATACAACTTCCAGTTCTTTTGTTTCCTCCCAACCACTAGAACAATTTAAGATTTCTTCTTTCTTGGGGCTGGGGATTTAGCTCAGCGGCACACTGCCTGCCTGCCAAGTGCAAGGTCATGAGTTTGATTCCCGGTACCGGAAAAAAAACAAAAACAACAGGAACAAAAAGATTTCTTCTTTCTCTATTTCTCTGTCTCTATTGCTCTGTCTCTGTCTGTCTGTCTGTCTGTCTGTCTGTCTCTCTCTCTCTCTCTCTCTCTCTCACACACACACACACACACACACACACACACACACACACACGTACTGTTCAAAGAGGTCCCCGTCTCAGGATCCCCACTGCATCCATATGACATCCCAGGAGGGAAGGAAGGGACCACACACCCACTCACCTCAGGGCACTGGACACTGGCTCAGCCCCAGGCTCAGACAGGTGGCCCAGCCACCTGCTTCCTCCTACCTGGCCCTCGTGCTCCCTACCTGGTGGTGAGACCCCCCCACCTATGCTGGCTTATTCCCACCAGCCACCCATCATGGAATAATAACAATGATGCCTTTGACTGGTGCTTGCTGCTTGCTGGGCATCTGACTAGGTGCCTCTCCCACATCATCCAGTGTGACCCTTGTGTCCTACGCAGAGTCTCACTGCTGTATATGGCTGAGCCAGTGCTGAGACCCCAGAGCTGGCACATGGAGCTACTGTCCCCCGTGCTCCTTCAACGTGAGCCAGAGGTGCCCATAGCACTGTTCTTGACATGGTGACACAGGGCCAAAGCTGGCCCAGTGCCGCGGGGCTTTCTGTCCTGGTGAACTTTGGGCCCAGACTGATGCTGTCTTAGAGGAATATTAATATAGTTCTGGGTGGCAGATGCCAATGTTTTAAGAGAAGTGCATGAAAGAGAAACTTAAAACCAACAAAATTCTATCCATCAATTTTTAAAAACATTAACTGGAAATCTCCTTTTGTCCCCAGTGTCTGGGAGAGTCCTGGCCCAGTACAGGCCCTGGAAGAATAGTCACCCAACAGGCAAATGAATGAATGAAAACTCCAAAGGTCTCAATTCCTGAAATTGTGCCGTGTATGCTGGGGCACTGAAATGTTAAGGAGCCTTGGCAGTCATATCTGTACAATGGGCAAAATAAAACAAGAACACCACCAGGTGCCTGCCTCATAGGGTCACTGAATATTCAAACAAGGGGGTGAAGGTGCGAACACCTCATGACCACACTATGCTGAGGAACTCATGTGCACAGCACCCACATCTGGACCTGTGGGCATCTTTCCTTCTCTGGCTGCTGTGGTTCCCGACGGCTTCAGCCCATGCTGTGACCCCAGTGCCTGGTACTCTGTTCACCAAGCCCTCTGAGTGGCCAGCCTGTCCTCAGATGATGAGGCATGAGAGCTGCCTGCTCTGCATTGGGTGAGGACCGCATCTTCCCCTCAAGGCTATGAGTGATGGCACCCGTGTGCAGGCTTTGTAATAACTGTAATCCCCTGCCAGTACATACCATTTTTATTCCGAAACACATTTATGCCTCAACTCATTTTATATTTCATATGCCCTCTCCTGGCATTTGGCAGATGGTAAAATTGATGTGCAAGGACACAGTGAGTCGGTGGCCCCCTAGCACCCATTGCGCCAGCCAGATACTATTAGCTTGAAGGAGCATCCTGTCTCTGGAACCAAATTAATGCAAACTGGGGCTCTCAGGGCGGGGGCCTCAGAGCCCTCCTCTTTTGCATTTACAGGCCCGGTGTAAGGAGGGCAGGGAAGATGAGTAACTGAAAGTATTTTAAAGTCCAGAAAGCACTGTGCAATTGCCTGGAAGTTAATCTGTTGTCATTGCTGAAGGCAGTGGGGACCAGAAATACTACTCCTCTTCTTCCTGGAAACTGAACCCAAGGCCTCACACATGCTAGGCAAGCTACACTCCCTATTGAGCTGAACTACATGCTTGCCTGTTTTTTTGTTTTTTGTTTCTTGTTTTTACCTGGAAACAGGGTCTTGCTAAGTTCTCCGTGCTGGCCTCAAACTTGCAATTCCCCTGCCTCTGCCTCCCAAGTAGAGTAGAAATCCTAACTGTCCCTGGAGTATTGGTGTCCCAAGGTGCTCTCAGCCCTCTTCTCTTATTATACCATCACCTCCCTGGGTGGTGCCTCTATCATTTCTAAACCCCAAGTTCAGGGCTCCAGGGTCAGCCAGGCCTCTGTCCAGACCCTCAGGCTCACCTCAGCTCAGGACAGTACCCTTGTGGTACAATACTGTGTCTACTGAGTGCTGAGCTTTATGGTTTTAGTCTCCCAGATGTCAGATACCTCAAACTCAGTGTGGGCAGATGTAAGCTCTTGTAGCCAGAGTCTCCTTCCCTCCAAACCTTCCAGCTCCTGCTTCTCCTCTCTGCAGGCAGCAGCACCCCTTCACCCCTATGAGAGCAGACCCAGGGTCCCCCAGCTCCCTGCCTGTTCTTCACTCCCACACCTGAGTATTGCCAGCTGTCCACTGAATCCCCCAAGAGGCCCTCAGGGGGTCCTTTCCCCCTGGCTGACCACAGGGCTGTACCTGCAGCAGGCTCTTTCCCATCCTCCTCTACAAAGCTTGGTCTTCAGAGTCTGCTCTGCTGGGCTCCTGAACCCTGGCTGTTCCTAGGGCCAGGAGTGGTCACTCACAGATCAGCTCTCAGGCCCCCAGGGTGTTCCTCACCCTCTACTCACTACATCCCAGGCACACTGGCTTCCCCCACCCTGCATGCTCCTTATTGCTCCTGCACAACCATACCAGCCACCTCTATCCCTCAACTCTTCCTGTCCCCTCTCTGGATTGCTTCGATCAGGGACCCCCATCCTGGGCACATGCCTGCTCAACCCCAACTCCCTGCTGGCTGGTGACCTCCTGACTCCATGCACCAATGCATTGTGTTGAAGATATGTCAACTTCTGTCTAACCCTGATGACTGAGCTCTCAGGGATGGGGGACAGTGTCTTATTCATCCCTGGCCCCAGCACCTGACCTGCCCCACAGCAGATTCTCTGGACATATTTATGGACCTGAAAGTAAACATTACGAATATTTACACTGTACTAACCACCCAAGATCCTGCCCAGCACCATGAAACCCCTGCTTGAATCAGCCTGCTCAATTTTTCCTGCAAACTGCTGGTTTAGGACCAAGTCACCAGCACAAGAGCATCCATTTCCTACCCTTGACACCAGTGCTATGCCCAACCCCAAGGGAGGGCAAGAGAGATGGTCCAGGTCTCTGTCCCCAGCCAGACCACTTCAGCAGTTGCCCCAGGTGGCTTTGAAGGGAGGCAGGACTTTTCAGGGGGAAACCCCTGGCGAGGGTGGGGGGCTACTGGGTTCCCACTGCAGTGCCTGAAGCCTCCCTTATATGGACATGAATTTATGTGCTGTGGAAATGCAGGGCTGGTCTGTCCTCTACCAGGGCAGATGGATGCTGTGGAACCTGATCTGCCACAAACTGGGGTGGGGATAGGGCTGCCTGTCCAGTTTCCTCTTTCTTGCTGGCAGGGACTTCTTTCTGGGGAGAGCACACAGCCACCTTCCCCTCTTCCATGCCTTTACTGGACCTGTGTGTGACCCTGGGCCTCCTCTCACTTCCTCAAGTGACGACAAGAGCCCAGCCGTGCCTTACAAGTCAAATGAACAATTGGAAAGAAAGTGTTTGAGAAAGCAGCTGGGTACGGTGGTGCATGGCTGTGATCCCAGCACTCTGGGAGGCTGAGGCAGGGGGATCAAAAGTCTGATCCCAGCCCGGGCAATTTAGCAAAACCTTGTCTCAAAATACAAAAACAAAAACGACTGGAATGTAGCTCAGTGTAAAGGCCTTTGGTTCAATCCCCAGTATTGGGGGCAGGGGAAGTTAAGAAAAGACAACTGTTTGTTTGTAAGGCACAGCGATGATTCTGGGGTGTCCATGAAGAGGGCACATGGGAAGGCTACAGTGGGGTGCCTCCCTCTAAAAGCTGATAGCAGGGTCCTGTGCCTAGTCACACAGAGCTGGTGGGAGGAGTGTCAAGAGTGTGACTGAGACACAGGTGGGTTGAGGCTGTGACTCAGAGGCCCTGTGAGACTTGCTACTGTCAGAGCAGCCCCTCACCCACCTGTCAGCCTCAGGGGTGCCTCACATGGGGGTGGGGCACAGCCTGGCTGTGTCCTGAAGGCTCAGCTGCCAGAAGTCTCTATGGACTCTTCCCTGGTGGCATCCGGGTACTCTGTCCTCTGCTCTGGGGACAGCCTATGGATGCTGTCCCCATACCCCCGGTGCAAGGGGTATAACCATGCAAGAATGTGCAAGTGGTACCTAGACAGCACAGTGAGCTGTCCCAAAATGAACATTCCTATGAGACCAGCATTCAAGTGGGGAAGGTGACCATGGCTAGCAAACAAGGGCTGCTGAAAACAGAAACAGATTGCAAAACAACTGGAGAACACCCCAGGGAAATGAAAACACCAGCCACTTCGCTGCCCACTGTCACCCATCCCAGAGGAGGCATCGGCACAACTGAGAAGGGCCCACCCGGGGCCCTCCAGCGGGGCCTACCCCTGGCTCCACGCTGAGAGCACTGTGTCCCACAGCTGTGACCAGCAGGGACCCCAGGTGTTATGGTTTGTGTTTGGATGTCCCCTCAAAGGTTCATGTGGTCATTGGGGGTGGGCTTTTCAGATGTGGCTGAATCTAGAGCTTGTGATTTGTTCATTGTCTAGTGCTGAGATTGGCAGAGTGAGTGCCACACTCGCCTTGGGCAGGTAGCCTGCATGCAATATAAGGGAGGGAAAGAGGCTTGCTCCTCCCTTTTCCCTTTTGTTCCTTTTTTACCCCTTTTGGCTCTTGCTGCTGTTGCTGTCTTCCACCACCATGAACTGTTGCCCCAGTGCCATACGACCCTGCCTTGGAGCCAACTGATTATGGACTGAAACCTCCACAAACTGTGAGCTAAACAAACCTGTCCTTCTTTAATTTGGACATCAGGTATTTTGTCTCAGCAAAGAGAGAAAAGTAACCAGCCCTCTCCTCATGTACCCCACTTCTCTCTGGTCCATCCCTGCAGGGACAGCTATAGCAAAAGGCATATCGGGGCCTCACATTGGAAGGGCACAGAGCAGGGGTGATTGCCTCTGCTGAAGACCCACTGCTGCTATTATGGTTTATGTCTAGATGTCCCTCCAAAGCCTCATGAAGTCACCAGACTTTTTCAGAGGTGGCTGAATCAAGAGTGTGTAATACCAGGATTAAGGGCATGTGATCAGTAAATCAGCCCACTGATTGGTTTGGCATAGTTCTGGCTGGGATTAAGGTTGTGAGTGCTACACCTGCCCTAGGGCAGGTAGCCTACATGCAATATAAGGGACAGGACTGGTTGCTTTTGCTGCCTTGTGGCGGCATGAACTATTCTCTGCCATGCCATCCTGTCTTGAAGCCAGCTAATGATGGACTAAAACCTCTACAAACTGTGAGCTGCAAAAACTTTTCCTCCTTTAACTTTGGGTGTCAGGTATTTGTCCCAGCAACAAGAAAAGTAACTAAGACAACTGCCTACAAGAACTCTGTGCTGCTCAAGGTGATAGGTCTAGACCTGCTCACGGCTTTATCTCTGAAAGAGGACAGACCTCATAGGGGCTTCGGGACAAGGCCTGGGCACATCCCTGCATGGGCTCCCACTGTCCACTGAGCAAATACCCTGGGTGGGCACTGGACCCTCACAACACTGCACAACTCTCCTGTTTCAGCTTTGTGTGCACAGCCACTGTTTCCACTATCAGGCTGTATTCATCCCCTTCTTTTGCCTTCCACAGATGAAAAGGTGTCCCTCCCACACCTCTTTCACCAGCGGTGTGCTGAGCCATTGGGGATTCAGGAATTTTACAAGCTGATTGATAAACGAAGCCACCAGTTGCAGCCAAGCCCTGTGGCACATCTTTGTAATCCCACCTACTCAGGAAACCGAAGCAGGAGGATTGCAAGCTCTAGACCTGCTTGGGTAATGTAGTGAGCCGCTGTTTCAAAAAATAAAAAAAAAAAACAAAAAAACTGGGGGTGTAGCTTAATGGTAGAGTTCTTGCCTAGAATGTAGGAGGCCCTGGGCCTCTACCCGCTTACCACACGCACCCAGCCAAAGTTTAAAGTATATAAATGTGCACTTAAATATATATTGAAGGCTAAAATAATAAATACTCAAAATGCATCACTTCCTAATTATTGTACTGTTATCTATGCTTTTTGAAATTATTTAAATCGGCTGCATGGGCATGGTGGGCATAACAATGTTCTACGCATGCCTGGCTTCCTGAGTGTTGATTAGGTCATGTCCCTTGCTAATTCACATTCGCCCAGTTGGGAGGACTTACAGGTCTTTCTCTCTTGCCTCAGCTTCTAGGTCTGGGGTGTGGGACCCATGCCAGGCACCGAGAAATGTGTGTGCACACACAAGCCTGCCCGTGCGCCGCCCTTACCACCAGGCAGCGGGTCCCTTGGGTTTCTCCACCTATGGGTTTGGGCAGGGGGGCTTCGGTTCAGTCCCTTGCCCCCGCTGCTCCCAGATACTTCCAGACCGTGGGGAGCGGAGGGACCTCTAAACACGCCTAGGATGGACTCCCTGGCTTCCCACAGCCTTTGAGTACTGCGGAAATGGACTTAAAGCGGGTAGAGGAATAGGACAGTGTGGCCCTCTCCCGGCCAAGCACGGCAGGCAGGTGTCCTGCACAGCGCCTCCTGGCGGACAGACACAGTGCTTCACAGCGGCAGCCGACTGGACACCCCGTCTTCCTTCCTTTAGATTTCCCTGCCCCGCGCCCCACCGCGCTCCCGCTGGGCCTGGATTCCTTGCAGTGCGCTTTCTCCCTCCTGGCACCGCGCGCCCTCTTCTCCTACGGAGGGCTGACCCGCCCTGGGAGCCCAGGTGGCGAGGTGCCAGGCCCTGGGGCTCCTCGCTGGCCGTGAGCGTCAGCAGCTCGTGGGCTCGGGATGCAATGCCTGGCTGAGGGCGCCTACTCCACCCACACAGCCGGATCCTCTCGCGTGCCCACGCGCTCTCAGCCGGGACAGTCTCGCTCCAGGGCCCGGCGGAGAGTGGAGTCCGGTTTACGTGTGGAAGCGCCGAGAGGCCTTGGCCCGGGGGCGGGCAGGGTTCCCTCTTTCTACCCGGGGGCGCGCGTGAGGTGGGGGCAGAAGTCGCCGGGCAGCACCGGGTAAACCAGCCCGAGGCGTTCAGGGTGTGCGCCGGCGTGGGAGCCCCAGTGTGGCGGGTGTCTCCTCCCGAGGGTAGGCAGTAGGTCTAGAGGGGCGGGAACCCACACACCCTCCCCAAGTGGAGGGGGACAGCTGCGTGCTGGCCGCGGGGTCCCTCTGGCGCCCAGAAGCTGCGACCGAAGGATGCGCGGGATATGCAGGGGACGTGGCGGCTTGCAGCCTGGGACTGGAACGGTTCGAGACTGAGACCTGGAGGCAGGCAGAGGAGTGCCCCGGGGTTGGAGGGTGCAGGAGGCCGTGATATCCATCCTGCTGGCTTCTGCTCCACCCTCCCCCCAGCGGGGCGATGCCCAGCTGCCGCAGCCGGAGCTGCCTTTGAGTCCCCCGAAGCTGAGAGCCCCAGGGAGGACCCGGCCTGGCCGATCGTTGAGTCCACTAAAAGAACAGGAATAAAGAAATGGGGGAGGGGCAGGTAGCGGGACCAACTGGACGGTGGCTCGCCCTGTCACCTCACACCGATTTGGAATCTCCTGTCTCCTTTTCCTCCTCTGTACAATGCGAACTTAGGCTAGTAGATTCCGAGGCGCTTTGGCCTCTGATCTCCGCGGGCGGGGACACCGGCCCCGGCCCTGGTTCCCAGCCCGGCATCGGAATCTGGTAGGGAAGCCAGGGAGCTGAGCCTGGCAGAGCCGCTAAACCAGAGAGAAGGCTGGAGTGTAGGCGGCTGGGTGAGATGTCTGCGAGTACAGTGCCTGCGTGAGGACTCTGCAGGTGCGACGCCCCCTGCTACCTCTGGGACCCTTCCCCACCTCACCTCCAGCGCTGTCCAAGAAGTGAGACAAGCTGGGGCGCCCCGGGAACAGAAAACGCAGCACGCGGACACAGACCGGCCCGCTCGGAAGCGCCTCCAGCCTCCGAGGCGCGATCCGTCAGGAACTGGGCCGGCTTGAGTGGCTGGGACGGCTCCATTCACGAGGGCGGCTTCCGAGAAATCTCAGGCGCCCTGACTGCATAGGGTGGGGGCCGTTGGGACCGCCAGGCCGGTGAGCTGCCGGGGGAGGGCTCAGCAGCCAGGAACCAGGCCATGAGAGTCCCCAGACTCTGGTATTTCACTGCTTCTCAAACACACACAGTCATCTAACAGACGTGGAGCAGCCCCGCGGCGCTGCCCAGCGGGCATGGACAATTGTATATACTATTTGAAATCGTGGGCTCGTCCCGTGTCAGGATTCTGCGGGCGTTCCGCGGAGCCAGACGAGCTGAACCGCGTTCTGCCTCTTGGCCTCCCGGACCTCTCCCCCTCAACCCGGTGGGAGGTTTGGGGTCGCCACGCAGATGACCGCTCTCTGAGTCTAGGCGCGTGGCCCCAGTGCCCTGACCCTGGGTTTTCCGAGCCTTAGGGGAAACTGCGCTGCCGGGGCGGGGGCGGGCGGGCGAAGGCGGTGGGAGGGGTCGGACAGAGGCAGCCCCAAGCCGAGCTCTGGAGCGACCCCGCCGCGCCGCTGGCCCTGGCCGCAGACAATTAAAGCAGGATTCCTCCCCCGCTGACGTCGGCGGCGCCGAGCCCCCCCTCCGCTCCCGCGGCAGCATAAAAGACGCGGGCTCCGCAGCGCAGGCGGCAGTGGGGGCCAGACAGCGCGGCGGCAAGGACCGCGGCGCCCAGAGCGCGGGCCGCCC
>NW_004955506.1:2447428-2575012 GCF_000276665.1 Chinchilla lanigera
ACCCGAGCCGAGCCGGGCCCGGCGCGCCAGGTGCCCGCAGCCATGCTGACCGGCCGCGCCACGCGCACCTGTGCGCTCCTCGCCCTCTGCCTCCTGGGCGCTGGGGCCCAGGATTTCGGGCCGACGCGCTTCATTTGCACCTCGGTGCCCGTGGACGCCGACATGTGCGCCGCTTCCGTGGCCGCTGGAGGCGCGGAGGAGCTCCGGAGCAACGTGCTGCAGCTCCGCGAGACAGTTCTGCAGCAGAAGGAGACCATTCTCAGCCAGAAGGAGACCATCCGCGAGCTGACCACCAAGCTGGGCCGCTGCGAGAGTCAGAGCACGCTGGACGCGGGTCCCGGGGAGGCGAGGGCGGGCGGCGGCCGCAAGCAGCTTGGCTCCAGCAAGAACACCATGGGCGACCTGTCCCGGACACCGGCCGCGGAGACACTCAGCCAACTCGGGCAAACTTTGCAGTCGCTCAAAACCCGCCTGGAGAACCTCGAGGTCCGCGTGAGCCGCGGTTTCCCCTCGGGGTGGTGCTCCCTTCTGCCCTCCCCTGCCCCAAACCAAATCGGTCCTGGCATCCCCCACCCCCTGCCTCAGCCGAACGCTGTGCTGGCCACGCATCTCACAGAGCCTGCGGGGCCCCCACAGGCGGCCACTCACCCAGCTCCCCGCCAGCTTTCTCCCGCAAGCAGTCGCCCCAGGGTAGCGCGCCGCGCGCCTCCCGGCTCCATCCCTCCATCCAGCTCGACAGTAACAGTGTGGTTTTTCTTGCCCTTGTGTCCCGCAGCAGTACAGCCGCCTCAATTCCTCCAGCCAGACCAACAGCCTCAAGGATCTGCTGCAGAGCAAGATCGATGACCTGGAGCGGCAGGTGCTATCTCGGGTGAACACGCTGGAGGAGGGCAAGGTGGTCCCCAAGAACGACACAGAAGAGAGGATCAAGATCGAGAGTGCTCTGACCTCCCTGCATCAGCGCATCAGCGAGCTGGAGAAAGGTAAGGGCTGTGGGGAGGGCATGCTGTCCACTGGGTTCCCTTTGGGAACACCATCTGGTTCAGGCTCCCTGTGCAGCCCAGTTCCGGTCAGCACACCCTGGAGCTTCTCCACCCGAAAACCCTTTCCCAGGATCTGTTCCTCGCCAGGCTCTGTGTCCTCAAACTACAGACCTCTCCAGAAAAAAGAAACAGGGTAGGGACAGGATTGCATGGTGTACCCCCATCCAGACACACTCACACCCTCCCAGGATTTTCAAGTATGATTTGTTTAATCTTCAGTAACTTTGCACAGTAGCTATCGTTGGCCCAAACACTTTCCGTTAGCAGAGCCTTGCTTTAACTGGTCTTTCACCAGCAAAGAGCCAGACATCGGCCCACTTCAGCCTTTGGGCACGTTTGCTTCCAGATTCTTCAAGGTCCTGGTATCCTCTTGGGGTTCTCCCCCTTCACCCTGAATCCCTCCATCCCCTACCCCTCCCTGATTTTCTTTTCTGAGTGACCCCAAGCTTGAGTATCTTACACACCCCCACAGTGTCCCCCCTCCTGCCAACTCAGGCTGGCCCTGAGCACGGGGGCGGGAGCACCGATGCTCCCTGCCTTGAAGTCGCTGAAATCAAACAAGGTTGTAAAAGGGGGGAGGGGGTGGTGAGGAGCAGGGCCACGTGACCCAGCTCGGACTGCAAAATGTGCCGGATGGATTTAAACAGTGCCATCTTAAGGCGTGTTATGTAACTGAAAAACAGATCAGGGGAAAGAGGGACCTCAGGAAGGAGGGGGAGGGAAGAAGGGGAGATACAGGAAATAAAAACACTCCAGAGAGATGCCAGGGGCTGGATCCCCTCAACCCTCCCCCCAGAACGTTAATGTGGGAGAGTACTGCACTGAGGGTCAGCCCTGTTCTGCTCCCAGACCCCTGGCTTTGATGAGGAAGGGGTTGCTGGCTTGTTAGGATGTCTTTCGGAAATCACTAGTGGCCTGGGGGATGGCTTGCTCAGGGGCTTAGGGCAGGAGAACAGGTGTGCACACAGGAGCTGGCCCATTGTGTGCTCCAGGGCTTGGGGCAGGTGCCCACTGCTCCATGTGGTATTTCTCCAGGAGCTAGGCACACCAGGCATGTGTGGGGTGGGTGGGGGTTTGGTCATTCCCTGGAGTCACTGGCTGGCAGACCAGAAGCTGGTGGCCCTGTGTAAGGGAGAGGCCACCAGACTAGGAGCCTCAGTTTTCAGGAAGCTATCTGAAACCACTTCCCTCAACCAAGTCACCTTGGGGTCCCCACTGTCCTGCCCTCTCAGCAGAGTCCCTGGAAAAGCCTGGGGGAGGGAATAGAGCTCCCTGCTGAGGGCTGCACTGAATTGTGCATGCTGGCCTTTGTGGCAGGCACCAGCAGGCTGGCTGACCTGCTGAAGATCAGGAGAAGAGCCCAAGAGGAGTAATGAGGGATTGTGAGCAACATCATAGCCTCAGAATCAGGTCGGCCCCCAAAGGGACTACTCTGAGGGGAGCTAGCCTGGTTCATCCTTCTCCCCGCTGCACCTTCCCAGGTGATTGATGATGTGCCCTGACCCCACGGCAAGCCCCTTCCCTGTTCATGCCCAAGGCCAGGTGCCTACAACCCCACATCTTGCTCTGCCTTCCCAGGGATGGCACTATGTAGGGGCGAGACCCTGCCAGAGACCTTGGCTCAGTGTTTTTGCCAGCTGGCCACATGCCCTGTCTGCATCACAGAGTTTGGTGGGGGCCAAACACGACTTAGATACCAAGGTGCTGATGTCAGGATTTGGGTTCTGTCCTTTCCAGGTCAGAAAGACAACCGCCCAGGAGATAAGTTCCAGCTCACATTCCCGCTGCGAACAAACTACATGTACGCCAAGGTGCGGAAGAGCCTGCCGGAAATGTACGCCTTCACTGTGTGCATGTGGCTCAAGTCCAGCGCAGCACCTGGTGTGGGCACACCTTTCTCTTATGCTGTGCCTGGCCAGGCCAATGAGCTGGTCCTCATCGAGTGGGGCAACAACCCCATGGAAATCCTCATTAACGATAAGGTAGGATTCCCCCACCCCAGGGCCCAGCCCTGCAGGTGCCAGGCCTGGAGGGCTAAGGAAGGTGTCAGGTGAAGACCAGCGTGGGGAATGCACCCTCACCTGCACCACTTGGAGAACAGGGAGAGCTGGAACCTTCCCAACAGGCTCCCAGATGGAGGGGTGGCAGAGGATGATCTCGGGGACTGTGTAGTCCCACGATGACAAGCCTATCACACAGGTGCTGCAACGAGCACACAGAGCTCTCTCTAGGATGACATCACAAGTTGTATGAGTTGTTTTTTCTAAACTAAAACAATGTTCAGGTTTAATTGCAGTGTTGGCACTTTGTGATAAATAAGTTAGTTTTGGGCTGCAATTTGGGTACTCAGTCTCTAAAAGGCTCACCATCACTGGTCTGGTCCCTCCTGCTGATGTGACCCTGGCTCCTCCTTTTCCTCCTCGCTGGCCTCAGATCATCTTGGCTCCTGGTTTGGAAGACAATAGATGCCCTGGGTGGGGAAGCAAAAATGCTCCAAGAGATGCTTCCCTACTCTAGATCTATCCCCACTAATCCTCTCTTTCATAGGACGAGGCCAGGGCCGCAGGACCCCTTGTAAGAGAGAGGAGAGAGTACCCCTTTCCCTCTCATGAGTTCTTCTCCATTCCTGCCTTGGAATTAGTAGTCCGTTTTCAAACCCTTCACCTTCCTGCTGTTGTGGCAGTAAATTGCTAGAAAAAACTAGGCTGGAAATTGGATTCCAAGCCCTTGTTCTTGAAGCTATGCCCCTGAAAGGGCTGCACTTTGAGGGCCCCATTAACTCAAGTGGAAGGGGTGTGAGAGTCTGTGTTCTGCTGCACCATTCCCCCTGCTTGGGGTGGAGACGGCAGTACAATTCCAGGTCCAAGGCTGGTCTGAGAATTTAGAGGCAGGTGCCATCCTCCCTTGCAGATTCTCTGCAGAGGTCAGAGATTATAGGACCCAGCTGGAGGTCTGGAGAGTTGGAAGAGAGGAAAAGCCCTGCAGGGAGGCCCAGCAGGCAGCAGTAAACTCAGTCGCCAGGATCACTATCATCCCAGGGCTGGCTATGTAGACCAGCTAAGAGGAAGGAGGATGAGTAGGAGGGAGGCAGTCGTGTGCCCAGACGGCTTTCAGGGGTACCCTTGGCAAAGTGGTGGATTTCCTGTATGATTCCATGACCCACCGTGAGCGGGGCTGATGGATGGTAACCACCAGAATTCAGGATGGCTCCCAGTGTAAATTTTAAAAGTGGAAGAAGCACCATTGATTTGGGGTGGTACTCCCAAACCCATGACACGGAGTGCCTTGTTCTCGTCCCAGGTGGCCAAGCTCCCCTTTGTGATCAATGATGGGAAGTGGCACCACATCTGTGTCACCTGGACCACCAGGGATGGGGTCTGGGAAGCCTACCAGGATGGCACCCAGGGTGGCAACGGCGAGAACCTGGCTCCTTACCACCCCATCAAGCCGCAGGGTGTGCTGGTGCTGGGCCAGGAACAGGTACTTGCTATGGGTGCGGGAGGCAGGTGGTACTGGAACAGAGGCTTGGGCAGGAGAAGAGCAGGGTGGTGGGTGCTAGGGGTGGGGTGAAGATCGACTGAGAAACAGCTAAGGGCAGCAAGGGCAAAACCCTTGCTCTGGGAGAGTTGCTTCAGGAGCTCAGGCAGAAATGAATGTGAGGTCTAGCGCTCTCAGTAACTGCCCCACTCTCTTCACCATGGGAAGGCCAATTTTGCTTTTATTGATGAATAATTTAGTTCTGATGCAATGGTTCATCTCCCATCAGGTACTTGGGAGAGAGATGAAGGGCTAGAGAAGCCAAGCTTTTTATTCCTGTTGGGATGTAGTCGACTGTAGCTGGCAGAGGGATATCTGAGTGGGCCCCTAGAGCTTGTTACCATGGCTATCCACAGCCCTGCTGACCTCCTACTCACTGGTCAAAGGCCTGGCTGCAGGAGGAGCAGAGTTCAGGGGCCCCAGGGGAAGATCTGAATACAGAGCACAGATTGCTGGCACCAGTCCTTTTCCTGGGCTCCCCTCAGGGAGGAACAGATGCCTGACTGAAGACACAGGGGCAGGAGACAAGATGGTACCCAGAGTAGATGGGGGAGCTTCTGGTGGGGGAGACAGAGACTCTCCCCCAGCCAGGCTTGCAGATCATCCAGCAGATCCCTTCACCCTCATCCCTTGCTCTTCTCTAAAGGACACTCTGGGTGGTGGATTTGATGCCACCCAAGCATTTGTGGGCGAGCTGGCCCATTTCAACATCTGGGACCGCAAGCTGACCCCAGGGGAAGTATACAACCTGGCCACCTGCAGCGCCAAGGCCCTCTCTGGCAATGTCATTGCCTGGGCAGAGTCCCAAATTGAGATCTACGGTGGAGCCACCAAGTGGACATTTGAGGCCTGTCGCCAGATCAACTGACCGCTTCTGGCCAGGGCTGAGCCCCAGGTCCTGCGCCCACCCACCCTGCTTGTGTGGTGATGATCCATCGTCTCTTCTTTCCCTTCCCCCAGGAATGAATCAAGGCAACAGCCCCTGCACACACATGCGCACACAGCCTGGTTTTATCCTCCTCATGCACACAAAGCAGTCCCGACTCTCCTCTGTCCCTGAGGACACCCCACTTCTCCCTAGGAGCCCTGACTGTTTCCCAGGCCTGCCCTGACCACAGCTGAGCAGGTAGCAGCAATGTTCTGAACAGTGCAGGTGTAAGAGAGAGAAGAAGAAGGGGAGGGAGAGGGAGAGACAGGGAGAGGGAGAGAGAAGACACTTGGGCACGTGTGTGTGTGTGTGTGTATCCGGATGTGTGCCTGGGGGAAGCTTTTCTTTTAGAATGAGGCATTTCATTGCCTCCATTCTTTGTGGTTTAGGGAAATCTCAGAATGGGTCAGAAGTCTGTTTGCCAACTTCAGCATCTGCCTGCGTGCAGCTCCTTCAGCATAGCATTTGTCTTCCTTTGCAGACCTCTTTCAGAGCCACACGGCTCTCTATTGACATCCTAAATGTCTTTCTGTGGTTTGCTAAGGCTGGGTGGACCTTTCCACGAAGGATTTTTATTTGGCATTAGAGGCGTGCTCTGAAGGTTGAGGCTAGCTCTGCTGGGACAAGACACCTGCTAGCTCCCACGCGCCTGCTGCAGCGGAGGCGGCCTGGGCCTGGGGACAGCCTACAGACATTCTAAGTGGCTCTGTCCCTTGCCTTCTCAGCTCTTTGTACCCTTCAAGCCTGGGCCCTGTCACACCCTTTTAGCCACTGGTGCTGCCTCTGGCAGTGGGAGATCAGAGGCTTCCAGCAGGGGCCTTCTGGATGAGGGACCCATGTGCTGATTAAGACCCATCCCCAAAGGCCCTGGGGAACTTCACCCAGCCATTCCATGGGAAGGACATCCCCATGGCACTTTTGACAGCCATATTCCTCCCCACATCCCCAGGTCCCAGGTGGCCAGGGCTGGGAGACCCCTCCTGTGGAGCCAGGCTTGGCCAGAGCAGGGGGCCTAGCACCCCTCTTGCAGCAGCCCCCAACCTGCCATTGGCCCACGACACTGACTTGTGTCCAGAATATTTGGCTCCTTTTCCCCCCCCATGAAAAGCAGCATGAATATTTCCTTCTAGTCTTTCTGCAGAGGGGAGAAAAAGGTGTGCATGTATGTGTGCGTGTGTGCGTGTGCAAGTGTGCGTATGTGTGTGAGAGCAAACACTCCAGAGGTCATGACCAGGATAAGGTGAGCCCCTGCTTTGTCCTGGATCTGCTGGACACACTGAGGATAACCTAGACCCTCTGCCCAGGAGTCTAGCTTTGGCAAGGCTGGCAAGTCCTTCTAGAAATCCTCTGTGCTGCCTGGCTCATCGGCAGCAGCAGACACCTCTTCAGAGGCAGGTTGTGTGCCTGCTGTTCCTTCCAGGGGCACCTGTCTCCTCCAGTGCAGGTCCATGGTGTGTCAGAAACCTAGTGCATCTGTGTGTGTCTGTGTCAGTGTCTCTGTGTTGCTGTACTTGTGGGTGCCTGCACGGTACAGGTCGCCACTCTGCAATGCATCACTCTTCAGAGAGTGTAGATGTGGCACCATGCTGCGTGTCGTTGTTCAACAGTGGCTTTTTCTTAGATAATTGTGCTTCCTCAGTGCCGTCAGGTTGTGGCATCCTTGGATCTGCAGGGATCTTCTCTGTTTGCATGTTCCTTGGGGTGGCGTGTTCCTTGCTCCCTCGGTCCGATGTGTGTTCCCCTGCCTGCATGGACTTTTCCAGTTCTATGTTGTGTGCTGAGTGCCACCCAGTGTTCTGTGACCACCCATGTAGCTACCGAAAATGTCTGGGTAAGCAAGCCAGGGGTGATGGAGGGGGTTGAGAGAGAGGCCAGTGTCCTTCTCCCCCTCCCCACTCCCCAAACACACCAAGAAGCATCTCAAACATGTAGGTTGAGAACAAGCCCCAATGATACCGTGGTTGGGAGAGAGCAAGAGAGCTTGGAATCACCTTTCCGGACTGGGTTGAGCCCCACCTACGTGGGAGCCATTCTTGGCTCAGCCCAGAGCACCTGTGCCCAATGCGTTCCTGCTGGCACCTGCCACCAGCCCCTGCCCCTGCCGATACGGACCCCAGACCACCACCACTGCCAAGTGGCAAGGTGGGACCTGTCCGTTCAGGACCACAAGCCATCCTCTGCCCTAGCTAGAGAGGGCAGAGCACACCCCGGATGCTTATGCCTAGGACCCTGACCCTCCAGCTTCCTGGCCCCTTCCCCATCCTTCTGCTGCCCCCTGGCACACCCATGGTGCCAGGGACAGAAACTGACATTTAGCTCCCACCCCACCCCTAACTGGAGTCTGTGCCAAGCCCCTCGACTCCCTCACTGTGTTCATACTTGGCACTTTGCTGGCCCCGAGAAAGGTAGATGACAGAGCAGCAAATCTAATCCACATAGTTCCCATTGACTCCTTAATCTGATTGATGTTCCCTCTTGCACTGAATAATACATGCCTCTCTCAGGTAAGCCATTTTATAAAATAAGAAGATAAAAAAGCACTGTCAAGACAGTGTTTGCTTTTGCCGAGCTGGTGTCTGACAGCTCCCTGGGGGTCCTGGGTGGGAGAGCTGCCACGGAGGCTCCCCAGGCCCTGGGGAGCTTAGATCCCACTTGAATCGTAAAGCCTTCTTGCTTTTGATAACACAGTATTATTTCTCTTACTGTAGAAGAAAAAGTTTATTACCAAACAAGAGTATTTTTATGAAAGAATAGGACAAACCTATAAATTATCTCAACCTATATTTCCCTTGAAAACACTTTCAGGCTCCACCAAAATGTAGGACTGAAAGCGTGTATTTTGGAAGAAAGAGATACATTTTGTATGCTTTCTTTTCCTTTTGTAGATTCCCAGTTTGTTTTCTAGACTGCAAAGATCACTTTGTCACCAGCCCTGGGACCTGAGACCAAGGGTGTCTTATGGGCAGTGAGGGGGAGGGAAGAGGCTGGCATGAGGTTTCCAGTCCATCCAGTGAGGGACCACCTGTTTTGAAGGTGTGTTGGGGACCAGGAGGCCTAAGAGGCCGCTCTGGGTGGGCCCTTTGTCTGGAGCCGATGGGTGAAATGGAATGGGCTGAGGATTTGAGTGTCAGTTCCAACCTGGATAGAAGCAGTGAGCTAAGAGGACCAAGGCCTTTGTGATCTTATGGCCACCAACATGTGGCCTGAAGGAGTACCAGTTTCGTCTCTTCAAACACAGCATGTAAATTTATTCCGCCAGCGACGGGAAAAACATCGCTCCTGTGCACAGTGGACTGAAGTACGATTAATTAAAAGGGAACATGTCATTGAGGAGAAAAAAGCCCAATACTTAGAGTCCCAATTTTGTCTTATTTGCCAAAAAAAAGCAACCCCCCTAAAGTTGATATTGTTATAATGTATATACTGTAAAATATGAAAGAGAATCGATGTATCTTACTTTTTCATTATTTGCTAACCAAAGCTGTACATTTTTCATACAATCTGCAGCCTTTTGGGTATCAAATGGGTCAAAACCTGCCACCTCCCATCAGCAATTCTGGAAATGCACTATTTCTACTGGTATTCTTGCTTTCTTTCTTTTTTCTTTTTTCATTTTCTTGCTGAAATGACATGAATTGTTGAGTTTATTTTTACACAGTAAAGAGTGAAGAAAGACTGTGGGCTCTTTGGACTGTCTTTTCTGAAACTGGCTGATGTCCTCAGCCTGCCCTGCTGCACACACGCACCTTCTTGACCCTTCCTGCCAGGGGACGTGTGCTGTGTGCTTCCGTTGCACTGTGCCCCTCGGCAGCCCCACAGAGCCCTGGGACTAGGGTGGGATCCTCGTTTCTCATGGGGAGCTGACACTGAATCCTAGGTGAGAAGTGATTTCCCAGTTCACCAGATGCAGAGCAACTCCTGGTTCCTCCACCCCATGCCCTCCTGGGTGGATGAATGCTAGGCCCCAGGGGCCTGGGTTGGGGTTCCCAAACAGCCCTGTCTGTTCTCCCTTGCCACATCCTGCCAACAAATCCCTCGCACCTCTTCCTTGCACTCAAGGTTGAGAGTGTCTGCATGTCCGTGTGACGAAGTGACTGTGGGGGATTCCTGGGCTGGGGGAGATCATGGTTCCCTGACCAAGTTCTACTCTGTATGTATATAGGACTTACAAGCTGCTCCCTTCCTAGGGACAAAAGGACCAGGATCCAGATTCCCTGGTTTTGGAGATCTCAGGACGCTCACAACCTGAGGTTGGGGAAGCCAAAATAGCCTGGCAGGTTGGGCGCATACACACACACATAGCTAGCAGAAGGAACCAGCCCCTCCAGCTTCCTGTTGGCATTGCCCAGGGATTTCCTGCCTGATGCCCTGGTATTCCCTGGCCAGGACTGAGGAGCTGGGGTGTGGTGGAGGTTGAGTGAGCTGTCCTTCCCTGCAGAGGTTGGAGTAGGGAACAACCCACTGGGCTGAATCCCTGGCCTGTTTCCTCCAGGGCCACTGTAGAGTTCCCTTGCAGTGTGTGCAGAACAGAGTTTTGGGCTACCCCTACTTCTGCTTCTGCTCAGGAAAGCACATAGTTCGGTGTGATAATTTATGCTTATATTTCTAATGTCTTTGTAAGAGCTCATGCAAAATGTGGGTATTTTAACTCTCATTAGAAGCAAGTGGCTTTCCGCACTTGTCACACCTGACCTCAGCACATCAGTGACTGACACCAATGGGCCATGGAACTAACAACGGGCTGGGCAGGGCAGCTTCTCTGACCTATATGGGGGTCTGGAAAGAGGGACTGAGCTCAGGGCTTCAAAGCCAAAGGTGTCTAGAAGTCTATTGACACATGAAACTCCTCTTGGCTTGCATACTTCTGGTGATGGAGGACTCACTACCCTATAGAGACAGACTGTTCCACCTTCAGACAGCTTTGATTGTCGTCTTCTTTTGCGCTTCTATCTTTTACTTTTCTTTTTACTGCACTCGGTTCCCTACATGCAGCCGAAGCTTCCACCCATCTGCTCCCCCTTGTGAAGACAGTGCTGTGTCTCCCTGCATCTTCACAATCCTGCCCCCACATAGCCAGCATCATCACACCCCACTGTGCCAGGTTGACCTGTCAGACCTTGGGGTGCCTCCAGCTCTCTGCATATGGAGGAGGCATGCCCTCTTCTAGTCCAGCTCCCTGACTTTCAGATGATTGAGGCCCAGAGAGGCTGGGTGGGTTGTTTAGAGCTGCACAGCTTGACTGAGCTGGACCTTGAAATAAAACTCAGGATTTCGGATTCTTCGCCTAGTGGTCTCACTTTTCCCAGCTAATCGGCATATCCTCACCTGTAACTGGCTGGTGATACTCACCTCGCAAGCTCGAGATGACATGAGGAGGTGGGGGGGTGTGAGCCAGCATGGGCAGACACACATGGGGTGGGCCCTCGACTCCCCTTTCTGCCAGACTGAGACCAGACTGAGACCCCTCCTCCAGATTCTGTCCTTAAGGCTCCTTCTCATATCCTGGAGGAGCGGGGCTGGACACTGTCCCTTACTGTGACAGGCTCCTCCTAGATGCTAAAGTCCCCAGAGGAGTGGGAGACGTGGCCAGGTTGGAAGCCACTCTGACTGCTGTGTGGGTGAGCATGTCCCCACAGGTGTCTGGGCTGGAAGCTGGGTTGCAGTGTGGCCCTGTGGGCAGTGGAACTGAGTGAGAGGTCCTGAGGTCTCAAGGGCACTGTCCTGGGGAGGTATTGTGGGTTCCTTCTCTCCCTGGCTTCCTTTCTGGCCACACAGTTTCCTCTCCTGTGAACTTCTGCTGTCTGCCACCATATCCTCACCAAGGCCCGAATTCACAGGGCTGACCAATTTGGAATTTTCAATCTCCAAAACTGTCAGCTAAATAAACCCCCTTTCCTTATTAAGTTAGTCTTCTTTGATGTTTTGCTTTAGTAACAGAAAATGGACCACTATGGGGTGTCTCCCTGAGGATGGGCTGTGAGATATCTTCTGGACTCCAGTGTTCCCCAGGGAATCTGGTTAGTGTCAGCCCAACCCAGCCCTCAGCTCCTGGCCACCTCTCAAGGGCAAGGGCCATTTCCTTCTCCACCACCACACAGGACCTCAGGGTCTGTCTCTGGGCCTCTCCTTCCCCGCCTGTTGACTGGCTCTGGGGCTTGTCCACCTCCCTATCTCTTCCAGTGAGTAGTAGAGGGTGAGAGACCAAGCCCTGGGGCCGGATGAGGCTGTAGCCCATGCCCTTGCCAGCCCCACATCACATTTTACTCTGCCTCCTGCTCCGTGTGGGAACCCCCCTGCTCTGTGCTAGGTCTCTGTGCTCCAGGAAGCAGGGTACTGTGGCCATGTGCTCAGTCCTGGCCCCTGGGCAGGAGCAGCCCACATGATAGGGTCCTGGCCTACTCGGTCCCATGTCCCCCCCACAAGGCAGCCAGATAGCGTCCTCCTCTTTGCTGATCTCCAAGGAACAAGGCTTAGAGGGGTGAAGTGTCACACAAAGCCATGTCCCACACTCAGCAGAGTCACCACAGCCTTGGCTGCATAAAATGTCACCCATGGGAGCAGGATGCACTGTTCCAGTCTGTTGGGGCTGGGCAAGTGGCTTAGTCCTAGGAGATGCCACAAGCTCCACATTTCTCTTCATATTGGATATCCAAATAAATGTTCCTAAGAGTGAAATGCTTGAAGCCTGGAAATAATTTTGTCTCCCAGCTCCTCCAGAAAGGACACATGCACTTCCTATGGCTGACATGGTCACTTGGGAAGGTGGGTGGGGGTCTCCCCAACCTCCTCCAGCTTAGAGTGACGGGGGCATTCTGAGTGGTCAGTGTGTTCTCTTCAGGCTGTTCCAGAGCCTAAGGTCAGCCTGTCCATCATGCAAAGACCAGGAGTGTCTCTGTGGGGCCACCTGATCCTCCCTGCTGCAAGCCTTGCACCTCCCACTTCTGGAGCTCTGGTTTCTACCACTTGCTCATGACCCCCTACTGCCAGGTTTTTCCACCATGATGACCTTCCCTCAGGGTCTCTGCAGTCTTTCCCTAAACCTACAGGTCACACTTCTCCACCCTCACCCCCAACCCTCTCCACACCCTCCCCTCCAGAAGGGCTCAGGTCCTGGGCAAGAAGAGGTGCAGGATGGGAAATCAGAGCCAAGGCCTCAGCAGCACGTTCATTCCCTTGTTCATCCAGGAGGTATCTCTGAGCACTTGCCAGGAGCAGGCAATAGGTCCAGGAGCCCAGGTGGGGTGGGCAGGGTCTCTGGAGGCCCATTCAGCTCCAGCGTGCAGGAATGAGGGAGCCTGGTGGCGGGGGAGAGGATGTGTGTGAGCTCTCAGGCTTGTGTGCCTGTACGACACTGCCAAGGAGGCCGTCTGTCCCCTGTTTGATTTCTGTGCTTCTCAATTCAGGCCAAGGTGGGGGGCCATCTGCTCAAGTGGGCCTGGGGAAAGCATTTTCACTGTGCGGAAAATTGGCTTCCGAGGGAGGCTGTGCTCAGCACAGAATGAGCTGGGAGCAGTACCGGCAGGGACAGGTGCCGGGTACCGCCCCTCCACTTCCTGTGGCACCGTCGTGAGTCCCCAGCATCGCACCCTGTCTCAGGGATCTTTGGATGAGGCTGTTTCTGTCTCCTTCTTTCTTTAACACTTGAGGAGACATCATTGAAAAGTCATGCAATTCACCCGTGTAAGTTGTACAATTCAATGGCTTTTGGTGAAGAACTTTCTAAAAAACATTGTGATAAATATATATCACATAAAATGTACCATTTTAAAGTGTGCTTCAGTGGTATTGATTATATTCACAGTGCTGTGTGACCACCACTAGTTATTTTCAAAGCTTTCTTATTCCTGCAAACAGAAACTCCATACCCACTAAGTAAAAGCTCTCTGATCCGTGGCCAACCCCAGCCCCTGGGAATCTCAAATCTGCTCTTGTCTCTGAATTTACCAGCTCTAGGGACCCCACAGAATGAGAATCACACACCCTGTGTCCTCCTCCTGTGTGGCTGGTTTCCTCCCCTTGGCATGGTGCATCCTTGGTTCATCTGTGCTGGAGCACGCATTGTGCCTCCCCGCTTCCTGTAGCTGAGGACACTTCCCGTGTGGGGACACGGCTATCATTTTTTGCTGATCCACTCACGTGCAGATGGACACCTGGGCTGTTTCCACCTTTTGGCCACTGTGAGTAATGCTGGTGTTCACATATCATTTGAATCTCTACTTCTGATTCTTTGGGGGTACACACTCAGAATTGCTGGATCGTATGATAATTCTATATTTAGCTTTTTGAGAGACTGCCAAATGGTTTTCCACAGCAGCTGCCCCATTTCCCATCCCCACCAGCAGTGCACAGGGTCCTGATCTCGCCATACCTCCTGGGTGGTTCTCATTTTGGGGCTTTTGAGGGAGGTCATGCTAATGAGTGTGAGGTGGGGTTTCCTTATGGCTCTGGTTTGCACTGCCCTGTGGGTTAGCAAGACTGGACGTCTTTTCAGGTGCTTATTGGCCATTTCTGTATCACTTTGTGAGAAATGTCTATTCAAATCCTTTGTCCATTTATTTGAAGTGAGTTTTATTTTTCTGGTTGTCAGTGGTGAGTCTGTAGAAGTAACATATTTTGGGTGCTAATCCTTAATCAGGTGTAGAATTTCTAAGACTTTCTCTCATTCTGCAGGTTGTCTTTTCACTCTCTCCATAGTGTCCTTAGCTGCACAAACGTTCTGTATTTTCACGGTGTCCTTATCTATATTTTCTTTGATTGCCTGTTCTTCGGGTGTCTATCCAGGAAATCACTTGCTCGGCTCAATCCCACTCACCCTGACCCTATGCCCACGTCAATGAGTCCTCTTGTGCCTCTGTTCCATCACCCTGGACTCCCCTTCCCTGCAAGCCACACTTGGTGCCCCCGGGCAACCCGGCACCCCCCCACTCCAGCCTGTGAACTCCGTGGGCAGAGGCCCTGTCTGTTTTGTTCCTCTTAGAAATCCCTTCTGGCTTGAACATTCTTGGCTCTGGGCTTTTGGTTCTCTAAGAATCACAGAATGTTAGCACAGATGTAAAAGGGAGGGAGAAAGAAAGCAGAAACGCTCTTTGAAATAAGAACTGACTGCTTTCCCATACTAGGGAACTGTGTACCTCCAAAGCTGTTTGCCTCCAAAGCTGTTTGACTCTGCTTAGGAACCACCCCTCCCTCACCTCCAGGGCTCCAGGCTAAAGGAAAAGGTGAAGGGAAAGAGTGCAGAACCACTTGCACAAAATGGGCAAGGGGCTGTGGTTTCCCAGACATCTTGGTGGGGAAGGGGTGAGGGCCTGGAGACTGAGAGCCAGTGAAGGAAGAGAAGGGTCAGGGAGGGCAAACACAGAGACGATGGATGGGGTGCGGGTGGTCCTGGCTGCCGAGAAGCACACAGTGCAGTCATCTGTGCAATACTGTTGTTCTACATGTCAGGGAGCACCTGCTGCCCGAGTGACCCTTGTGAGTGATTTGAACAGCTGAAGGAGTGGGGCAGTGTCCAGCATGGGCCAGGCACTGAGGTGCAGCAGAAGCAGTCAACACTGCAGGTGAACAGGAGGACACAGTCTTAACAGAGGATGCTGCGTATCCACCCTATGAAGACACAGCCGTACTGGGTTAAAAGTTGTCCCCTCAAGTTCACATCCACCTGGACCTCTAAATGGGACATGATTCAGAAAGGGGGTCTTTGAAGAAGAGAGGAGTTAGGTGAGGTGGTGCACAGTTGCAATCCCAGCACTCAGGAGACTGAGGCAAAGAGGATCACTGTGAGTTCAAAGCCAGCCTGGGCTACATAGTGAGTTCAAGGCCAGTCTGTACTACATAGTAAGACCTTGTCTCAAAAAAACAAAAGAAGGAAGATGAAGATGAGGAGGAGGAAAAAGAAGAGGAAAAGGAGAAAGAGGAAAAGGAGGAGGAAGAGAATGCTTAGAAACACAGGAAGAATACCAATGACTTTGGAGGAAGAAATGGGAGTGATGTGTCTATAAAGATGCCAAGGACTCCAAGCAGCTGGCAGAAGCTAAGAGAGAGGCATGGGGCAGATTCCAGAGAGACCAACCATGCTGGTATCTTGATGTGGGACTTCTAGCTTCTAGAACTTGGAGAAAATAAATGCCCATCATTTTAAGCTACCTACTTGTGGAAGCTTGGGCACTAGTGGGTAAAGGGGCTGAGATCAAGCAGGTGTAGTGGCACGCATACCTGTGGTCCCAGTACTTGGGTGGGCTGAGGCAGGAGGATCACACATTTGAGCTAAGCTTGGGCAGCTTAGCAAGAACCTACTTCAAAAAGATTTTAAAAGGGCTGGGGATGTAGCTCCGTGCAAAGGTCCAGGGGTCAGCCCCCTGTACTACAAATTTTAAAAACTAGGGGGTAAGATCCTCCCAGCCTCCATTCCAGCCTGTCTCCTGAACCTCATCCCAAGTTCTCCCAACACAAGCCAGGGCCTGGTAGATCCTTCCTAATGTCGTCTGAGACACTGCAGTTCCCTGAAGCATGCTGCCTCCCTGGTTGCCGCCAGCCAGTAACCTGACTTGTGTCCACTGGAGTGCATTCCTGGGGCTTTGATTGGCTAATAGTGGACACCTTGTACACTGGAAAGAACATTGAGTTTCACCAAGCAAGATGGGAAGCCACTGGGTGGTTTTTAGCAGAGGCAAAATGGGAAGTGATTTTGGAAAGGAACTCTCTTGGGGAGTGAGAGTCTCAGGGGCTCTGTCTGGAGGTGGGAGTGGAGGTGTCTGGAGCAGTTTCCCTCTGGCTTTCCTGTGGGACAGGCCAGCACGTGAAGACAGGGACACACAGCTGTCTCTGAGCACCAGAACTGCTTTCCAGGGGCTTCAGAAAGGACACTAGCAGCACGGCTGTTTGCTCAAATTGGCTCCAGGCAGGCGTGGAAGACAAGTGTCCTAGTAGAGGAGGGGTACAGAAGAGCCACTGCCACCCCCTCCAATCCCCCCTGAGCAGAAGGGCCAACACATCAAGATGTTCTTTAAGACCAAGACCTTGGGGAAAGACAAAATCAACAGGGACCTTGCAAGCACCCAAACACCAAGACACATGGGGCTGTGTGCCCCCATCCCCACAGATGTGGGGCTTCCCAGAGGAAGGTGAACATCCCCACAACTCTGGAAAAGAGTGGCAGAGGACTGTGTGCTCTTCAGGGAGGGATAAGGGGGCCAGGCATGTGGATCACTGACGGCCACAAAAGCGGGGGCTTGGGACATACACGTGCTGCTTCTCCTTGGGTCAGAGGGGCGGAAGTGGGGTGGCCTTCCCCAGGCCAAGGACTCCTTCCAGGGTGCTTCACTGCCCTGTCAGGATGACACTGTGTGCATGCCTGTGGTTACTGGTCCATTTAGGGTGTCCCCAGTGTCCCCCAGCAGTGCAGAGACAAAGTGTTAGGGTTGAGCCTTTTGCTGCCTCTACTCTTTGATCTGACTACATCTGCTACCCATGGGATCCTGCTCACTCAGAGGGTGAAGCCCTCTGGTGTTTGGTTCAGTTTTTCCTTCCCGCCTGGACTGACCGGTTCCTCAAGCCTCACTGCCACCCCTTTCCCCATCATGGAGCAACTATCAAGCTCTCAGAAGCCTCCTACAGGGGAAGCTGCAGGTCTGGGAAAGAGGCCACAGGAGAATCAGGTGTATTGGTGCACATCTGTCTGCATCTGAGCCTGGGGTCTGTTACCCTCATTATGTTGGAGCGATAAGGCTGGGATGGAGCATCAGCAAGGAAAGGAAACTCCATTCACACCAGAGTCTGTCAGTTGGGAACACATCTAACAATAAATGCGATAAGAAGACAGGTGCCCCACACCTGTCCTCCCTGCATTTAGGAAGCTGAGAGAAGACTGAGAATTTGAAACCAGCCTGGGCTATATAGTGAGACCCTGTCTCATGAGGGGAGGAGGGAGGGAGGGAGGGAAGGAGGGAGAGGGAAAGGGAGGGAGAAACAGAGACTGGAAGAAAACATCCTAAATGCCAGCAGTGGTTCTATGTGATTGTGAGATGAAAGATTTTTATTCTTTCAAGTGTTTTCCCAAGTTTTCTACACCGAACACGTGTTAGTTATATAATTTAAATCTTATTTATTTATTTTTAAACCAAATTCCAGCCAACTGTGCCTTTCTCCAGTTGCAGTAACTTTCCGTCCAGCCACATTCCTGGGTGAACTCAAGCAACAAGCTTCCCCACAAAGCTCACATTACATCACACTCACGTTGTCATTTTTTCCCCACTAGACACTGATGCACTGGGCCAGCTCTGCGCTGTCCCACCCTGGGGTTGAGGCCACAGTGGCACCCCTGTCCACAGCAGATTTGTGGTTTCCTCCCACCTCCCTCTGGATGGGCTAAGGTCTGGACTCTAATGGGCTGTGGCTGAGTTCAATGGTCTGCGCACCCTGGGAGGTTCAAACTCTGGTCCTTCCCATCTCAATGATCGCAGGTCTGATCGGCCTCAGGGTGAGGCAGGGATCTGCAGCGCTCTGGTAGCCCAGAGGCGCCCCTCTAGGGAGCCTCCAGGACCTCTGACTAGAGTTGAAAGGGAGGCCAGGCGAGAGGCCGGGGACTGGGAGGACACAGGTGTGTCTGGGTGGCTGAAGTGGTGGGAACGGACGGCCGCGGGGACGATCGCCCGGGAAAGGGCGGTCATGGCTTCTCGGGACGGGGATGTCGAGATGCTCTGATTGGGCAGGTCGAAGCTTCACGTTTCTGCCCACCTTCAAACTCCCCAAAACGGAGCTCTGGGGCAGAAGGACGCCCGCGACACAGGATGGCCTCACAAGCAGGGAGCTGAGGCCACCGCGCCACAGCAGCTGTAGCGAGGTAGATCCGAGTTGTCATGGCAACGCATTCAGCAGCTTGCCGATTGGCGAAGCCACGGAGAGATGGGGGCGGGTTTGAGTTCTCTCGCGAGAGTTCTCTTGGCAAGCTTCCGCCAGTGCCCAGTCCCCAGGGTCGGGGGGCGTGAGGTTGCGACTTCCGGCTTTCCCTGGAGTCTCAGAGGGCCTCGGTAGCGTCCTGTTCCTCCCGGCGCAGACCGCAAGGCGGGGTCGGGGGTGGTGGTCTCAGTGGCCGCAGGAGGGCGGGCGTGTGCGTGACTGAGAGCCCCCGGGCTCCAAGGCCCGGGCGTCGTGTTACCTGTGCCTCCTGCATATCCCACAATTGACAGCTTCCCACCCCTGCTATCTTCACGGTCCAGTTA
Organism: Chinchilla lanigera; assembly: GCF_000276665.1. Classification (NCBI taxonomy): domain Eukaryota; kingdom Metazoa; phylum Chordata; class Mammalia; order Rodentia; family Chinchillidae; genus Chinchilla; species Chinchilla lanigera. The sequence continues at coordinate 2,466,154 of NW_004955506.1, forward strand.
CTGGCACCATCTCCTAGCCAAGATCTCTCTGTTTCCACCCTTGCGCTCTACCCGTCTCCGCAATCTCTTCGCAGTGTAGCAGTCAGAGTACAAACAGGCCAGGCTCCTTCTCCGTGGTTCCCTGTTCCACCCAGTGGAAGTCAAAGTCTTTCCCCAACTCTCTGCCTTCTGCCCTCCCAGTTCATTCCTGCCGCAGGGCCTTAGCATTTACTTTTTTCTCTGCGTGGAACAGCCCACTCTCATCCTCCTTAGCTAGGTGAGCAGCTGCTTAAAGCTTAGGCCTTCCTCATGCTGTGCGCTGTTTTTTCTCTTTAGGTCTTACCACAACATAGTTGATAACGTGTTTGTTGGGGATGCTCTGTGAACGCAGGGACTGTCTTGTTCAGATGAGAGCGGGTGCTCAGTAAACCTTGTGCACTGCCTCATCTCCCCCGGAAGGGCCCAGGGGACACTGTTCAGTCAGGTGCTGGATTAAATGACTCAGCTCCAGTTCTAGCAGGAATGGGTGGGCTCCCCTTGGTGATTCTCTGAGGGAATCACCAATGTAGGTGGAGGGACTGTTCACCTGCCAAGCGCTTAGAGAGCCGGTTCCTGTGGGAGCTCAGAATCTTTGGCCCTAAAGAGGTCTTTGATTTGTGCAGGCAGCCCTTCCTGTGTGCCTGGCACTGCTCCAGATACTGAGTTGGCTGGAGGAGACCTTGTGTCACCGTGGAGGCCACCTGGGTCTGGTGGGAGAGGATGAAGGGAAGAGTGGTCACAGCCATACAGAGGGGCGCACTGAGGCCAGGTGTGTGCAAGGTACATGGAAGGAGGGGTACTGGCTTCTAGGTGGGGTCTCTGGAAGTCCCCCAGAGTTCCCCCAGGGGCTACTTCTGTCTGCAGCAGTTGGCACAAAGCATGTTCTGTGCACAGAAGGGGAAAGAACCGATCCCCCCTAGTCACTTACTGTCCTTCATGTGGCTCCAGATGACCTCACATTTATAAGACGAATCTTTTACACAGGAGACTTAGAAAGGGCAGCCCCTGACTGAGGTCCCAGTGCTGGTATATGCCCAGTCCAGGCCGTCGGCACCCTCTCACTGGCTGCTCTTCCGGGGCACTGAGCTGCTTCCCAGGCAGGAAGCCAGACAGGCCTTGGGGCTGCCCAGAGTAGCACTGAAATGTCCGGATGACTGGCTTCCCTGTGGGCCTGGCACGGGGAGAGGAGCACTTTGCAGGCATGCGGCCTGGGCAGGCCAGGGCGGCCATATGCCAGCCCACCTCCCAGGGCATGGCATGGGCTCCTCTAGCCTCAGATGCTCTTAAAGGCATTTCCTTCTGGAGAAATGCCTGGCTTGTCTCCTCTCTCTCACACCCCTGCCTCTCTCAGTTCCAAATCAGGGGTTCCAGGGCTGTGTCGGCAAGGGACTGTGCTGGCTCTGTCCTTCTGGCATGGAGCATCGTGGACAGGGACAGACATCTGGTCTGCCTCAACCCCTATGGCCAGGACATCTGTGGCTCTAGGGAACTTGATGGCAAGGAGAGTGGCACTGGGAAAGGCCACGCTCTGCAGTGTGCCTGAGAGTGGCAGCGTATCCCTGTCATGACCCAGCTGGCATCTGCTCTTGCCTGAGGCTGCCCGAGGGTGACCCCCAAGGCCCTGCCATGCGAGGGCTGCCCATCTGCCAGGTGGTGTCAGCTTAGGCTGAAGGAGGGAGGAGCTGGGCTTCAGTGACAACTGATGGTGCCAGGCCTGTGGGCTCTAGACCCAAGGATGGTGGAGGAAGGGGACACCCTCCACCCCCGGGCTGTGGTGCGATGCTGGCTGGCAGCAGCACTGCCTGTTCTGCAGAAGTGGGAGTTAGACTTGGCTGGGGAAGAAGCTGAAGACTGCTCCGTTTTACAGATGGAAAATTGAGGCTATGGAAGGGGGATGGTATGCACATGTGCTCTATGAGCTTTGTCCAGTTTGCTCAGCACTGGGTCAAGGAGGGCATCATCTGCTCCATTTTCCAAAGGAGGAAGTAGGGCTCAGAAGAACCCGAGCTGCGTCCTCCAGGTGAAGCCAATTTTCTGGCCTTGGCTGGAGCCATCACCAGGTCCTCAGGCCACTGTCTGTGCTTATTTCTTTTGCCATGCCATGGGAAAGTAAGCCAACTGAGGAGAGACAAGCCCCAGGTCAATGCTGACCCCCTCCCAGGAGCAAGAAACTGAGGCAGGAGATGGGCTGGGAAGTTGGGCATGAGGACTTGATTCCTGGGAGCCCCCTGACTGGCTCCAGTGTCGCCATGGGAATAGCCCCCAGTTGCACCCCTGAAGCTGCTCCTCCCAGGCGGGCTGTCTGTCTTGTGTAAAAGGTTCATCTTATAAATGTGAGGTCACCGGAGTCACAACCCTGGGTGGTCAGTGTGGCCTCTTCCCTGGAGCCCTTCATGCCCCTGTCCTCTAGGCAACAGCCACAGCAATGTCCCCATGAAGCCGAAGGGCTTCTGAGGAGAGCCCCTTTCCAGGTCTGGACGGAGGGAGCCACCCTGGTTGTACCAGGTCGCTTTGACTGTGTAACAAGTTACCAAAAAGCTTGGGGGCTTAAAACAAGCAACGTTCCTTAGAATCCCTGGAGTAGCTGGTTCAGATATCCCTGTGCAGAGGTCCCTCCCTGAGACCAGAGCTGTGACTCCATGGCTGCCAAATGCAGCTGTGCCCAGGTGTGTCCTTGCTGTGCTGGGTCCCTACACCCTCCCTGGTCGCTTGGACAGTGAGATCCTGAAGAAACACGTGTGAAAACAGCATCCTTGGCCCTGACTCAGGGCCCTGACTGCATGGGGTTCAGATGAAGTTGTGGAGTGGCTCTTCTCTCAGCCTGCCTCCTGCCCAAGCCCCCTGCAGGTCCTTTCCTCCTGCATGTCAATGCCAGTCCAGCACAGGGGAAGCCCCATATATCTCTGCTGTCACTGTCAACAGCAATATGGTCACTGTCCTACAGGGTCGGGTCAGGAAGCAGCAGCCTGCACCAGCTCACTGTGATGTGGAGTGGAAGGGAAGGTCAGAAGAAAGATGCCAAGGGGCCCTTCCTGTTCAGGGACCAGAGGAGTCCAGGAAGGGTGCATCCCAGGGGGGAAGAAGGCATCCTAGGTTTTGGGGTCTTCTGAGCAAGCTGGTCTGAAAGGCAGGCTCCATGAGTGGCAGGAAAGACTACATTTGGGGGCCCACTCCAGGGGGCTCTGGAAGCCAGGCTGAATGGTCTGGACCAAGAGAGCTGGGGGAGGGTGATGGGCTTTTTGCCCAAGACTGATAGAAGCAGAACTGAGCTCCAGGAAGCCACTTTTCAGCAAGTGCCTCCGAGTGTTCTTGGAAGCAGGCTGAGTATAAATTATAAATAAACAAACGAGAACTCTGCGGCAGGGCGTGGGCCGCTGGGAAGAGGGGAGAGACACAAGGCGGGGCCCCCTTAGGACCTCAGGCCACTCCCTGGCCTGGCGCTCATCAGGCCCCAGCACTCACCCCACCTGCCTCCGGACTGGGTGGTCCTCCCGTGGCAGGCATCAGTGGGCACTCAGGCTCCTGGGGGCTCAGGCTCCTAAGGGGCACTGACCCCGGGAGGCTGCAGAAGGGAGGCCCTGGCAGACCCCCACGGTGGGCACTGGGGAGCCCCACCTGCCTCACACAGCCAAGACTTAGTCTCCCTTGGACCAAAACGGGCCCGGTGGACACTCATCTGTGTGGGAGGTGTCTCACCAAATGCTTGAAGGGGGGAAAATCCTGTTTTCTTAGGTTTTTTTCCTTTTTATTTTTGGATTATTTTTCTAGATGACTTCATTTCCATGAAGGGAGTAGTGGAGAGAAGGAGGGTGGACAGAGGGAGGCCCAGGGGCCCAGCAGAGGTAGTGAGGAGGAAGGGAGCAGGAAGAGGCAGAGGCCCCTTCAGCTGGGGAGTTTGAGACCAGCTCTTCATGACCAAGGGTGTGTCCAGCCCAGGCTGAGCCCAGACCTTCTGGCCAGTTACACTCCTGCAAGGCTTTCTGCCCACCCAGGTTAGGAGAAGGGCCCCCAGGAACTTGTCTTAGGACACAGCCTCCCTGCCCTCTGCCTGTCCCATGGGCAGAGCTGAAGATGGTCCCCCAGGATATTCCTTGTTCTGTGGAGAGGGCCGTGGTGGCCACACAGCTAGAGCCATACCTCTAACGCATGGCCTCCTCCCCTGAGCAGGGACCCAGAAGCCCACACCTGTTGTCCCGAAGGCCAGGGCCTTCAGCCACATCTCCGATAGAGAAGCGCTCTGGGGATTGAGTCCTGGTGTTGGGCACTGAGCAGCAGAGCCAGGTCAGCTGCCTGCACCTAGCTGCAAGGGAGACGGGGAGCCAGGATTCTCATCCTGCCTGGGAAGGGTGGTCTCCGGGTATCAGCCTCTTGGCACTACTTTTGCTCATGAAGGATTTTTCTAATCAAAATCCTGAGCAGCCTCTGGGCTCGAGGACTGTGCCTCATTGGGCTACAGTGCAAAGTGGGAGGCATTTATGACCACTACAGGTCAGGAAGGCAGCAAGACCAGCCACGCCCTGGGAACACAGGTGGGGACACACTCACGAGGTCCAAGGTGAGAGCTCTTGGGGCTGAGGTGGTGGTGGGGAGGAGCTGTGGCCCCAGGAGGGCAGAGCCACAGGCTCCAAGGACCCTCAACACTGTCCTGCTCCCACCTCCCCAGAGCTCTGCCCTCTGCTCTGCAGCCTGAGCCACCAGGCCTGAACTGGTATAAGAGAAAGCAGCTGTAAGCTTCCTGGGGCTGTCACCACAGATCATACCGACTGTCTGCCTCAAATCACAGAAATTTGTTCTCTCACAGCTCTGGTGACCAGAAGTCCAAAAAGAGACCCTGGCAAGACTGAGTCCTTCCTAATCTGTGCCAGGCTGCTTTTCAGCTCCTGGGGGCCTGGCAACCCTTGGTGACCTTGTCCTGTGGACCATCACTCCCACCTCTGCCTGTCTTCTTGTGGCCTGCCCTCGGGTGTTTGCCTCAAATCTCCCTCTTGTTTCTCTTTTCTCATCTTGTGAGTGAACCCAAGGCCTCACACTTGTTACTGACCTACATCCATCCATGCCCCTCTTTCATAAAAATTTTTGAGAGAGGGTCTTGCTAATTGCGATCCTCCTGTCTCAGCCTCCTCAGTAGCTGGGATTACAGGCATGTACTGTTACACGTGGCTCATCTCCAGATCTTTAACATCAGGATGCATTTGCAGACTCCAAGCAGGTAAGGTCACAGTTGGAAGTTCTGAAAGGACACATTTTTCTGGAGCCACAATTTGGTCCCCTATAAGGGCCATGAGATGCGAACACTAAGCAGGTGGGGAGGATGCACAGAAGAAAAGGGGTGGCAGGTGCGGAGGAAAGTTAAGGCCAGTGGATCGATGAGCCAGCTGCCCTTGCCTGTCCTTGGCCACAGGCTATCTGACCCCTCAGAGTTATTTACCCATCACATTAGCTTGCGGCCACCCTGATGGAGCTGTCCATCCTTTCTGGCCTCCATGGACAAATTATCTGCTTGTTCCTCCCCTCCTTGGAAAGGGGACTCCAGGCCCTGCCCTCCCAGGAGGGTTTCTGGCCGCTCTGTCTACAATGTCAAGGGCACACTGCGGCCTTGGGTCATGCGGCAGCTGGGGAGGGTGATTTTGGAGGGATGTCCTAGTGCCATGCCTAAGTCAGCTGGACTGGGGAGTGGATTGTGTCTGCCCTCGATGTGACAGTCTCTGCCCAGGGCCAGCCGGAGTCCAAGGGTACTGTGCCCAGTATCTGGTTGTTGGTCCTTGTGGCTGGTACAAGGGCGACAGCTCTGGAGCACTCCTGGGCAGAGGCCAGAGCTCCAGGAGTCACCTGCCACAATTCAGGGACAACATCTCACTTTGGAAGTGGAAAGGAGGTGGGAAAAGACAACCACCAGCTAAGGGTGGTGAGGCTGAGGAGCAGTGGGCTGAGTCACAGTGGTGGCCAAGGTAGCTGGCTAATGGAGTTGGTGGTGGGGGTGGGGCCGCTTTAGGATTGGAGGAGCTGGAGAGGGAAGAGGGGCCACCTGCCATGCTCCCCTGGACATCTGGAGGCGTCAGCCAGCCTCTCCGGAGGACATGGGTCCTTCCAGCTGGGTGTTCCAGGTGGACACGCTGAAGGCTGCCCCAGAGCTGACCAGAACACACACAGCAGCTCAGTCTCCTTTCAGTCTAACCGGACAAGGGCTGTCACAGGAGGGTTGAGTGCACACAGCCACCCCCATCACTGCGTCATGACTGAGCATGCCCTTGGGGATTCCCCAAGCCCACCAGTGGGCTTCTGAGATTGTTGGTCCCTGTGGGTTGTTTCCTTGATGACTTTCTTTTTTTGTCTTTTTGAGACAGGGTCGCGCTATGTAGTTCAGGCTGGCCTTGAGCTCACTTTGTAGCTCAGGCTGGTTCCTTGATGACTCTTTGTATTTCCACCTTCCATGGGTCCCTGTGTCCCTGAGAGATTCTGGGTCCAATGCGCTGGGCTTTGGGGGTAGCCAAGGCAGGACAGGGTCTCCTACCTCAGCAAGGGTCTTCCTCACAGCCTGGCCTGGTGGCCTGGCAAGACCCCTCCCCATTCTGCTGCTCTCCAGGGAACTAGGGAAAGCTGGCAAGGAATCCTGCACTGCAGAGTGACCTTAGCTAACACCAGGACAACCCCAGTCTCTCCAGGAGTTGTGGCTTCAGAGCTTGGGGAGAAGGCATTGTTCATGTGCCCTTAGGGATCGGGCTGGCAGGGTGTGCCACTGTTCTCCACCACCAGCCTCCTGGCAGGAGGCCCCCTACAGATGGTAGGCATCTGTCCCTGACCTGAGAAGCCAGGGCTCAGGGTACCTGAAGATGTCCAAACTCTCCTTCAGGCCCTGGGGACCTGGGAGGAAAGGGACTCATCCAAGGCCACCTGGCCAGCGATGCCAGGCATGCCAGCCCTGATCTGTGCCTCCAGGTGCTGAATTCCCTCAAGGTGACCCAGGATCCCTCAGCCCCAAGAACTGATTCTTTGGGCCTCACCCCAACCCCAGAGCCACGTGATCCCACCCCCCAGGCAGTCCCCACCCTGCTTCGGGTGCCTGCCTCTCCCGCCCCCACGCTCCCCGCGGGAAGGGGTTCCTATGGCACCCCTTCCCCCGCACACACTTAGCTCACTGGCAGCCATCTGCCCTGAGACAGAGCAGCAGATGCCTCGATGCACAGCGGTGCCTGAAGCATGGCAGGCCCAACGCCTGCAGCCGACGTGAGTGCTGCCAACCCGGGCAGGGGCTGCCGCTCCCAGAGCGCTCTGCTGGGGCAGAGGCACCACATCCAAGGCAAGGTCAGGTGGGTCACGTCACCCAGACAGCCCTGGTGGGCCAAGGACAAGGGTGATGGCAGGGCTGGAGTCAGCGCAGCACCCTCTTCTCCTACTCGACTGGTGTGGGGAGAGTCGATGAGGGCTCCTCTCCAGCAAGCTACCTCTTCAGGTGCAAGGCTGTGCCTTTCCCTGCTGCCTCAGGGCAGGCTCACAGTGTACGGGTGCTTCCCCCTCAGCCAGCAACATCTCTGCCCAAGAAGGAGGCTGGTGGGCCCCCTCAGACCCAGCCCGCGGTGCTACCATTGTGTAGACTGCATGCGGAGGCTGCCAGAGAGGTGTCCCCCAGGCAGCGCTCCCCGCTCAATAGCATGAGCGCCTGGCCTTTTACACTCGAGCCACACTTCTTAGCCCTTCTCCATCTCCCACTTGTCCTACTGCATCAGGGGGCAGGTGGCCACCCCTCCTGACCCACCTCCAGGATGCATGTGGCCAGGTGTTGAAGAGGCCTGGTTTCCACAGCAGCAGCTTTCAGCCCTGGGTCAGGAGATGGGGCCTTCCAAGGACCCCAGAGCTAGGCCTCCCCACCCCAGGAGCAGAACTTGGTGGCTGTGGGTCCCCAGCCTGAGGCAGGGTCTGAGAGAAAGCAATGGTGGGCTACAGTGCTCCCGCCCCAATATGGGGCCCACCACCCCCAGTAAAAACAAGGTGCTGGCTGAGCCCAGAGCCCTATAGACATGGTTTGACATTAGGTAGAATGTCCTGATTGCAGAGAGAATTCTCACATGGCAAGGACTCAGGCTGCTGGGGTCTCCTGGGTGTTCAGTGTGAGAGGCGAGAGATGGTGGGAGGAGGGTCTTCGAGCCAGCTGAAATCTGAGGTGAGGGACAGACAGCCAGATGCCAAGGACCCTGTTGGCTGAGACCCCAGAAACCTCCGAGAGCCCAAACCAGCTCTCAAACCTCACAACCTCCTCAGTCCAACCATCTCCCTCCTCTCAGCACGTGTGTGTGCGCACACACACACACACACACACACACACACACTCACCCCAAGCCCGCCTCTGCTCCCTGAGCATCTTGCCTTTGTTTGCTTTGGCAGGGCTCAGATGGGGACATGCTGCACTATGGATTGGCAGCTCCTCCGACCCCCCGCGGAGGTGCCATATGTCAGTGTCATGAATAGGCATGCGGCTGGGGGGCTGGGAAGTGGCAGCTGCCAATCACTGGCTGAGTAGATCAGAATGGGGTATCTACTGCAGGGGTGGGGGTCCCATGAGCAAAGCCATGGGGGAGGGGATCAGGGTATGGTCACCAGGGTGGGACACATCCCAGGCATCCAAAGGGCCTGTTTTGTTTTTTTTTTTTTTTTTGAGATAGGGTCTCAATATGCAGCTCAGGCAGGCCTTGAGCTCACTTTGTAGCCCACGCTGGTCTCAAACTCACAACAATCCTCCTGCTTCAACCTCCCAAGCGCTGGGATTATAGGAATGTGCACCATGCCAGGCCAGAGGGCCTTTTCTGAAAGCAAAACAAAACCCAAACAGGCTCTGGGGTCAATGGCCTTGAGAGGTCAGGGCCTATCCTCTGTCACTGGCACCTAAGTGCCCGCTGATCAGCCAAAGCCTCTCCAGGACATCTGCTCACCTGGGTATGTTCCATCTGGGCTTTCACCAGGCAGTTGGGGCCACACCTGCACCCCCAGGTGGGAGCCGAGGGACCAAATTCAGCAGCAACTGTCCCAGGCCACTATTCATTCCCACAGTGACCCTAGGAAACTGCGCTGCTTGTCCCCATTTTACGGAAGTTGCACAGCTCACCAGTGCAGAACTGGGTACTGCTTGGGGCTGCCAGGGTGCCACCCACGGTTCCATGCCCTGCACTGGGTGTGGCCTCTCCCTGGGTCTAGTGGTGCCCAGTTGCTCCCTCACTTCCTGGCAGTGCGATGCGCTCTTGCCTGTCCTCTCCCCTCCCTCAAGGACCCTTGGCTCCTGCAAAGCCACTCACACCAGGACACAGACACCTGGCTGCACAATTGTCCCGTGGCACTGTCCAGTTCCTGTCAGGTCCCCCTTCAGGTGGGTGACTATGGAGAGAATGAATGGAAAGAGAGCTGCAGGGCCAGGACCGGGCACTGAGGCTCATGGTGGTGGAAGCAGCAGCAGTTCTTGGGACGGAGGCCCCGCCTTGCTCCAGGCACCACAGGCCCTCTCCCTCATTCCCGGCTCTGTTGGAGGCTGAATCTGGATCGGATTGACCGCTCCAGGTTAATTGGCTCTCTCTCCCTGCCAGCATGACGGATCCTGCCTGACATTTCCCCAGATAGTTAATTGATACCCAAGTAATTTGTCATGGAGACCTCGTTATATGCCAAGTGGGTCCCCTAAGCTGTTAGCGTCTGTGCCCCAGAAATAAGATTGGCAAGTTAATAATGGAGCCTTAATCACACTGTTCCCTGCTGGCTTTGGGAGAGAATTACTGGGAGACAGGACAGGGTGCCAGTGGGAGGAGACAATACCTTCCTAGGGCCTTAGGGATGAAGCTTCATTGGACCCCCAAAGCCTCTGCCCCTTCTGCAGAACCCCAGCCTTAGTTTCCTCACCCAGGCATAACTTCTTTGGGCAACAGTGCTTTGATTTCCCACTAAGAAATCTCCCTCTCCACAAGATTGCTAAGGCTGATCCCAATCCTGGCTCTGGCTTTTGTTGTCCTCTACTCTTGCCAAGGCCAGACAATGTGCTCTGGAAAGGCTGAGGACCTAGCTGGGGCACTCCTTGGAGCCTTTGGGACAGAAGGATCACTGGATGGGGGAGGCCTTGAGCCAGCACTGCTGCTGGCCACTGAACCCTGTGAGGGAGGAGCTGGTGGTTGGGGGGCCAAGCCCTCAGAGCAGCCAGGGCACAGAGGGCCACCCTGCCCTGCAGTGAACTACCTGGACCCCTTTTGCTTCCAATATGTTCTGTCACGTGACCTGGGGTTCTGATTATGGACAGGGCGGCAGCTCACATACATTCACACTGCTCCTTTAGTTTTTGCCCGTCAGAGAGCCTGTGAGGAGGAGAAGCTGGGACAGAGGCCAGGCCTGGCCTGCAGCAGGTGATCTTGAGGATGGTACCACTCGGCTCTTGGGGAATCACTGCTTTTGCCAGGATGGAAGAGAATGAGCATCAAATTGGAGGAAAGGTCTCCAGGGCCAACCTTGGCTTTGGCACCAAGGACAGTGGTGGTGCAAGCCTGTGCATCTGGAGGCTCTCCAGAGGCCATGTGCTGAAGGCATGCAGCTCTACAGGAGGTGGTGGAGCCTTTAGGAAGTGATCCTCAGGTAAGGCCTTACGTCACTGGGCTGTGCCCTCGAAGGGGACTGTGGGAGCCTGAACTCTTGCTCTCTTGCTTCCTGATAGCTGTGAGGGGAGCAGTTTGGCTCCTCATCATACATTGGAAGTAGCAGGGCCAGGCAGCCATGGACTGAAGCCTCTAGAACAGTGAACTGAAAGAAACCTGTCCTCCTTTTAAGGTGATTCTCTCAGGTGTATTGTTACAGTAAGAGAAAGCTAATAAAGCCACGCTGGCACATGCAGCACTGTGGGCCCAGAAAAGGAAACAGCAGATCCTCCAGGCAGCAGGGCTCTACCCACAGCCACAAGCAGCAGTGGGATCCACACTGAAGCTGTGGACAGGCACCCGAGCCAAGGTGTCCATGTGCCATTCCCAGGCCTTTCCACTGAAGATTGTCAGTGGGGCACCAGCTTCAGAGGGAGGGCGGTGGTGGGCTTGGTCTCCTCATCTTCGCTTCTCACACAGCATTAAAATGGGGACACAAGAAGGAAAGGATTTGATACAGGAGCAGGAGAAAGGGTAGCCCTGCATTGGCTCAAGTCCTGGTGACAGATAGTGCAACAACTGTGGGGTAGCCAGGCCAGGTGGATGCAGGAGAAAAAAGGGCTCTGTGCACTTAGCTTCTGCTGTGTAACAAATTACCCCAGGACAAAGATTTAGTCTCATGCAGTTTCTGAGGGTCACAAATTTGGAAGCGGACTAGCTAGGGGTCAGGGTCTGAGAAGGTTGCAGTCAAGATGACAGCCACAGCTGGGCATCGTTATGCAAGCCTATAATCCCACCTACTTGGAAGGCTGAGGCAGGAAGATTGCAAGTTGAAGGCCAGCCCAGCTTGGGCAACTTAGCCAGACTCTGTCTCAAATTAAAATTAAAAGGGCTGCGGACATAGCTCTGTGATCCCTAGGTTCAATCCCCAGTACTGAGAGATGGGGGTGGGTGGGGGAGATGATATCCAGGCAGCAGTCCTCTCAAGTCTGACCAGGGCTGGAGGAGCCATTTCTAAAATAGCACCCTCACCTGGTTAGTGGTAGGATACCTGCTTATCAAGTGGATGGCTTCACCAAACCATTGATGACCTGCACTGATTTGTCTCAAAATGAAGCCAGGCGTGGTGGTACACACGTGTAATTCCAGCACTCTAGAAGGGCTGAGGCAGGATGGTGACTTTGAACCCAGCCTGGGAAACTTAGTGATTTAGTGAGAACCTGTCTCAAAAAAAAAAAAAAAAATGGCTGGGGATGTATTTCAGTATGAAGGCCCTGTGTTCAATCCCCAGTAACACACACACACACACACACACACACACACACACACACAGGACAAGAGAGAGAGAAAGCATGCCACCAAGACAAAAGCCACGAGGTGTTCTTTGCCCTGAACTTGGGAGTGACACACCCCTGCTCCTGCCGCCCTCCACTGGCCGCACACACTGACCAATGCTGGTGCCACATGGCAGAGTGGGTGCTTATCTGGGGCCATCTTGAAGGCCACCACCACAGGCTCCAAGAAAAAACAAACTCATTAATGCCCTGATGTTTTCAACACACCAAAGGGAGATTTATAGTCCATTTTATTCCACGGCACAGTTTAGGGATAAATAAGTAATGGGTACCTAGAAAATAAACCAACCCCTCCCATAGCTGAGGCAATTATTAAGTCCAGGACAAACAAGAGGTTGTCTAAGAAAAGCAATTACAACCCAGCACTCAGCTGTGACGAGTGTATGTGAGGAAATAATCACACACACTGGCTTCTGAGTCCCTGAAATGAGAGATGGGGAAAGTGTGTGTATATGGGTGTGTGTGTGTGTGTGTGAGCGCACGCGGGTGTGCATGCCTGTGTGTGGGCTGCTGTTAGAGAACAAATTTTCAGTCTTCAAAGCAGGAAGTCAATGGATAATTTCTAAATCTGAAAAAAAGCAGGAATATTAGCATGCTATTTACAAGTAAATACCAAAAGAATCAGCTATGACAGAAAAGTTAGCCTGAGAAGGAGGAATCAGGAGAGAGGGCTGGGAGAGAAGTCACGTATTGTGTTTTCACTGCAGGCCTCACAGAACTGCTTTATTATCCAACTATGCACATTTATGACAGAAAAACATATAAATGAAGCTGAAGTAACTGGAAACAAAATTCAAAATATCCAAGCGGCCCCCCACTCCCAGCTCTACCTGGGGAGGCACAGCATGATCCCTCTTCCTGGAATCCTGTTCCTCCTTCCCTCTCCCTGTCCTGGGTCTTTCTGTCCTTTTGTCCATCTCAGGCCTCATCCCCGCTCTAGCCTGCCTCAGCTTCCCCTGCCCACCTTCCCAGCATACTCACACTAGGGTGGGGAGGAACGGGACAAAGGGCAGGGGGCTGTTCTGAGGGAGCCAGCTGTGTCTGCCAGGGCCTGCGCTGCCCCCCACTTGGCCTTCTGGCTGCCCAGAGCACCAGGAACCCGATGGGAGCTGCCACCGCTTCCAGGCTGCAGGGAGGGAGATGAATGGGAGAGCGGTGCTCCATCATTCCCACGACGCCTCCTTAACCACCCCACATGCTATTTATCTGGCTGTCAGTGCTGCCGTGTGCCTTTGCCTTTAATTAATAATTTGGTTAAGACTAAGGACCTGGCCAGGCCAGTGCAACCGGGACTGCTCCCTTCGGGGCGGGGGTGAGGAAAGCTGGAGACCCCCAACTACCACCCAGGTAGCACCCCAGTTCCTCTCCTCTGAACGACCAGGCCAGGGGCTGACGGGGCAGGTGAGCACTGTCTGCTGCTTGGGCACGGCCTGGGAGAGGAGGGAGGCCCAGGCCAGGGTTCTGGTGCAGATACCCCTCCCACTCAAACACCACAGCTTACTCTGGAGGCACTGATGCCACCATGCAGTGACAGAGAGAGGCACAGCTGTGAAGTGACTTGTCCAGGTACACTCAGCCTGCAGCAGGTGAGCTTGGGGCTGCCTGCAGCACAGCTGGCCCCTCCTGGGGCTGCCTTGATCAGGTTGCAGCCCTCGGGCAGTCCTGTTCCTGAGAGCCGCAGGAGAGGGCAAGGCGGACAAGCAGGGGTCCTGCAGTAGGGAGCCCTGAGGGGCTTGGGTGCGACCCAGCAGCCAGGCCAAACCATTTCCTGAAAGCCTTGTGCTTCCAGCAGCAGATAGCGTGGGGACGCTGGGAGGGGGGCATGGAGACCAGCAGGTGAACGGGAAAATCTATTTGGATCCCACCTGAATTATTAAGAGGCTCAAGAATATTCTTAGCGCCAGTGAGCTGTGGTCTGTTGAGATGGCCCTCACCGCGGCCCTATTTTTAAGGTTCTGTGGGAAGGAGTGGAGACGCCACAGCACTTAGAGCCCCCAGAGGACCCCTCTGCCCCAGCAGTGATGCCTCATACCTTACCACCACCATGGCACCCTGGCCCGTTCACCTGCCTCTCAGTCTGCAGACCTTAGGCCCCTGTACCCTCTTCCTCCTGGCCCTGGCCCCACCCAGCCCCCTCTAGCAGATGGGGAAATGGCCCAGCTGGCTCTGGACTGTTGTCACTGCCTACCACCAAGGGGAGGGCCAGGGTCTCAAAGCTGAGAAGAGCCCTCTCTTTGCTGACCGCTGACATGGTATTAATGTGGCCATTAGCAGTTAGGTCGGGCCTGTGGCCTAATGCCTGCACCCTTCAAATGCTGTGGGCACTGTACTGCCCCCCATTGCTCCTCAAGCTAAACTCTAGTTAGCCCCTGAGGTTCAAGGGCTGCCCTCATTAAACCCAACCCTGTGGCAGAGCTTTCCCGAGTGGTGAGCACAGCTGCCTTCCAAGAGGAACAGTGCCCAGCCCATGTCCTCAAGTTCCCGCTCATGGAGCCCTGTGCCCCCAAGTCAGGTCCCATCCAAGGACTTGGGGTGGGGGCTGGATCTGCATCTGCTAGGTCCTGAGGCCAGGCGATGGGTGACTGTCTGCTTGGGGAGAGCCAGGGAAGGTCACAGGCAGATGTGGTCTGAGCTGCAGCCCTCTGAATCCTGGGCTAGGCGGGTCTTCAGCAGGTGCCTGTCCTCCCACCACTCACGAGGATCAGGTCACTGTGGGGACACTCCTCAAACCCACGCCAGGTGAGCCTCATCAAGGTCAGAGAGGACACAGGTTACCAAAAGCAGGAATCAAGGTGGGCCATTTCTAATGACCCCATGGACATAAAAGAAGAGACCACAAACAAGGAAGTATACACCACTGAATCAGTTATGTTGACAAACTCCAAGCACACAAACCAGCAACCATTGAGTATCTGGGACATACAAAGAATTCTTGCAGCTCAGCAATAAAAACAGACAACCCAAGTATAAAAGGTGAGGGGTAAAGAATGTGAACAGATGTTTTTCCCAAGAAGGTGTACAACTAGCTGGCGACACATGAAAAGATGTGTGGCATCATGAATCACGAGGGACATACAAACCAAACTCACAGTATGAAGCTTTGTGCCCCTAGGATGGCTAGAAGGCAAAGGACAGACAGTCACAAGCTAAGGAGGACGTGGGGAAACCACGCCCTGATGCACACTGGTGGGGCTGTAATATTGTGAGCCACACTGGAGAACATTTTGGCAGCTTCTCACTTCCTCTCCCAGGTGTAGACTCACCAGAACTGAAACACAGTCACACAAACACTTGTCCACAGCACTTGTGGCAGCATTACCCATAATAGCCTCCAAACAGCAACAACCCAAATGCATGCCATCTGATTTGTGGAGAGTCAGAATGTGGTAGATCCTTGCAGCAGAATTTTAGTCACAAAAGGGAGCTAAGGACAGTAAGTCCCCGACTTATGAATGAGTTTCATTCTGGGAGAACATTTAAGTTGGATTTTTTTATAATCAGATAGAGGGAGCCTGATACTACACCTGTACGTTCCCAATGCCAATGTTTGTAAGTCGGGGACTTACTGTAGTGACACATGGTGCAACACAGATGAACCTTGACGCATTCTGTAAGTGTGGGAGACCAGACTTGAGGGCCACACATGAAGGAGGGTAGGATTCCATTTACATGCAGTGCCTTTCAGTGAGCAGATCCAGAGGCAGAAAGAGACCTGCGGCTGCCAGCTTCTGGCAGCAGGGGATGCAGGGTGGTTGCTGACAGGGAATTTCCCCTTGGGGTAATGCATGGTGGTGCACATCTGTAATCCCAGCACTCGGGAGGCTGAGGCAGGAGGATTGTTGTGAATTTGAGAACAGCCGGGGCTACAAAGTGAGCTCAAGGTCAGCCTGAACTGCATAGCAAGACTCTGTCTCAAAAAGACAAACAAAACAAAAACCAGACTGTGGATGTTCTTGTTTGTTTTTCAGACAGGGTCTCACTATTAGCCCAGGTTGGCCTCGATCTCTGGAGCTCAAGTGATCCTTGCATCTTAGCTGGAAGAGCTAGAATCATAGGTTCATGCCAAAATGCCTGGCTAGAAAAAGCCCATGAAGTACACACTTCTAAAATGATTGGAATGGTGAATTTAATCTCAAAACAAACAAAAATTAGGCACACAGAAGTTGTCTGCAGGGCAGGGGAGGTGACTCAGTGGCAGAGTGCTTGTGTAGTATGCAAAGGACTGGGTTCCAACCCTAGTACTGCAAAACAACACAGTTTATCTACACACTTGCTTCAGGGCTCTGGCCTGCTCCTTACTGTGGGAAGGGCAAGGGGCTGGGCAGACCTCTTGCAGGTGCTGGCTGTGCCCTGTGTGAAGACTTAGTCCCCACAGGAGGAGGCATGGCCACCTCTGCCTTACACTTGAAGCTACCTCTTTGTGTGTGAGGTCTACAGTGTGCCTCGCAGTGTGGGGCTGCCACTTGTGAGCCTCCCAGTAGGCCTGGGGGTTACCGAAGGGGAAAGCAGGACCTGTCCCAGGAAGTTGGTCCTGCCTGTCGAGTCCTGAAGGAAGCTGCAGCTAGGGCTGCCCCCACCTGTGGTTGGGGGTGGGAGAGAACTCTAATCTCGTTTCTTCTCATCTGAGTTGGCATGGCCATCAGCTCTGGTCTCTGTGGGCCCCACTTTTCCAAACTAATGGCTTTAATTTGGAATCAAGGGGCCACCATGTGCCAGGTTTCATGCTAAGCCCCTTATGTATGTCACCTCATGGGACCTCCCCAGCCACAAGGAGGGAGCACAGGCATTATCCCCATCTGACACACTTCACCAAAGCTCTCGTGAGGGACAGTTGGATCCTACTCAGCTCTGCTGAGCCTTAGCCCTGCACTTCTGATGCCAACCCCTGGTCCCCTGGAGCTCTGGGAGGAAAGTCTGGAGGAGTTAGGAGGGCAGATGGTGGGGAAAGCTGTGAGCCCTCAAGCCCGGAGTTCAGTGGGGATGCAGAGAGACCCAGAAGTGTGTTTGTGTGGGCCAGTCTGTGCCCTAGGACCCCACCACTAGGGCACCAGGTCCTCCCTCTCCCAGCTAAACGCCTGGGAGGTAGGCAGAGGCTGTACCTGTGAGAAAACAGGTTCTGCCCAGGAGCCAGAGCACTCTACCTCAGAGAGTTCTGAGGCTCGGGTAGAAGGCCTGGTAGCTGTCTCCTCTGGACAAACTGGATGCCTCTGTGTGTGTGTGTGTGTGTGTGTGTGTGTGTGTGAGAGAGAGAGAGAGAGAGACAGAGAGACAGAGAGACAGAGAGACAGAGAGACAGAGAGAGACAGAGAGAGAGACAGAGAGAGAGACAGAGAGAGAGAGACAGAGAATGAGCGAGAGAGAGATCCCTTTGGCTCAGCAGAACCTGGTACACTGAGCATATAGGCACCTTCATCTCTGGAACCCTCCTTTTCTTTCCCCTCCATCCTGACCCAGAACTAGGGAAGCCAGACCTATCTACCACCTGTCAACCCCTCTGGGAACCTGGGAGGGACAGACTGGAGCAGGCCACCCTTTGTGTCTTGCGTCTCAGCTGCCTCATCAGCACAGACTTAGGAAGGAAGCAGCCTGCTGGGCTGGGACTGGGCTCCTCCCACTGCAGGGATGGTATTGAAGCAAGGAGGCAGGAATTGGGGAGAACAACCGGTGGACTTGGGGACTCTCTTGGGCCCTACCCAGAGTGGGCAGGCTGGAGGATGGGCAGGTTAGCATAAGAACACATGTGGGTGGTACTGGAGGGGGCCGTGCAGCTTGGGCCCCTCCCAGCTATAGGGGTGGCCTGCTTTGGCTGGTGGGGTATGGTTTAAGCAGAAGTCTGAAAGAACTGGGGCAGCAGAGGAGGAGCTGTGGGCACCTGCACAGGCTGCCAGTCTCTGGCCCACTGGGCATCTGAACCCCAAATCCCCTGTGTGCTCTGGAGAGTGATCTCATAATGTTCTGGTCTGGCACTCACCTTGGGGACATCTGTCCTGGGACAGTGATCAGACAGATCACTCAATGCTAGAGGAGGCAGGACAACCAACAACCCAAGCGGTGTCCTGCTGGGGCCTCTGGTCAGTGTTTCTACCAGAGCAGGCACCCACCGTCCCTAGCAACCATTCCTGGGGTGGTTACTGTCCTGAGCTGGAGTGGGAGGCTGACAGTTGGCATCTTCACGGTGTCCAGCTCCCAGCAACTGCCAGGCCTTGCTCCGCTTCTCCCAGCAGCCCGGCTGCAGTATCCAGGCTTGTCTCAGGGCCTCTGCTGGGGTCCTCAGGGTGCGTGCCCTCTCCTGCTGGCTCTACCAAACCTCCTTTGGGGTATGCCTCTAACTTTGGTCCCTTCTGGTTCCTGCAATCACATGCAGAAGGGGAAGCCTCAAAAGGGATTCCAGAGCCAGTCCTGACTCCCTCTATTCCTCAAGAGCTCCTGGAAGGGCTGCTGACAGGCATGGGCCAGAGAACTGGGCAGGACTTGATGGCCAGCTGGACAGATCCACCTTGACTCAGGCTGGTCAGTACAACTCTTTGAAGTGGGGGTTCCCAGTGCCCTTTCCTTCAATTCTCAAAGCAGACTATCCAGGCCTGGGAACAGCTGCTGGCTGCCAGGGAAGAGGAGTGGAGGCGGTGCAGCCCTTGAACGACTCACCCCTTGGCAGAAATCTTAGGGGGCAAGGAGCTCAGGAGGTGGCGGGGGGGTGCAGCCACCATATATGGCACCCTACTCTGCCACTTCCCAATGCTCCAGGCTTCGTGTTCCTTATCTGTAAAGTAGGCTTCTCTGTAAACTTGCTCTGCGGAAGGCCATTCCAGGCTAACTAGTCTGACCCCTGTACGGTCAGCTGAGGCTATCTACCAGGTAGTTTCACTCTACCTCAGAACCTGGAAGGAAAAGAATTACTCTGCCTGCCTTGCAGAGAAAGAAACTGAGGCTCAAAGGGTACAACATGGCAGGCTGTTCGGGGCTTGGCCATGCCAGGGCCACTTGTAGGTGAAAGACAGGAAAGGCGGCAGCAGCTCTTTTGGGAGGTGGGGCTCAGATGGTCATGGGGTGGTGTTTCTGGAGAGCTCCCACCAGGTTCAAAGTCCACACCCTCTCCACACTCTTGGGACCTCTCCTACCAGGCCTGGTCTTGAGCCACAACACTGCAAGCAGGAAGAGGATGCCTGTGGGCATCCTGAGGCTCTCTGGCACTCACCTCTCCTGCCCTGATACAGGTGGCCCGGAGTGTCCCAGAGTCCTGCGAATGTACTCTCGAGAGCGGATGTCAGCCTGGAGGAAAGAGCACAGATAAGAAGTGGTGGGCTCTTGGTTGGCTGCCAAACAGACTGGGAAATGCCTCCACACCCTTCACAAGAAGTCCATCTGGGTCCCCTTAGCTCCCATAGCCCCATCATTATGAGTGACTGACAGGAGGGCCAAGACCTCAGGGGTTGTGGACCTGCTGCTGAGGCTGGTGGGTGGCTGCGCTGCTCAGCTTCCCTTGTGCTCATAGCTCCTCCTTCCAGGGAGTTCTGCTCTGACGGGGGAGGGCTCAAGCTGGCCAGTCTACCCCTACTCTGGGGTCACTGTCTGTCTCTCTGGCTAGTGTCAGTTGTGACCGCTGCCTGTCTCCTAAAGTTCCACAAAATTATTAAAAAAAAAAAAAAAAGGCTCACAGGCCACAGATAGGGACTAGTACAGACCCTGTGGAGGCCACAGAATGGGGTCACACTGATTGGGACACTCTTAAATGGCCTGGCCTCAGGAAGCCCTCTGATCCCAGCTCAAATGGGTTTAGCTTAGCTTCTGGCTTCATGACACACTGACAGCAACAGCTGATTGCCAGACGACTTCTGCTGTAGCTCACGGGGCTGTGGGCGGGTAGGCAGAGGGGTATCCTGGGGGCAGCAACCCAGCCTAGCAGGAGAGCCTGCACCTGGCACAGGGAAGGCAGCAGCACTTGCTACCAAAGGGTCCCTTGAAAGCCAGGGGCTATGCCAGAGCAGAGGGTAGGGTAGCTCCCAATGCCACGTTGTAAGAGGACACTGCCCTTAGCCACATCTCTCCCACTCTCCGGAAACTTCTGGATGCACAGCAGGGAGGGTCAGTGCTGAGGTGAGTGGGCCCAGGATGAAAGCGGACCAAGCTTCCAGGGTTGCACACACCCCCTTCCCCAGCAGACAGAAGCAGGCCCAGGAGGCACGCATCCCACGCCTGCCGGCGTTTCTGCGGAGTGTGGGCAGGATTTGGCAGGCTCTTCTCCAGCACCAGACATATGACTCTGTCCCACTTCTAGGTGTTCAGGCAGCTGGCCCCTCACCTGCAAGGTCAGGGGACCAGTGTCCTGCAGGTTTAGGACAGTGTAACCCAGGGTTCCCAGGCCTCAGGATCTCTGGGGTTTTCTCTCATTAGACCATGCGTGAAGGAATGGGGGAAAGGCCTCCTGGAGCTGGGGACACAACTCACAGGTTTGGGAGCCTATGTGCCTATGAGCCCAGCAACACCCTGAGTAGGGAGGATGAGACTGTGGGGGCTGTTGCTTGTGCCTACAAGCTCCTCAGAAGCCACCGCTGGGCACTGCCACCCTGTGGCTGCGAGCATCGCAGTGGTGTGTGGGCTGCTACTGCCACCTGGAGGCCACTCTGCATACCTGCATTGGGGATGTAGGAGGATGGAGGCCACAGGGTCAGAGTCCAGGGGCCTAGGGGTGGGTTTCCCAGCTAAGTCTAGCCTATGGCCCTCTGTGGGTGGTTGTGGGGCCACAGTGGGCCAGAGAAGATGCAGGCAACAGGGAGGCTTGGGGCCCCACCATTCAGCACACCTAGAGGGCTCCAGGCTGGGTTGGAACTTCCCAAGACTCCACTGCTTCTGTGGCACACAGGTGCATCTGGGTGTCCTGCTGCACATGCACAGCCCTCAGCTGCCCCTGTCCCTGAAGTGGGGCTTGAAACACAAATTCACTCCTACCCATTCTATACCTCCTGCCCTGGCAGAGTGTCTCAAGAACCTCAAACTCTTCCCTATCCTCGGGCCTCAAAAATGCTGTTCCAGTCTGGACTGCCCTTTGCTCCTCTTCCTGGGGATGGCTTCTCCTGGATCCCTGACCTATGTGCTGCTCTGGGACATTTACCAGCTTGTAACTGGGGGCTCTCATCACAGCTGAGCGTAGGAAAGTGGTCCCAGGCCCTGTATGCTGAGCTCAAACTCCCTTGCCTGCAGGCTGTGCTCCTTCTCCACTGAGCTGACTGGCTCATCAAAGTGCTGATCCCCTGGGCCCTGAGCACTACACCCTGGAGACCTGACTGGGGCTCCTGATGCCAGTACAAACCTTCTTCAGCACCACTCCTACAGGGCCTCCTGGTAGAGGACCACTTCCTCTGGGCAGGCGAGCTGAGTGGTAACTGCAGCACTCTGCCTCCTGAGCTAACGTCAGTACGTTCTCCACATAAGATGGTACCTGGGTGTAGCAGGCTCAGTGAGGCAGAGTGTAGGGCATGGTGGCTTGGGTCAGGCAGCCTCAGGAAGAACAGTGCAGTCCCTGCTCTCCTACCCCTGCCTCCAGGGTCTGGGGAGGCCAACTGGCTCTCCAGCAAGGAGCCTGCAGACCTGTCCTCAGCCTAGGATCATCCTGATTTCACATCACTATTCCAAGATCCCACTGGGGCTGACAGGCAGCATGTGACAATCAAGTGGCAAGGAGCAGAGAGATGCTTGTGCCAGTCCCCCAACCTGTCACCCACCGACAGGAAGCCCCATCACCTGGCGCACGGGCTCTGGGATCCGGAACCTGCAGCAGCAATGGGTCAGGCGCACAGCTGCCTCCAGGCTCATCTTGTGGCCTACAGAAATGTACAAGGGCTTGGTGCTGTGGTCATGGCTCTTGAGGGCCTGTGGACAGAGGGTGAGGTCAGAGTGCTGTGGGGACATAGCCCTGAGGGGGTCAGGACCAGCCTTAGGCTGGAGGCTCTGATAACATCTCAGGTGGCAAGTGGCAGTTTAGGGTGTGTGCAGTGTATAAGGCGCTCCAGCCCCCAAGGACCTCCCTATGTCTCTCCTGCGCAGGGTGGGGTGAGTGTGGCTGAGGTCCCCTCAGCTTCACTGGGGTCAGAGGAGGAGATAAACAAACATGTCACATCACCTCCCTGTCTGGTAAGAGAGGCAGAAAGACATGGAGAGCTGAGTGGGTCTTGTATGCACACATGTGAGTGCATTTGCAGGGGTCCACTGCCCACTGTCCTTCCTCTCTGAGCTAGAACTTGGGGATGACAGAGGCCTCAAGCCACTCACCATTCCCAGGATAGTCCCAGAGTTGCCCATCAGAGGAAATGTATCTCCCCCAGCCTGGAGGAGCCGAATCTGGAAAACAGGGAAAAGAAACTTGTAAGAAATGTCTCCTGGGGCTGAGGCATAACACAGTGATAGATGTTTGCCCAGCATGAGCAATGCCCTGGGTTTGATTCCAAAGACGAAAACAAAAACCAGAAGTCTTTTCTTGCAGGGCTGAAGGCATGCTTCTCCATTTTTAAAACCTAGTCACAAGCCAGTCTTAGTTGGGAGCTGTGCCAGCAAGGCCAAGCCCCCAAGACAGTACTGAGTACGCTGGGCAGCAGCATGATCAGGGCTTGTGTTGTGGGCACTGCCTACAGGATCCCATCTAACCTGATGACAAAGGCTCAGAGAAGGTGTAACAGCTCTCCCAGTGCCAGCTGAGGTGTGGGCCATGGACCCACAGGAGGTGCCACTGAACAGCACACCTTGGGCAGGGTTACTACCTTACAATTGCTTCCTCTCCTACCAGGAATCTGAGCACATTTGAATAGAGTCAATAAACTTTCTTTTGAGTAGTTGGAGTGGGTCAGGGCTGAACCAGCAGTCGGGGACCCCATCAACTCAACAAGCATTTTCTGAGCAACTGCTCCATGGGGAGACACACAATCTCTGGTCTTGGAATTTGCTGTCTACTGGGAAAGTGGGGATGTCACCTGCTCCCTCTGGACATCACACCCTATTCTAGGAGGTAGCCAACGTCTCAGATACCCCCAGGGCCCTCCCAGGCCCATGAGCCCCCTTACCTTCTCCTTGTGCACAGCATTGTTCTCCAGTCCGTCCACCTGTAGGAGTTTCTTGGCCACCCCAATGCAGGGCAGCCCTGTGAGGACACCAAGATGGCAGGCTACCCCAAAGCCTGCCAGGGAGCAGAGGAGAATAAGCTGAAGAAGTGGGGTAAAGTTGGAACCTTGCTGCCTACAGACTGGCAGAATACTTGGGAAGCAGACTTGGAGGCCTAAGCTGACCCTGGACAAGATCCTGTATACCCTGATTTTACCACTGCTCTAAGGACGTAAGTTTTGAGAGGAGCAGCTGGGACCCAACTATACTTACTGCTAGGAAGGCCAACACTTCCCCTGGACACCCTTCTGGGGGCCACCACAGTTTGGATGAGGGTAAAATAGCCTATCAACTTCAGCACCTTCCCTGGGCCAAGGCCCAGGCACTGGTGGGAAGCAGGGCTCTAGGGCGCAGGGTGAGCAGTGGCATGGGGCTACTCTAAGTGGGGGCCCTGTGAATTCTCACAGCTGTGAGGTCAACACTGGATGGTGGCACCTCTAGATGGGCCAGTATGGGGCATCTTGGGGAAGAAGGAGCAGGAAGATGTGGCGGTGAAGAGAAGGCAGAGCTCTTTTCTGAGTGAGGGACAATGTACATCCTGACCATGAAAATCGGTCTGGACAGGAGACATGACGTAGCTTAGTGAGGTGGACATGGGAGGTGCTCTCTCCCATTTTTCCCACAGCACCCACCCCAACTCTCTCTCTGGGAAGCAGGATTACCTTGGTGGTGGAGCACCCCGTTTCCATCCACAAGAAGGACCTAGAGCCACAGGGGGTCACAGTCAGCTGAGGTGGCTGTCCCAGCAACCAGGGGTAGGGGTGGGTGGACCCTGCCACTGGGGTGCAGTTTTGGAAAATCTCATTCCTCTCAGGCTGTGAGTGATGGTGGCCTGCAGGGGCCCTCCCCTCCCCTCCCCCAGGAATCAAATGGCTCTCTTGCACAAGGACATGGCACCTGCCTGGGGCATCAGGGTTGGCTCCTTCTCTTGCAGCCGTCGGATCGCGTCTACTAGGAAGGGCACCTCTCGGAAGGCCAGGAAGCCTGATATGTAAGGGGCCGTCAGGCAGATCATTCGGCTCTCCTCATACACCACCTGACACCAGGCATGCAGGTCAGCAGGCAGCCATGCCACCTGCTCCCTCCCACCACCCTGTTACCCTCTGTCCCACCCACAGCCCACTTTTCTGCCTATGAGCTACTGGATTGGGGGGGGCGCGGTGGTTTCACCTTGATATCATTTCTAAGGTGCTTACTTGCAACCTGGTGAGTTGAGGTGCTCCCCACCTGGTTTTTCTCGGGAGCTGGTGAAGGTTGAGCCAGCCTCCCCCAGCCCCTGGGTCTCCTCACTGGACCCTGTACAGGCTGCTGGAGGCTCAGAGCACAGCACAGTACTAGTGTGAAGAACACCAGGAACCAACGCAGCACTATGTACACTAGAAAAGCTTGGAGGAGGCGTCTTCAGAGGCTGTGGCAATGGCTTTATGAGAAGGAATTTCAGGTCACTTAGGAGCAGGGGAGCTGGACAATCTGAGAGCTTGGGAAGAAAAACTCTGAGGATGCTACTGACTCCAGAGTGGAAGGGAGCCCCTGGACAACAGGCCTTGTATGAGATGCAAGGAGGTGTAGAGGACACAGGGCCACAAGTGGTCAGGGGCTTTCTGAAATGGCTGGGACAACCCAGAGTGATTTTGTTTTGTGGACTAGGGATCAAATCCAGGAGTTTTGCACGGAGTTACACTCCCAGACCCTTTTTCCTTTATTTTGAGATACGGTCTCATTAAGTTGGTCAGGCTAAGCTCAAACCTCCAATCCTCCTTCCTCAGGCTTCCAAAGTTCTGGGATGACAGACATGTGTGACCATACCAAGCTAAGAAAGCTTTTAAAGCACATCTACCTTTCTTAGGTCTTCTCTGGCAGAGTCAAGACAGACCACAAAGGGGAAGAAGGACACCCTTTTAAAACCGGACTGACCATCAAGGGACTCTGCTTAAAGTACTCAGGGCAGCAAGTGTCTTAACCTTGTGTTTTCATCAGTCTCATGGCCCAGCAAGGAGGGAATTTCCTATGTGCACACATTCTCCAGAACCCCCTTCCTTCCTGCATTTCTGTTACTGAATCTCCTAAATCTCTTGATGATAGCTTCCAAATCACAATTTTCATTCCTTTCTTGAGGCTGAACCAATAAGCTAATGTACCTAGGTCTGTGTTAGTAGGGAGGGACAGAGCTTGTCCCCAAAATTTTAATCAACAACTCAATAGGAAACTCATGACAGCCTGTATCCCCACAGCGTGATGGTGGCTGAATGTATGAGTCCCTCCACACAAGCGCCCAAAACTGGAGAAAAAAACAGGAAAGGACCCCCACCCAATATCCTATGACCATAGCATAAGGAGAAAACACTGACAAACATCACTGTGTATCTCTGTGGGGGAAGAAACACCATAGGTCACAGAGCAGCCCAGACAGCAAACTGGGCAGAGGATGATGGGGGCTGGTGAGGAGGACAGGGCATGATGGTGTCCTGATCAAAGTCACCTCAGAAATAAGGACTCAGAAACAATTACAGAGTGACCAAAGGGGACTGATTCGGGGATAACTCAGCAAGAGCCATTGAGGAGAGAAATGAAGCAAACAAGAGAAATAAAGCAAAATGCTGGAAGAAGTTAAAAGAAACAGTGAAATACTTGGGAGGCTGAGGCAGAAGGATCGCTGCAAGTTCGAGACCAGCCTGGGCTACAAAGTGAGCTCACGGCAGGCAAGAACTGCACAGCAAGACCCTGCATAAAAAAAAAAAAAAAAAAAAAAAAAAAAAAAAAAAAAGTGAAAAAGAATGCAGGTGACCAAAGAAAATCCAGCATCCACAGGACTGAAGGAGAGAAGCAAAACTAGGGAGCCCAACTAACAGGTCAGTGTTTAAAACTATACTCCAAACTGGGGGTGGTGGCACACAATTGTAATCCCAGCACCCTGGGAGGCTGAGGCAGAAGGACCACAAGTTTGAGTCCAGCCTGGGCAACTTACAGGAATCTGTCTCAGAAAATATAAAATAAAATAAAATGAGACAAAACAAGCTGCAGATATGGCTCAGTGCAAAGGCCCTAGATTCAGTCCCCCAAGTACTGCAAAAAACAAATAAACAAACAAAAAAGCCCAACCCAACCCAACCCAACCCAACCCAAAAAACTATAATACAAGAAACACTCCAAAAGCAAAAGGAGATCTGATTCCACATACTGAAGAGTCAACTGTGACCTGGGAAACTGAATTGAACAGAAGAGAAGTTACTTTGAGACACATGGCAGTGAGGAAAAGAGTAAAGGAAACAGGCAAGATGAGACAAAAAAGCCCACAGTAAACACAATATACTTGTTACAACCCTGAATAGGGAACATAAATGTTAAAAATTTATAGATCAGAAAAAAAAAACCAGCTTTTAGATCCATAATGGGGACAAGAGGGTAATGAGACTGTGTCCAGGTTCGAGCAATGTTACAGGATCACTGCGATTTTTCATAGTGTGATAATGTGCCTGCAGTTATATAGGACATTATGTGCAGGGTAGACTGCTCATGCACTCAGAGATGAGCTGCTACAACTTCGAGGACATGTTCTCAAGTACTCAGTAAACACACACAGAGAACATAACATAATCAGCAACATCTGAATCTAAATAGAGCATATGGATGCATTTAATGTATTCTTTTGCAATTTTTCAGTACGGTTGTACACTTTCAAATTAAAAACCTGGGAAAAGAAAAATCAGTCATGTAATTGTGTGTGGACAAGAGCAGGATGGTGGCAGGTGCAGTAAACAGAGGCCGGGGGCACAGATGAGGGTGACTGAGTCTGTAGCCAGGGAGAGCTGGAGAGCAAAAGAACACTGTGCTGCCTGCTCTCCACACGAGACCTGATATTCCCCCCACAACTCTGCAAACAGGGCATTAATACTATCATCCTGCCCACCCAAGTGAAAAGGAACCAGAAGCCAAGAACCGTGGGGAGTGGCAGAGCTGGGGTGTAAACAGGAGCAGTCTGGCACTGGCGTCTGTGCTTTTACCCTGTGCACTGTTGTATAGAATGATCAGGGACCTGTGAGAACAGGGACCTTGGTTTCCTCACTACAGATCTGGATCCTAGCACACAGTGGGCACTTAATACCTCTGTGCTGAACCCGGTCTAAAAGGGGCCTTCTGGGTAAAGCACAAAGCCACAGAAGCAGGAAGATGTTGCTGCCTTGGGAAGCTGGGGCGCAGCCAAGGCTTCCTGAACTGGGGACTGCAAACAAACCATGGGCTTACTGCTCATTCATGCACGCCATCTAATTAGGCAGGCTCCGAGGGTCTGCCAGGTGTTGAGCCAGGTGCTGAGGCCACCTCTGGTGTGCAAGACAACCAGGTTCTTGCTACCACGGAATTTATCTTCTGGTAGGGGAAACGGGCCAATTCTATTCCATTCCAGAGTGGCAAAGAGGAAGTTCAGGATTGGCTATGATCTGAATGATTCTCCCTCCATCCATATGATGAAGTTCAAACCCACACAGTGATGACAGTAAGAGGAGGCACCTTTGGGAGATGAGTACATCACCATGAGATGCCAGTGAGAAGGCAACTATCTATAACCTGGAAGAGAGTCTGAACCTGGACCTGATCATGCAGCATCCTGAAGTCGGACTTCCAGTCTCTGTACTCTGAGGAATTTCTGTTGTTTATAAGCCACCCTGTGTGAGGCATTTTGCTACAGCAGCCTGCAGGGACTAGGACAAGGGTGCTGAGGAGTAACTCCTGGTCTTGTCGGAGGGAGGAGCTCACTGAAGGAAGTAATGTGTAAATTGGGCCCTGAGAGGGGTCAGACCTGAATGGGAAAGGAAGCATACTGCAAAGATTACATAGCTTGATAGAACATGGCATGTTTGAGGGAGTCAAAGCCATCTAAAGGCAGGACAGACTGAGGATAGCGTTGGGAGCTGAGCCTACAGGATCAGTCAAGCAGGGAGCAGAAGGTCATGAAGTCATGTCAAACAGTGTGAATTTTAGTTACCATGACACCACAGGAAGGGCACTGATGTGTTTTCAAGGGACTCCTGGTGACATAATCGCATTTGCTTTTTAAGAAAATTGCTCTGCTAACAGAAACCAAAGAGCAGCACTTGAGGCAGGCAGTCCAGGAAAACACAGCTACAGGAAGAACAATGGCAGCACAGATAGGGAAGGAGATGACAGGACGCAGACCAGGGGAGTGAGTACAGCAAGATTTAACAGGCAGAAACAAGGGAGGCAGGGTGAAACAGGTGTGAGGGCAAGGGGGAGAATTCCCTAACTTTTGCCCTTTTTTTCCCCTTCAAAGTCTCTTCAATCTGCTAATGAAATTCTACAAAAGGAGGGCCATGGGTTGAGCTCAGCAGTGGAATGCGTGCCTAGTATGCGCAAAGTCCCGGGTTCCATTCTTAACATTGAGAATAAAATGAATTCAGGAAGAAATTCTAGAAGAGGAGAGGCTGGCCTCTACCCTGAGTTGGTTCCCAGTCTGGCAGGTCTGTTCTGTCAGCTGAGGCGACACCTGGCTCAGCGTCCCTCCCAGGTTACCTCGAGCTCGGGGTAGTTGAGCACCACCAGGGAAGAACAGGCACTGGCATTGTCCCCTTTCACGAAGGACACATCCACGCCCCCAACCCTCTGAAGTCCCGAGAAGGCGGGGTCCCGTTGCCAGGCCTCCGCGTCCCGGTCTACCAGGAGGGCCTTCAGCCGGGCTTGCTCCCTAGGAGAACAGAAAGGTCAAAGCTGGTCCCGGGTCCCCATGCCGGACTCTCCCACCTCAACCCCGGAGACCGCTGCGCCAGTTTGTCCGGCGCGCGCTCTCCTTGTAGCGTCCTCCCTCGCTTCCAGGACAGTTAGTCTTGCCAGAGGTTTTCCTCTTTATCAGGGAAAGCAAGGTACGCGCTGGTCAGGCCACAGCCCCAGGGAGCCAGCGCAGGGGCGCGGGGACAAGCAGGGACAAGCGTGGAGGCGAGGGTGGCGGACTACAACACCCAGAGGCCTCTGGCCCGCGCCGGAAGCCAGGCCCGCCTGACTTCGGTGGCTCGAGCACCGGCACCTGCGCCTTCACAGCCGGGGCTCCAAGGTCAGCGGGTCCGCAGAGGGACGCAAAAAGTCCCAACCCCTGGCTGCTGAGCGTAGTTCCATTACCGTTTCCAGAGTGATAAAGTTTCCTCAGACACATGGCCCGCGGCCTTCAGAGCCATGATTCATCCTCCGGCGCGCTTCCGGCAAACGTCACTTCCGGTGCGCCAGACGCAGCGCCTCACGTTGTTGCCTTGTAGTCTCTGCGTTCGGGCCCTGGAGCTGGTTCCGCGACCGGCACCGCCGCCGCCAGGGGCCGCTTTGCAGCGACCTGGGTTTCGCGCCCGAATCTGCAGACTCTCATGGACTGGCTGGAAGCCCCGGGGAACCGCACACCCACGTATCCGGCTTCGAATGGCCCACGCACGATTCTGTCGTGGTGGTGGCTCGGCCTCCCCTCTGTTGTCGCAGCATCAGCGTTGTGCCTGCACTGCAGGATGCCGCTCTGTTTTTGGGAAAGGCTGGACCGGCTCTCCACCTCCCGCCCCTGCCCTAGTCGCGCTTTGCCCGACTCCGAAATCACTCGCCAGGGGCCTCGACGGTCCAGCAGCGAATTCGAGCACCTTGCGAGCCCTGCCGTTGACGCGGTCTTTGGTGGCAGTTCAGTGACTGTGGAAAGGGTTGGAAGGCAGAACTGCTCCCTGTTTAGTCCTGCGCAGCGTTGGGCGTGGTTGGACACACAGGGGCTGCATCTGTCCAGCATGGCCTTTGGAACATTGTTTTTTGAGACAAGGTTTCTTTATGTGGTCCATGTTGGCCTCGAACTGGGAGCGATCCTCCAGTCTCAGCCCTCCACACTTACCCGAGTGTTGGGATTACAAGCCTGTGCCATGCAACATTGATTATTACCCAGTGCTTCTCAGTTTTGTGAATATTTACTCAGTGATTCCTCTGTGCCAGGAATTGTGCTAGATGCTGGGGTTATGGCTTCCTTTCGGTGTTGTTTTTTGTCTCATTTGGGGCAGGAAGACTTGTGAATATGTGATGTAATTGTGATGAGTACTATTGATAGGACAAGAGGGACTCCATTTTTCTTTTTGTAACTCCATTTTAAGAGAAGCCACGTAAGTTCACTTCAACTGTAGATGAACTCACTCCTTACTCCCTTCCCCCTGGTTAGTTATAAAACCCACCGAAGAAAATAGCTATAATATAGGAGCTGAACAAACAACAAATTTGGCAGTGGGCTAAATGTTAAACTGTAATGTCCACCTTAGGTCTACCTGACCAGCCACTTCTGGGAAATGTAAACCTTGTGACAATTCTGTGACATTCTTGTTAAACTCCTGAAAATGAGCTAATGTATGGTTACTATGGAAACCCAAAAAGGTATATAAACTGGAGACAGACCCCAGATCCGGGTGGACATGTTCTCTGGCTCCTTGGAGACTGTCTGATGGCTCTTCAGTAAAGCTTTGTTTGTTCCTCTATTTTCAGTCTCTTGTGAGTGCCTGTCCTGTTGAATCTTCCTATAACACTATGAGTGTTGCCTACTTTACCTTATTTCTTAAATAAAACTGGGAAGGAAATTGAGGCTTAATGCTTGCCCCAGGTCAAGGAACTGGCAAACAGGAGAACCAGGATCTCCAAGCAGCTCCATCCAGGCTGTTGTTACAGAGCAGTCAGGATGAAGGGGCTATTGGATTTGGTTATTGGGAGCCATTTGACAGGCCTGTGAGATGGGGCAGGCAGTGGGGCCTGAGGAAGGTGCTGTCCTGGGTGAAGTCCTCCTGTGCTTCAGGTACAGCTATCAATCTGGAATAAGTATGCAGCCTCCGGGAGTGATGTCCAGAGTAGGAAGAGGGGGGGCTGCTGCATGTGCTGTGCCCCCCACATTCTTGCCCCGGATGACTGAAACTCCCTCTGCTTCAAAAAGAAGTAGGGCCACTGTCCCCAGGAAATCCTACAGAGAAGGTATGTTTTGTCAGCATTTGTTCTCAGGAAAAAGTGCTGCCCTGGTGCTTGTTTTGCCAACTAGACAAAAATGCTTGAGTGTAAGCTTGAAAGGAACAGAAAAATGCAGAATGTGATACAAATGCTAATCATAGTGGACTTGAATTGCCTGGGACTCACCAAAGCCACGGGGCATCTCCTGACTCTTGGAGCCTACTTTCCAAGCCCAGCTGATGCAGTGTTTCCTGCATTTTATCAGGGTTGCTTCCCATGCCAGGGGCACTGCTAGACTTTGGTTACTTCACCTACTTGGCTAGGCCCTTTGAGTTGATGTTTTCTTCACTAGGATTATTTATCACTATTTTAAGTTTATTTCTACATTGGAACTGCCTGAACATTGCTCATGGCTGTCTCAGATGGCAAAATCTCATAACTACAGTATTAAGGACCATTACAGTGGACCCTCTAGGCCCCTCCCTCTGAGGGCCCCCACAGGATGCAGCATTTGGTTCCCTGACCAGGAAATTTAAAAGTCCCTGCTATTGAGACACACCTTCCCCTTTTGAGAAAACTTATGAATGATGACATTCCTTTGGGATCCCATAAAAGAGCTATTACCCAAAAGTAGGCCCTTTGTTTGTGGATTCTCTCAGTACAGAAGAGTCTGAGAGCCAATCACTGTGGAGGAGCCAACTGCTGTCCCTGCCTGGGGTTGCCTATAGGACCTCCTCACACCAGCTTTGTTTCTTTTCTACAATAAATTTCCAGTTAAAACTTTTGCCTGTAAATTCATAATGTTGCCTCCGTTTTAAGTTCCATTAGCAGTGATGCAAAGACCCATGCCAGCCAGTGACCAGAGGACCCTCACTGAGGCTGAGGCTTAAGCTGAGGTTGGCTGGAGGGAACAGTGCCACTGTGGAAGAGCAGTTCTGCTATCCCTATGTCCAGAAGGAATTTTCTGCTCACGTTGTAAATCACAGTGTACGTTTCTCTTTGAACCCTCTACTTCATAGTTACTTGCGTGAGGACATTAGCACAAAAAATGCAAAACTATTTCCAGAAGCCCGGCTGAGGTATAGGTGTCCTAAATGGAAGCTCTGCCCCCAAAAAGGATTTGTTAGCAGCAAAACTCAAGTTTATTAAAATAGGTATGACAAGTATAATGAAATTTACTTTTTCTATGCTAGACCAGTGTATTTTTGTACAAACAAGATAATGCTAGATATGGCAGTTAAGGCTTTGAGAGCATAGCATACAAAATGAAGCATCTTAATTAAAAGCCCTTCATAACAAAATCAATGCCTGGCCAAAGGGGACAGAAAGTTTTCACAGCAAGAGAGTAACACCTGCTCCTACCTGCTGAGGTGTGGCAAAGTGAAAAACAGCCTGGGCCTGAGCTGTGCCCCAACCCTCAAAGGCACTCCAAAGCCAAGGTGGGGAGTCCCACAAGCCTTCTTCCCACCCCCAGCACAGAGATGTCTGAGAGCAGGTGAGTGGGAAGTGGCTCTGCATAGTCTGGAATGAGAAGACAATCATGGTTCCACCTGCCCCTCCCACGAGGTGCTCTCATTATTCTGATACCATTTTGAATTTTGTAGCTCTAGTACATGGCCCTGATTTCAAGTTGATTGAGTGCCTACCTCACTGAGAATGATGTGAAGGACACAGGCTCCACCTTGTAAACAGCTGCTCTGATGTCAGCACTCAGGAGGCTGAGGCAGGAGGATCACCATAAATTCGAGGCCAGCCTGAACTACACAGGCTATCATACCCTGACACCCTGTCTCAAAAAACTAATTTCAAGGTATGAGAAATGGAAGGGGCTTTGACTGTCAGTCCACTTTGTTCATGGGGGAACTGAGGCCATAAAAGTAAAAGTCAACTTTTAGTCAGTGCTTTTCACAGTTTTGGCCCTGACTCTCTGAAATTTGGCAGTGACTCATACAGGATCTGGGTCAGCTCTTGTTCGTGTGGCATAAGCATGGGCAGAGGCTTTCCTTCAGCAATCCTTGTGTTGTGAGAAGACATGTACATCTTGGAAGCCAAGAAATATATGTATAATACTCAGAGCTTAAGAGACTGGGAGAAAGAAGAAAACCGGATTCTCTCCTGAGAATGTGGAATAGAGTAGAAAAAAAGGAAAAATTACTTCCCCTGTGTTAATAGTAATGGGAGGAAGAAGGAGCCTGTGGCAGAAGTTCAAGGTAAGAGGTTGGCAGGCCTGAGACAGACCGTGACTGGACATGACCATTACTTTGACATCACTTGTCTTTCCTGGGAAGCACAGGTGGGGTCTGATGTCCAAATTCCTGTAAGCTCTTAACTCCTAATGAACTGTGTTCACAGTATAGTAAGAAAATTCTGGAATGCAGAAACAGGGCAGCTCCTATAGCGCTGTGTGGAACAGTGTGGGTGGATTTGAGTTCAGCGCTGCACCACTTTTCCTCTAAGTGCTCACAGAGGCAACAGTTGGTGTGAATCCCGCTGGCAAGGGGTGGAGCCATCTCTCCAGCTGGGTCCCAGGCCAGAGCTGAGGGAGTCACTCTACTTTGCTTGCCGGTCCCGTTTCCGTATGGCAGCAGCTTTCCACACGGAGACACAGCTGGACAGCAATATCTCTTCTGGGAACTGGGATTCCAAATCTGGAGGGACTTCACTGTCTTTAGTTTCCATGTAACTTACCAGGGTGTCTCTCAGGCTGCAAAATCAAGAAAAAGAGACATTGTTTATAACATCAGGAGGCCTCCATAGGACGAGTGTGCTCCCTAAAATCAGAAATTGAGGTCAGCTCCAGGCCAGCTGAGTCCTGAGCTCCTGAACTGGCACTGGGCCCTGCCTACTTTGGGGTGGAATCCTGGCCTCCAGCTTGTGCCGGCTGGTGCTGGCTTTGTCACTGCTGATGTCGGGTACTCTAATGTGATCTATTTGTATGAAAAAGCTTTGCTTTAAAAAAAAGCACGTATTCCCTTTCATATTTTACATAAGTAAAGATCACAAATTCTCTAGAAGGTGAACTGTTTTTACACTGCAAGTTCAGGATAGTAAAGACTAAATTGAAAGAATACAATGTATATGGGTATATGCCATATGGCACAGTGGAAGAAAATAGCAAATATGAAATGTATTGGTGTGGGGGACAGGGATATAGCTCAGTGGCACAAGCACCTGTCTGACAAGCACAGGGTCCTGAGTTCAATTCCTGGCAACGCCCCCCCCCCCAAAAAAGAAATACACTGGTGTGGAAAACAGTAATCCAACTATTTAGAAAAATAGTAAAGTTAAATCCTCACCTGATATGAACAGTAGTGATTATGTAACAGGAAAAGACCAGATATAAAACAATATCAGAGTTTTAGTAATCACAGGTTGTTAGAATTCCAGTATGTAAAAAGTTTTTCCTGTTCCTTAATTTTCCAGATATGTTGTGTTCTTAAAGGAGAATCATTCCCTTGGAACGTAAGATATTTAAAATATGTAACAGCGTGCTATTCAAAACTAGCTGTCAATGAGTATATGCTAAGCAAATCGAGTGCTACTATTTTTGTAAAGCTGTTCACATGAATAAATACTATTGATGAGAAAAAAAATAAATCTGTACCTCACAGTACACATAAAAGTAAACTCACTAAAAAAAAAAGTGTTTAATATGGAACTATAAAAGGAACAAAAGGGCTGAGGATATAGCTCAGTGGCACAGTGCCTTCCTGGCAAGCAACAAGGTCCTGAGTTCGAGTCCCAGTACCAAAAAAAAAAAAAGTAACAGCAGCAAAAGCAAAACAAAGCAAAACAAAAATCATAGAGGGACATTTCTAACCTTGGGATATGAGAAGGAAGACTTTTACTGATGTATATTTCTAAGTGGTTTTATAGGACAATTCTGTTAGATTTGACTTTATAAATTCAAAGACTGAGATAAAACATTTGTAAGAACACATTTAGAGAAAAGATTAATTTCTGTACAAAACCAAGAGCTTTTTTAAATCGTTAAGAAAAAGATAAACAGCGGGGCATGGTGGCGCACACCTGTAAGCCCAGCACCTGGGGGAAGACTGCCTTCAGTTCCAGGCCAGCCTGAACCACCTAGAGACCATTTCAGGAAGAAAAAAAAAAAAAAAAAAGGTAAAAAAAAGAAAGAAAAAAAAACCTAATTCAGAGGACAATAAACTAGTGGCTAATAAATAAGAGAATGTGCCCAGCCATACTAGTAAGTAGGGAAATACAAGGGACAACCAGATTTATTCTTTGTCCATCACATTGACACATGAGTACTTTGGAGTACTCCACAGTGTTGACAATGCACACCTCTTTGATAGAGAAAACCAGCTGCTGGAATGTAAGACTTTTGTAGAAGCCACCTTCAGGTGCTGTGCTAGTAGGGGAACAGCATGAAAAGGGCCCTGTGGGAAGACAGGGCTCACTGCAAGTTTGTGGAAGGGCTCAGCTGTGGCAGAACATTCCTATCACCCTGCCCTGGCAGTGGTGTGCATGGCTCTACCTCCAGTTGTGGTTGAAGCTGTCCTCGGCCTGAGTGTTTTTCAGCTTTAGCACCATCATTTCGTGGAGCTCCAGGAGGAAGGTGTCTAGGCTGCTGCGGTTTAGGAATGTGCTGAGGAGCTTGGCATGTTCTGGGCTGAGAGCCTCTTTGTACCTTGGACTGATTTCCTGAAATGGTTCCTAAAATGCAAGACCACCAAGGGACCATTAAAGGCTGGGAAGAGAGGGCTGAGCTCCCTGCACAGAGGAGGCAGAGTTCCCACTTACTTTCTTCAAGCGTAGCAGCTGTTCCGACTTATGCGCGGAGAGGAGCTGCCAGAGGGCAATGGTGTGTTTTAGCTGACATCTGCTTAAGACCTAAAGAGAAACAGGAACCGTGGTAAGAGGCGGAGGTCTCACACTCTGTGCCCCCATGCCCCACACTTCCTCTATGCTCTGCACTAATTCCATGTGCCTTGTCCTGCAGCCATCTCTGTTCCATCACGAATTGACCTGCCTCGTCTTTCCAACATCTCTGACAGCCACCCTGCTTCCAGCAGCAGCTCCGAGTCTGTGCAGTGTACAGCACGGCTGATGCTGTCATCACACGTGTGGTGTGCCCTGTCTAGATTTCGGCACTGGGTGTGTCTGTCTCTACTGTCTAGATTGTCAGCACTGGGTGTGTCTGTCTCTACTGTCCCAAGTGGCTCTGTCTACACTGTGAACTGGCTAGGGGGATTGCTTTTGGGCTTCCCCTTTCCAGGGATGCATACATTGCTACTTCCTGCCTGGTAGATTTCTTTCTTTCTTTCTTTCTTTTTTTTTTTTTTCTTTTTGAGACAGGGTCTCACTATATAGTTCAGGCTGGCCTTGAACTCACTTTGTAGCCTAGGCTGGTCTCGAACTCACAACAATCCTCCTGCCTGAGCTTCCTGAGTGCTGGGATTATAGGCATGCACCTGGCTGCCTGGTAGATTTCTAATGGGAAGCAGGGAACTTGGTTGAGGCTGCTGATCTCCTTGAACAGCCAGACCCACCTTTAAAACTGAAGTTGTCTGGTCCCCCATTCGCAGGCTTTCTTGGATGTACACATTCAGATGCATGTTTGGGTCCCCACCAGCCGTGCTCAGAAAGCCCAAGGTGACCTCTATGACGGAGAGGGCTTCACAGGCATCACTATAGGACTGCAGCTGCCCACCAATGGTGCCCATAACTGCACTCGGCAGGGCACTCTGGAAACCAAACAGAGGACAGTGACCATGGGTTGGGATTCTTGCTTCTCACTCCCTAGGAAAGGCTTAGCTCTGTCACTGTCCAAACTACAGGTGGCACAAATTACACAGTGACAGTTGACATGTAGTGTTAAGTGCAGCAGGGTTACAGACATGATGAGAATACCTGTGAGCTCACTGAAGCCTCAAAACAACACTGTGTGGATATGAAGAGAGAGTATTTATCTCCCAGTATCAATATCAAAAGAGCAGGAATAAGTAAAGTTCTCTGGATCTTTTGCCTAGCCTACACCTGAAACATCCTTACTAATAAACCAACCACACAATCTCAGTGGATTACACTTGTTAGAGTTTGTGTCTAGATGTCCCCCGCAAAGCCTCAGGTGATCATGGGGGGGTGCTTTTCAGAGATGGCTGGATCTAGAGTGTGTGGTGCTGGGATCAAGGGTGTGTGATTATTAAATTAGTCCACTGATTGGGATAGTTCTGAATTAGTCCACTGATTTGTTTGGCATAGTTCTGGGTGTGGATAATGAGAAGGCCTACCCTGGTGTGAGTTCTATGTACCCTAGGCCGTGCAGCCTGAATAGAATATAAGGGACAGAAAAAGGGCTGCTACTGTGGCTTACTTGCTGATTCCTTGCTACTTTGCTGCCTTCGGCCCACCATAAACTGTTTCTCCTCTGTGATGTCCCTCTGCCATGTGGCACCCTGCCTTGGAGCCAGCCAAGTGTATGGGCTAAAATGTCTACAAACAGCTACAATAAACCTTTCCTCCTTTAACTTTGGGTGTTGGCTATTTTGTCTCAGCAAAAAGAAAAGTAACAAAAACAATACTCAAACATGAAAATAGTGATCCACAGTCCTGCCTGCCCTCTGCAAACAGCACTGTCAGGGAGGACCCTGGGTCCTCAGGGAACCTGAGACCCTGGTGCTCACAGATACCACAGAGTGGTTGAAGCTGCCTGAATGTGGATGGAACCCCTTGCAAGTGACAGGTTTGTCATGATCACCTGAATCATCTTCTTCTTGATGTCCATGAAGAGACCTTCATAGTTCCGGTCATGTCTGTGCACCAGCGTAGGGATCCCCTAAAGTGAGAAAGAAAAAGCATTTAGACATTACCTCCATAGAGGATGGTCCAGTTGGATGACATACATCGTGAACAGTAAGTAGCTCAGTGGGAGAGTCTTCCTGGACAGCGCACAAAGCTCTGTCATCTCATGAAGTCTCTGTTTAAGCCACAATCTCTGGAAATAGCAATACAAGAACCCAGCCCAGCCACAATGGCCCTGCAGATCTTGCCGTGGAGAATATACTGTATACTGAGGATCACAGGAGGTGCTGCGGACAGGGATGGGATGATGTCAAATTCACATATCCATTCAGCAACTACCGAGCATAGACTGCTCTGCTAGACAACACAGTTGTCAGAATGAATTAAAACTGGCTTTACAGCCAGGCATGGTAGTGCATGCTTGTAATCCTAGCATTCTGGGAGGCTGAACAGGAGGATCACAAGTTCCAGTCTAGCCTGGGCAACTTAGGGAAACCTTGTAAAGTTTAAGAAAATAAGGGTTGGGGATATAGCTCAATGGGAGGGCCCTGAGTTCAAAATCCCAGTTTGTAAAAAAAAAAAAAGGCTTTGGATACAAATAATTCACATCCTAGTTGTGGACAATGAGAAAGAGTAAAACACCCAATTACAAAGTATCTGTCGGGACCCAGAAGAGCCATGTATGTCCCTGGCAGTAGGG
This sequence comes from Chinchilla lanigera, assembly GCF_000276665.1. Classification (NCBI taxonomy): domain Eukaryota; kingdom Metazoa; phylum Chordata; class Mammalia; order Rodentia; family Chinchillidae; genus Chinchilla; species Chinchilla lanigera. The sequence goes on from NW_004955506.1 coordinate 2,504,688, forward strand.
CTCAGCCTACCTTGATTGTCAGCCTGGGTTTTCCCTGTAGGAGGCGCCCCTTGATCTGCCGCTGGATCTTTTCCAGGTCGAACTCCTGTGAGGTCTCCCCACCTTGCACCACTTGATACTGGCAGTTGGACAGAATCAGTGGAGTCAGGTCACGTTCCACGTCATAACTGATGACATGCAGGTCAGTGATCTCAGAGGCATCCACGGAATAGCTGTGGGACACATGACACAGTGCTGGGTGTCCAGGGTAGCTGTATGGGGCTGGAGCTTGGGGCATATGGAGCCTGTGCCTCCTTCTGCCCCCATAGTTTGAACAGGCAAAAGCCATTCACAAATTCGGGGCTCTACCGAGGGTGAACAGGGAAGGTCTGGTGGGGATGGAGATGTAGCCAGCTGACATCTGCTTTAGGGGCCCAAGACCCAGGGTCTGATATACACTGTGCTGTTGCTTATGCACGCACCTGTTGTTTTCTTTGGAGAACTTTTCCACCATGTAGACAACTTTATTGTGTACGTTAATCAAGTAGCTGACTAAGGCAGTTGAGCAGAGGCCCAGGCCCCGCCGACGTGGTAGGATGACTTCAAAATCAGAGTCCAGATCCAAGTCAGAGCTGCAGTACTCTTCAGGGAGCTTGATCTCACCTTTAAATGACAGTGTAATTCTCAGCAGAGAGCATTCTGCCCCAAGTGTCTGGCAGAGCCAGCAGAAGAGCAGGTTCCAGGTGCTCAGTGCTGAGGGGAAGGAGGACACTCACCATTGGTCCCCAAAGATCGCCTCAGTGCATTCCATGTGGACAGAAAAATAGTGATCCTGTCCTCAAACAACTTCTTCAGTCTATCTGTTGAACAAAATGCTTGGTAAGAACCCATGGAATTAACTAGCCAGCCAGAGTGAAAGGCTTTTCCCTGTAATCACAAAACAGGGGTTGAGTTGGTGGAACTAGAGAGAAATCTGGCTGCAGCAAGAGCCTCTAGGGTGTCTCCAGGTTCGAGGGGACCCTCACTGCACACTAAAAGCTTAGGACATGGACCAACTCTGAGCCCTGAGCACCCTCCCAAGCCTCACTGGAATCATCCTTTCTAATCACCACACACTGGGTTGGGGCAGAGAGCACAGACATACCTGAACTGTGACTTTTAATAAATTTTCTGATGGTGCCAGATTCAATTTCTGGAACATTCTGGAATTGGTTCACTAAGCTCTTTTGCAGGGCCAAAATCTCAGGCAAGAATTTCACCAGCCTCAACTCTGCCTCCTGGAGAAGGGAAGACCGCTCAGTAACACTTCTTTTACTCACCTTGGAAATATTATTTGGCATACAGACTTTAGAGCTGGCTGAGGACATGTCTTTGTGGTTTAGTCTGCTTGATGGGCCATTTTACAGAAAGACACACTCAGGGTTAATGGGAAATGTGCCATTCCATCTTTCACAAGTAATTCTGGAGGAGCTGCAGTATGCTAGACACTGGCCTGAGGGATGGAGGATGCCATCCTGAAGCTGATGTGTCAAGTGTGTGTGCCAAGATCCAAAGCAAGAGACTAAAGCTTGACCCCTACTTCTCACCTTGCACAAAGATCAATTCAAGAGGGATCAAAGACCTCAAAATAAGTCCTGAAACTTCGAGCTTACTAGAAAAAAACATTAGGTAAATATTTCAAGATGGGGGTACGGGCACTGATTTTCTGGATAGAACCCCAAAAGAATAGGAAACAAAAGCAAAATTAAGAAATGAGATTTCATCAAACAAACTTCTGCACAGTAAAGGAAACAACCAACATGGTAGAGAGACAACCTATAGAATGAGAGAACAGATTTACCAACTAACCAACTGACAAAGAATTAGTACCCAGAACATATAAGAAAATTTAAAAATTAAACAAAAACTTAAGTAATCCAATTAAAAATGGAAATAGTCTGAATAGACACTTCTCAAAAGAAATACAAATGGCCAAAAAATATATATAAAAGAATGTTTAGTATTATTAAGCTCTATCAGGGAACTGCAAATCAAAACTATAAGATATCATCTCATCCTCATTAGAATGGCTAGTATAACAAGAACATAAAATAACAAATGCTAATAGGGATGTACAGAAAAAGGTACTGCTATACAATGCTGCTGGGAATATAAATGAATACAGTTATTTTGGAGAACAGTATAGAGGTTCCTTAAGAACAAACAAAAACTAAAAGCAGCTGGGCGTGGTGGCGCATGCCTGTAATCCCAGCACTTGGGATGCTGAGGCAGGAGGATCATTGTGAGTTTGAGACCAGCCTGGGCTACAAAGTGAACTCAAGGCCAGCCTGAACTGCATAGTGAGATGCTGTCTCAAAAAGACAAAAAATTTAAAAAATTTTTAAAAACTAAAAGCAGATCTATAATACAGCCATCCTTTTTCCATGTATATATGGAAAGGAAATGAAATTAGCATACCAAATAGACACCTCTGCGCCCATGTTTATTGTGGCACTATTCACAAATGTAAGCTTTGGAATCAGCCTAGGCATGCATGAATAGATGACTGGATAAAGAAAATATAGCAGCTACACAATTCAGCCATGAAGAACGAAATCCTGTTACTTGCAGCAAAATAATGAAACTGGAAGACATTATATGAAGTGAAATAAGCCAGACACAGAAAGACAAATACTGCCTGCTCTCTCTTGTGACGTCTTGTAGTCAACCTGAAATTAGGGTAGTGATTCAGAGTGGGAAAAGGGCTGTTGGATTTGATTAGTGCATGCTGTCACACTGAACTGCACTATTATGCATGATACATGTTAGTAGCAAAATGGTTTTTTGTTTTTTTTTCCCGGTACTGGGAATCGAACTCACGACCTTGCGCTTGCCAGGCAGGCACTGTGCCGCTGAGCTAAATCCCCAGCCCCAATAGCAAAATGAATTTGAAAAAGAAAAAGAAATTGCCTTTTGGGCCCATTTGACTGGTTGGGCGTGGAAAGAAGCTGCAGGAAGAACTTCCAAGAGGTCAGGCAGTGGTGACTGTTGTAATTTGTGGACATTGCTCCGAGATCTAGGATCTAAGTACCCTCAGCTGAATGAAACTGCATCTCAGTGAGCGGCCAGCACTTGGGACTCCATGCACTAACATGGAGTCCTTCCCAGTGTGTGCACTGGAAATGACTGCATCATTCTGCTTCTTGCTAGCTGCAAATACTGGTCCACAGAGAGAAATGATGAGAAAATCTATCGTAGGCAATCAGAGTTCATGCAGGTGAAAGTCAGCAGTGTGTATTTCCAGGTTTAAGAGACTTGGTTGCTACAACCTGCAACTCCCCACCCCGTGGCCCCTCACAGCCAGGACACGCTCACTCCCATCTGCGGCCTGTACTGCCACAATAATATAAGAACAGGGAAGGGATTTTGTTTGGTTTTCGCTACTCATTCCTCACTGAACTCTAGCCATCCAGCAGACAGGTGATGACCAACTGCTCTAGGCTCTGGGGACAAGCTGTGTCCCTTGCTTTCTTGCTGAATGTGACCAGGGAGGTTTCCTCCTGGCCATCAAGCTCTTTATAGGTCACTGCTGACCCCAGTGCGTGTGCATGCTCCCTCTGTGACTTTATGCTTGATGGGTCTGAGGACCTCCATACTCTTCCCTGAGTTGCTTCTACCCACATGCTCTTCAGAACCCCAGCATGCATGGGTCGGTGAGCATTCTACCCTTAGGAACAATGATTCGGAGCAAGAGCACAAGGAGGCCCACGTACCCTCTGCAGGAAATGCCAGAGCACAGGCAGTGTTTCTTTGCCGTTTTTCTGCTCAACAATGTGCTGGAGGTACTCAACCGTGATCTTCTTCCTACAGTTCCAGATCTTGGAGCAGTGGACCACGCTCTTCTTGGGTAGGTGGGGAAGGAAGGTTGCTGGGTCACTATATATGATTTTGGCCACAGGGCTGGAGCTGATGCGCTCATCTTGACTGATGAGAGTATTCACGGTGAGGATGGTTTTATCTAGAGACTACACGAAGAAAAAGACACAGAAGTCTGAAGTGAAACAGTGCTACAGATAGACAGACCGGCGCCTTGTGGCTTCACCTCAGGCTTCCTGGAGTCTGCCTGCAGGCCATGGGATGTTCACTTTTGTTGTAATGTAAGTTTTGCTTGTTTGTAGGTGATTTAACTCCCCAAATAGAGTGAGACCCCCCTGGAGGTCTACATGTCATTGCCCTTCCCTTGTTTGCTCACGTGGTTAGTTACACCAATGATGTCCTTATCTAACATAAGAGAAATGAATCTGATCTCAAAGCCTCTCTTGTGAGTTCCCATAAGATGGTTTACATCTCTATGTCTTACTCTTGTATCCTCTCTAAAAAGTTAACAGACAGGAAAGGAAACTGCGGCTCATACTTTCAGGACTCTTGAACAGCAGGAAGTGGGGTAACCCTACGTGGGCCTCTAGAAGCCCCCTGTAGTCCTTCCTCAAGAGAGCCCAGCAAATGTGAGTGACAGAAGGGTCCTGGACAGAGGAACCGGACGGTGGTGACTCACCTCCAGCTCAGGTAAGAGAAGAACTTCCATGTATTTTTCCCAATTGTTTCTCTGATCTTTGGTTGATAATTGTTCATCAAAATTGAAAGTCTCTACAAAGAAAACCAAAATGTATGGGTTACCCAAGGAATAAAGATCACAGCAGTCTACATAAAAGAAACAATAAATAAATGTTAATAGAAGTAATGCTCCCTTCGTGGTAATACCTTCCAAAGTTACCCAAAGTATTTTAAAGCAGTTTCTGTCACACCAACAACTTATTGAAGAGCCCTCTAGCCCATATAAGCTGTAATCTTAAACCTATTCTGAACAAAATCACTAAGAACAGAGCTGAAATTCAGAGGCCTAGGGTCACCATGACAGTGGCCCACACCACCATCCACCATCTTGGTCTTGGCCTGCCAGCAGAGGGCCTGTGGAAGTGATGTGGATGCACAGCTGGTGGGATCCTCAAGAACTCCTTCACACTGAGCTTGTCAGGGATAGGTAGAAAAATCTCCAGAGTGAGAGGCCTTCACTAAAATCTGATTTTTTTTTGGAGTGGAAACTACATACTAATATTGGCTCCTGGCAAAGAAGTTTCTGAAGTGGGGACAGTCTCTGGTCCTGGGCAAAACTTTTCATTGCATTATTTTCATTATGCCTTTTTTTCTTTTGCAGTGCTGGTGACTGAACCCACAACCTTCTTCCTGATCTACAATTCCAACCACCCCAATTTTTAATTTTGAGACAGGTTCTTGCTAAATTGCCCAGGCCTAGCTTGAACTTGCAATCATCCTGCCTCAGCCTCCCAGAGTGCTGGGATTACAGATATATATCATCATGCCTGACTTATCATTGTCCTTACAATGGTAATTTTAAAAGATTTTTATAGATAAGCAAAAAGAAAATCTTTCTGAATGCCACCAGTCAGAACCATTTACAAAGTTATCTTGCAGTCCTTTTTGTTCTACACAGACTTAAATATTCAAAATAGAAAAATCAGCTCAGGGAACAATGATCTGTAGCCTGCTTTTTCTCACATAGCAAACTGTAGACATGTGAATGTATTACGCCAGTGTACAACAATGACATATTTAGGAAAGCAGTGACTGGTTACTAGACACACACCTGCTTTGTCCCCAGTATAGTGGGCCAGCTCTGTGTACAAATGTCCCTGCTGCAGACATGGCAGGTCCTAGCCAGGGCAGATAGAAGAGCAGAGCAGCCCCTTCCCACCCTTCAGCAAGAGAGTCCTTTTGGGTTCTCCATGCCCATTGATTTTGCTCACTCTAGGGTGATGGGAAGTGGCCCAGTTTCTTGACAACTGTGCCTCCAACTCCCATCCTGGCCTGCCCTCTCTCCCTTTCCTTACTCTGGCCAGAGATGGGGTGCTGCACTCTGAAAAGCCTGCGCAGAACAAGGTGGACCACGAGGCAGGTCTCATCAGCATTCTTCCCCAGCATCTTGGTTAACTGCTCCAGATCCCTCTGGATGTGCTGCTGCAGAAAAGCCTTTGGGTCTGCCACTGGAGGCTTAATGATGTTCCCCAGAACCTGTGGGACAACCAAACTCAGTGTCATATGTAGATCAGAAGTGAGCTCAGGAGAGGCCCTCACAAGTACACACCAACCCTGAATTGGAGCGCGGCTTCTAGGGTGAGGTCATGGAGTGATCCACTCATGACACAAACAGCAGCTGCTGCTGCTGGCTTTGCTCTTACCCAAGTTCCGTTCTCTGCTTAGCACTCCTGCTTCTTCCCCTATAGCCTCAAAGCTGTGGGAGACGTATGACCCTACCACCCTCCCCACACCTAGTGTGGACCAAGGATATGGTGCTGTGTCCTTGGTTTTATGATCTGTTCTCGACACCTGTATACATGCACTCAGGTGTCACACTGTATCTTATAAATACACACAATGGCCTGTATCACTTAAAAATGAAACTACATTTTAAAAATTAAAAAATAAAGTGGATTTTATGTAATCTGAAGAGGAAGTTCCACATTTCATCATATGCCACTGTGAAGAAAATTAGGAAATGGAAATACTGTAGTATTTATGGACTAGGTATCAATGACTTAGTCAAAATCTAGACAGTGGCTAGGACTCCTCAGACAAAAGAGATGAGGAAGTGCAGAAGGTTCTGCTTGCACAAAACCGAGTGCTGGGGCAGTGGTGAGTGGTACCTTGGGTTTTTGGGCAGCTCCCAGCAGCAGAGCCAAATGAGTAAGCAGCCGGAGGAGAATGAAGACAACTGGGGACAGCTCCCGGTCAGGTGCCACGGCCACCCCTCTGGGCTGTGGGTTGCCCAGCACATGGCCACTCTGAGTTCTGTCTCCATTTGGTCTGGAAAGGATGAGAGAAGATGCAATAAAGACTATGTCTCCAGTTCTGAAGAAAATAATGTAAAAAGCACTTCTTATTCTTTATATCTAGACCACCTGCCTAAGGGTCTTTTTTTTTCAGACTTACCTTTCTTTTTTTTTTTTTTTTTTTTTTGGTTTTTTTTTCTCCGGTACTGGGAACCGAACTCACGACCTTGCGCTTGCCAGGCAGGCGCTTTGCCGCTGAGCTAAATCCCCAGTCCCCCAGACTTACCTTTCTTACCCACAAAGGTCTCATTGTAAAGGGGCAACTGGTGGTGATCTCAGTGTGTCAGCTGAGGCCTGCACCTGTCTCAGGTCAGATAGAGTTTGGGACACGTACATCATGGGGGGAATGTCTACAAATTCATGTCATCTTCACAAGTGAAAATCCTGGACAAAAGGTCTGGCAAAAAAACTACTGTCTTTTCCTTTCTTTTGGCCAAGATAGCACTATCTAGTGACTGTACCACCATACCCAGGCAAAACTATACCATGTCCAGAAAGAAGATGCAGTATGATACATTCAGCTACAAAAATTTAGTGATCTGATGAAATCCTAATAGCTTATGGTGATAAAAGGCTAGATTTTTCTCTCTCTCTTTTTTTTTTTTTTTTTTTTTTTTTTTGTGGTACTGGGAATTGAATCCAGGGCCTTCACATGAACTACACAGCCAACCTTTTGAAAAAATTTAGATAGGAATTCCAAGGTCCTATGTTTCCCAGGCTGGAAACTGTGATCCTCCTGCCTTAGCCTCCCAGGGTGCTGCGATTACAAGCATGTGCCACCACACCCAGCACAAGCTAGGATATTTTGAGCTCTGATGATACCAGAGAAGTTGGATGTACAGTGACTACAAGTAGGTCCCACCAGCCATCTAAGGGGAGTGCTGGTACCACACCCACCTCAGGTGCAAGCAAGGCACTGTGAGGTCAGATTTTTGTCTAGATTCTAAAGGCTGGTACAGAGGGCTTTCCTATAAATAGGTTGTAGATTCAACCAACAACAAATCAGAAATATTTGAAAAAACTGCATCTGTACTAAACATGTAAAGGCTTTTTTCTCATCTGTATTCCCTAAACAATATAGCCAAGTAAGTATGTCTACAGCTTTTACATTTTGTTAGGGTTATAAGAAACTGGAGATGACTTGAAGTGCATGGGAAGACATGCATAGGGTATGCAAATATTATGGTATTTTATATAAGAAACATGATGTTTGGGTATCTGGGAGGGCAGTGTCCTGGAACCAAACCCCGTAGATACCGAGGCTATCTGCCAAGATTAATTATGTGTCCTTCAATATCCTCAAATTAAAAAACAAAAACAGGAGGATGCTAAGATAGTTTACAAATGAGGCACTCCAGAGAACCACTCCTGGGTTTTGGTCTTGCAGACTTAAATGTTAGTCTAAATGAGGTTACCTCTTTACGCCGTGTAAATTTCTACAAGCTCAACCCTTAGCCCATATGGAAGGCCTTCTTAGTAAGAATGAATGTGTCATCTGTTTTGTATTTAAGGCCAACGACAGATGAAACATCTTACTACTATCTGACTACAGGAACCTTGCCACTGAGACCCAACAGAACACAGGTGCAAATGTGTGACCCTGTACAGCTGGCATTGATTTCTCAGCTGGAACAGAAACAGCCCCAGAGCCCAAGGTTGTGATTCCTAGGAAGGAAATAAGCTTACGTACTGGATGACATGAAAGCCGGCTTCGGGTCTGTGATTGACGCCTCCAATTAGAGCGTGACAGTCCACACAGCGGGCCTGCTGCATTGGCATGCCGCACTACGGGGGGACAGCAGGACACGAGGTCAGTGTGGGAGCCACTACTCAGTGACGCCTGCCCTGGACGGCCTCTCCTGGGACATACGGACTTCAGGGGGTACAAGAGCCTTGGGGACAGGGTGGTCACTTACAGCAAACATGCTGATATGGACTTTTATTTTTTAAAACTTAAGCCTGACTAAGTTTTAATTGCAAAGAGAAGCATTCTACAGACAAATATATGATTCCACCTTCTTTACTCCTTGTCATCACTTTTTTCCATTCTTGTATGTATCATAATGCTTCATTATGTAACACCATGAATAACCGTACAAATAGCTTCTAAATGCGTATCTTTACATCTAATGGACTTTGTTATTAAAAAAACAAATAAAAACAATGAAACTCAACCACAAGATTTACTGCTACCAAAAGCCCATTTTTCAAAGTCCAATAGTGTCCTGCTGGGTACTGTGAACTTCCACCTACAACAGGCACAGTTTCCCAGACCATGGATTTAGAGCTAAGAATCAATCTATCTACCTACCAACCTAGCTTTCTTTTTTGGGGGTGAGTGGGTGGGACTACGGATTAAATCCAGGGCCTGTGCACTAAGCTATATACCCATCTCTTTTAAAAATTATTTTGAGACAGGGTATTTCTGAGATGCTAACTTGCTCAGACTGCACTTAAACATGTAATCCTCCTGCCTCAGCCTCCCAGAGTACTGGGGTTATGAGTAGGTGCCACCACGACTGGCTAAGAATCTATTTCTATTTCATTTCACAGTCAAGGAAGGAAATGAAGCTCAGAAAGACTAAGCATTTCTATCAAGATTTCCCTGCATCTCTCTGGCTTATCAAATGTTGGTTCCCTGTAGTAACCCATTGCTCAGCAAGCGTGGATGTGCCATAAGGAGGCCCCAGGAGATGCTCTAGAATTCAGAGATGAGACACAGTCTTCCAACCCTGCTCTCCCTCCACAAGTCTCTCTCTCTCTCAATCTGGTACCAGGCCACACCTTCTGCCTGGCTAGAGTCCAGCTGACAGGAGGCTATTCTATGCTACTGACGCCAGCCAGCAGCCCTCTGTGGCCCAGGGGACCTTTGGCAAGGTCTGGAGACACTTTTTGGTGGGGGGGGGGTACTGGGAATCGAACTCAGGACCTCGCACTTACCAGGCAGGCACTTATGCTATATCCCCACTGAGCTATATCCCTGACCCTGGAGACATTCCTGTGGTCCACTGCACGGAGGGGTTACTCTTGCCCTGGTGAGCTGAGTCAGGAGGGCTGCTAGGCACCCTACCATGCACAGTACCAGCAGTGCAGTGAAGACCCATATACTCAGCACCCAGGGAGAAATCCAGGGCTGAAACCTGGAGTACCACAGCTACATAGTGGCAGCACTGACACAGTTCCTAGGAAGCAGAGACCCTCACCTCCACACCCTTCTTGCCCCCAACCCTCAGGGACGCATTTTCTTCATCCGCCCATCTAATGCCAAGACTCACCTCTCCTACAGTGCATGGGTGACCATTGGGACAAGCTGTTGAGAGATAAGAGACACATGTTGGCTGGGAGCTTCCAACATGGGAAGGGAAAGCTAATGCTCTGCTCTCTGTTCCTGACCGAAGTATGATGAATAAGAGGCATTCTGAACACCTTAGCAGACTCTTGAACTATGCTGCCAGGTGAGTTACTGGCCATTTACCCCAGAGCTCAATAAATGTTAGAGAAGAATGTTTTAATCTAACTTTACAAATGCTAGGAGAAATCAGATTGCAGATTCATGTCAGGAGTCACTAGGTGACAGGGTAGACAGTATCGTCTATCCTGGAGCCCTTTGTATTTTTGAGACAGGGTCTTGCCAAGTTTGAGCCTGGGCTCAAACTTTCAATCTTTCTGCCTCAGCTTCCTGAGTAGCTAAGGTTACAGGTGTGTACCACTGTGTCTGACTATATTTTACCAGTTTCTTGGCTTTTCTTCTCTATGAACATGTTTTGTCATAACTTTTTTTATTTTAAAGAGAATAGTAAAAACAACAAAAAAAAGAACAATAGCAAAATACAAACAAAACAAAGCAAGGACATTAAAATGTCATAACTTTAAAAAGTAGTTCCAAAAGACTATTTTATATTTTACCCAATGCATCAACAAAATTCATATAAAGTCATGGGTTATATTATTCCATCTTCTAGCTCCTTCCTTCCTTTCCTCCCTTCCCTCCCCCGCCTCTCCTTCCCGCCCCTCCTTTTGTGATACCAGGGATTGAACCCAGCACCTCCACAATGAGCTATATCCATAGCCCTTTCTTATTTTTTGAGACAGGGTCTTGCTAAGTTGCCCAGGCTGGGCTCAAACTTGGAATCCTCCTGTATCAGCCTCTCAGAGTGCTGGGATTATAGGGATATGTCATCATGCCTGCCTCTAGCTTGACTTTGAAAGAGCTGCTTTTGGGTCAAAGCCTGTTGCACTGTGACTGGCCTTGGAGTGAACCTCAGAGTAGCTCCCAGTACCCCTCTTCAGCCTGCATATTCCAGAGAGGAGAAGGCCATGCCCAGGTTCCCTTCCCATGATGGAGAACTGGAAAGAGTTGAATTATCTACCCACCAGAGTACAGGGTCCTTCAAGCCAAGCATACTCTGCCAGCTGCCAAAGGCAGGAGGGGAAAAGTGACTGTGAACTCTCAGGCAGAACCACAGGGGAGCTCAGGCCCAATTCAAGTTCTAGTGTGGCTGCAAGCTGCTCTTCAAAGCTGCAAGGACAGTGCTCCACCTCGACCCCACACTTACTGTACCAGCGGAGAAGTTCCAGACCCCTCCAGTTCCGGGCCTGGGCCAGCAGGTCTTCAGGCATGGTTGGAAGATAAGCATTCTAGAAAACCAAAGGCAGAGGCCAGGTGAATGGGCATCCTGCCAGGCTGCTGGAGGCCAACAGATAGGAAGTACAACTCTTTTACTTTTTTAAATGTATTTTTTATTCGTGTGTTTGTGACACATACTAATTGCATTCATCTGGGGGAACTGGTATATTATACACATATCACACCTTAATCATCTTTCCTCCTCCTTCACCCCTCACACTGCTCTCTTCTTCTTCCCCCAGGTCCTCTTCCCACTCTGAGTTCACTTCCCGTTTCCTGCATCTCTCTCTTACTTTGTTCTTTAAATGACTGATACATGGGGTCTCTCAGGTTAGAGAGCTATGTGCTATTTAACATCGTGTGTCTGATTTCTCTTAGCATCATGGTCTCAAGGTGCATCCGTGAACTAACTTAACGTTTCTTCTCCACCTCCACCAAAGCGATTTACGTAGGATGCGTGGAGGGTACATGTGACAGAGAGCACAGAGCAGGCAAGTCTGCAGCACTACAGGCAAAGCAGCACAGAAAGGTAGAGAGAAACCAGAAGGCAAACAGATTCAACAGTCCCCAAGATACAGGCTTAGTCTTTACAGTGACAAAACACAGAATTTTTACCATGAAAAGCCGAAGCAGTCAGAGCCTGGTCTTACCTGCATGGTGGCCGGGGAGAAGGCCAAATTCCTTAGGGGCTTCAAGACGCTGTTCTGTCCACACAGAAGGACGGCTGCAGTGTGAATGGCCATTTCTGCCACTGTTCCTTCAAGGCTGCCAGCGCCAGGCCCCATGTGCAGCAGAGGCAGAGTATTGTCCACAAGGGGTGTGGCAAAGCATTGGGTCTCAGGAGAGAGGAGTTTGCTTTCCTCAATGAATTTATTCAGAGCTTCACATTGCTGGCAGGAAACATTTTCACATTAGGTTGTATCACAGAGGACTGGGAATTCCAGGCTTGTGCTCTGTGAGTCACTCATTTTTACACCAAATATGTAATAAATATCAAGATAAATATGCTTAAATTATCATCAATTGAGGAGAAAAATTTCAGAGAAGAATTTCTCATGTAGAGACACAGTAACTACATACCTAAGTCAAATTTTTCATAAGCTGTTTTGGTAAATATTATCTTACATTCTTGACTTTTGTTTCATGATGATTCTGTAAGCTTTGGGATAAATACAAAATAGGACTTCCATATAACAAGGTTGAAAACCTCTATCCTAGATAAAAAAACCAGGGGCATAATTTGTGTTTGTGACTTTCATTGTATTAAAAAAAAGTCTCGGGGCTGGGGATTTAGCTCAGCGGCAAAGCGCCTGCCTGGCAAGCGCAAGGTCATGAGTTCGGTTCCCGGTACCGGAGAAAAACCAAAAAAAAAAATAAAAATAAAAATAAATAAAAAAAAATAAAAAAAAATAAAAAAAAGTCTCTTCATATAAGGGTCCTCTCCTAAGCCCTGAAGACGGTCACTTACCTCTGGTTTAGGATGGAGGGCTGTACTGTGGAAGTGGAACAGAGCAGCTACCTCTCTGTACAGTGCCAGCAATAAGTAGACCGCTTGCTGGGGCCTTGGGCTACTGCAGGCCTGCAAAGAGATGGGTATCAAGTGAAAAATCAGTAGGGACAGGGTTCAGTTGGGTATGGTGATGCACACCTGCTAGTGCACACCTGCTGGTGATGGACACTACCACTCTGGGAGACCATGACAGGAGATCACAAGTTTGAACCCAGCCAGGGCAACTTAGTGACATCCTCTTTCAAAAAAGGGCTGGAGATGTAGCTCAGTGTGAAGAAGGCCCTGAGTTTAGTAGCCAGTACCAAAATAGTTACAAGCCTCTACCCAAGGGCCAGGACCCATGCGATTTGCATGTGAACAGAGACTCAGTCTTCAAACTACCAAGGGAGAGGGCACCTTTCCTAGGCCCCAGGGCCCTGGACCATGCGCCTCAGAGATCTTCACCTCGGCAAAGAACTCTGGGGCTGTGAGGTTCACCAAATATACTCAGTCCAAACTCAGCGCATGTTGACCAGACAGGTGAAGACAGAAAGAACAGGAATCAACATCTGTTCTCTTTCTGGCTGCTTCTCTGGTGTTGGAAACATTTCCTGCACAGGAATAGGCTATTCTATTTCCTCTTTCCCACCAATGCCAGGGGGAACAGGGACTCAAAGAAGAAGCAAGACTGTAACAATTTAAAAGCAAGCACTCTAAAAACCCTGCATCTTTATCAAAATAAACACACATAAAGCTATGAATTGTGATTGTATACAGGTACAGACTCAGTGAGCATCTTTCATATCAGAGGACCCTGGAGGAAATGAATTTTCAGGAGGAACTCAAAGGAAGTAACCAACCAGCCCAACACAGCTGTCCCTGCTCCCTGTTCCAGCCATTGGAATTCTTGATACACAGTGTCACTCTAGAGTCTGCTCACTGCTCCTGTGCATCACCCTGTACCACTGTGCATAATGCAGGCAAGAGACAGGCTCCAAGAGGGCCACCATCCTGGCGAGAGGACATGACCAGCCTACCATTAGAGCAGTCCCGATGCCTGGAGTCTTGCACTGGAGCATGGCATGGCCGACAGCATCACGAACGGCCTTGTATTCCTCACCGTATACCAGGTATCCATCCATCTGGCTTAGGTGCTCCTTCTGCAATCCCAGGAGGACAGGGGTTAGTTCAGAGGGGACAAGGCAATGACACTTTGTGAAGAACTGTTGATCACCATGGGTAATGATGCCCAGTAATCATCAGAGGTTTGGAGATGGTTGAGCTGGGAGTGCCTGGGTGCCCCATGCACGACAGGCCAGGGCTCTCTGGGGGAAAGCAGTCTCTGCAATGGGTGAAGAGTCCAGGGAGGGGCCATGCTGATTTTCTAGCTGGTGGCTTTTTCTATTCACAGCACCACACCAAGCCCAGATGACACACAATGTGTCATTGTCACCTCTGAGCCGCAGTTGCTAACATAAAAATGCCAGAATTTCTAGTGCCATTTTGTAACCCCAGGGCTGTGTCAGTAAGGCCACTCTAATTGCTGAGTACCAGGAAAGGAAGCTGAAAGGGCCTAAAGCCAAACTTGGTGCAATCATGTGTCCTTCTCAGTCCTCCTGTCTCTGCCTGGCAGAGGTTACAATGACAACCCTGCAAGTTGAGCCACTGTCCATTTGCTCAAAGCAAAGGCTGTGCAAAGATTCTTTTACTGTGTCTAATATGATAAGGAGGATGCCTACGTAAACTCTGAAAGCAAGCAGCAAACCAGAAACACACATACTCATGTGTGCACACGTGCGCATGCCTCCCATGCCATATGGCAAGAGAGCTAAACCTCTGCTGGAGTACAGAGACAAAGATCAGACAGACACATGCCCATCTCCATTTTGGAATGGGGGGCAGCATGCAGGGGTGGCTGCACCAGGTCCAGCTTGGGTGTCCTGTAGGGTTCCCCATGTCTTAGGTGACCCACATCACACCTGCTCTGTGATGACTTCTTTGGGAAACACCCAGTGGCAGGGGTGGTCCTGCCTGGAGAAGCTCTGCACAAAATCCATCCCACGCTGGTTGGAGAGCTTTCTCACTAGGTACACACGGTACCAGTCGTTGCCGCTGCGGACACAGAACTGCTGCACCTTCTGCAGGTAGCGCTGCCGCTCCTCAGCCAGCTCTGAAAGATCAGGGCAAGAGTGATGTAGGGACCAATGGTGCAGAACACACCCAGAAAAAAGGTGCAGGGAAAACTAGGATCGCCTCTAGAACAGGCTTCCCATACTTTGAGCTAAATAATAGACGTGCCTGGATGTTCGGGTAACTCCGTGAGGAAGTCAGAAGCCCTGTCGAGACACAGGCGGATCCTGGCCAACTCCTGCAGGTACTCGATGGAGGCCACAGTGGCAGATTCCTGGCCATGTCTCGTACGGGAGCACAACTGGAGGAAATTGGCTTCCTCTCTCAGGTAGCTCAGCTCATTGTTCCTGGAGCAAGAACTGGTCTTCTCATGCATTGAATCCTAAGAAACAGAAAACAAGAAAGCAAAGGACACAATTCTTTCTAAGAGGTAAGCCTACTATCACACAGCAGGCTTCTACAGAGATAAAGGAAACAAACAATATCATAGATCTGAATGTAAATCTTTTTACTCATGGGAAACTAATATCCCTTTCTATTTTAGGGGAAAGAAAAAGAAACATTTTTGTATTGTCCAGTTTGTTTCATATGTAGTGTAAACATTTTGGGAATAAAATATGACAACAATAAGAAGTATTCATAATCTCAGCACCTGGTGATAACCTTTGTTGACTTCAGTGGTGCCTTCTCCTAGGCTGTGTGCACATGGATGGCTACATGCCCTTGCACCCCACAACAACCATGCAGCTTTTGAGAAGGGCATGGCTAAGAGGATGGTTGTGCAGATACCAGAGCACACTTACACAAAAGAAGATAGCTTCGGTGGCACTAGGTGCTATCATCTCACTGTCAATAGCAGGTGACCAGAATGTCATTAAGAAGCTCATGACTGCATATATAGTTGCTCAGAGCTAAGGAACTCCATCCCCCTACAAACAGAGCATCTGATCACTGTACTGACTAAAACAATATGCTGTTTTCCTTAAACAGTTTTTCATTGCACAGACTACACTGTTCAGATACTTTGCTCAAGGGACCCAGGGAAGTAACAGCCAGCTTACCTCTAGGCAGTTGATGAAGAGCATATATAGTTCAGTTTTGTCTTCTAAGATGAATGTTTTGCTCTCTAGCAGGGATAGGTAGTCCTGAATGTAATTCTTCACATCCTGAAAACTGTGGACAGAAAAAAATTATTATTCTCAGTTACATGGGATCTTGAGACTTATCTTACAAAAGAAAGCACCTATCTATCAATCTGTAGTCTATCCATCTGGGTATGTGTAAATGTATACTACATGTTGTGACTCATATCTAGATGTCCCCCCAAGCTTCATGTGCTAGGAGATGGGGCTTCTGGGAGTGACTGATCATGTGTGTGACACTGGATCAGGATACTGTAGCTGGGTGTGGTGGCTCATGCCTGTAATCCCAGCACTTGGGAGGCTGAGGCAGGAGGATCATTGCAAATTCGAATTTGAGGCCAGCCTGGGCTACAAAGTGAGCTCAAGGGCCAGCCTGAACTCATAGCGAGATGCTGTCTCCAAAAGACAGGAAAAAAAAAAAGAAGAATACGTGATACTGAATTAGTTTCTGATTGGTTTAGCATAGTTCTGGGTGTGGATGATGGATTTATCAAAGAGGAAAGACCCACTCTGGCTGTAGGTGGTACCAACCAATATGCTGATAGCATGGATGGAATAAAAAGGGAAAGAAGGAAGTCCTGCTGTTTTCTACCTACCACACCACAAGCTCTTTTTCTTTGCCATGCCAACCTCCTTTGATCCAGCAAACTATGAATCAAAACTTCTACACACTGTGAGGTAAAATAAACTTCTCCTCCTTTAACCTAGAGAGGTCCAGTATTTTGTCCCAGCAATGAAAGAATTTATATATATATATCACATTAACTTTATAAAAATATATTAGGACAATTACTACAGTGTGAAATTCCATATATTAGATAAGCTGTTCTCAAATGTTTTAGTCTCAAGATCCTTTCACATGCTTAGCAACTTTTTTTTTTTTTTAACAATTATTGATAACCACAGGAGATTTTGTCTGTATGGGTTGTATCTATCAATACTAATGGTATCAGAAATTAAAACTAAAAACTTCCAAAAATAATTAATGACTCATTAATGACAACAAGAATAAACCTGTTACTTATTCAAATAATCACATTTTTCGAAGTTTGTTTTGCAAATCTCTTTAATGACTGGCTTAACAGAGGTCATTTGATTTCCCATACCTACCTCTGACTCCAATCAGTTCTGTAAAAGTATATGAAGAAATTCTGACCTCACATATGATGTAGTTAGAAAAGGAGAAATATTGGCAGCTAACTGTGCATATCTTCTTTGATACATTACTGAGACTTGATAAGCAATTGTTTTTAAACATTGGTTGTGGAACCTGACACTGTTATTAGACCAGTTGTCATAGTAAATTATATTAAAGTCAGATGGTCAACATTACAATTGAAATGGACTTTTTTTTCCCCAGTGCCAGAGATTGAACCCAGGGCCTCACCATACACTAGACAAACCCTCTACCTTTGAGCCCCTGTATCTTTCTTTTGTGACATCAAGCACTGATCATTTGAAAAGTCCTGGTTTGCTGAGCTAGGCAAATCTTGCAATGCTGACACATTTTTATTCTACACATTGGAGACAAAAATACTTCACCCAAATGCATTGATATCACAACAAATCACCTCAAAAATCTAAGTATTAGAAAGCTAACTAACCAGCTCAACATAGAGTTTTCTAACACTTTAATTTTCACTTAAGAGCTTCACCCTGTGGCCTGAGAGTCACTCATTAGGCACAGGCTACTTGGCCTCATCTTTTTGTTTTTTAGATTTTTTAGCTGGCCTCATCTTGAGAGACTTTCTGAGATATATATTGTCCTTTGGTACTAAGCTAGGGTTTGCTGTGTGAATTTCCCGTTTCTGCAAACAATATGAAGTTGTATGGAGGGTCAAGATTTAGGAAGTGAAACCAACATGTTGGGAGACTCCGTGTGCACTGAGGCACGCAAACCACTCCTGCTACCATCTCCTCTGTGCTGAGAGGCCAATGCTCACCAGCCTGTGCTTTGGGAAAGCTACTGCGAATACCATTGTGTTGAAAAAGGCAAATATTGTTGAAAAAGGTAAATACTGTCCTGTCAGTGTTATTTCAAAAACAGTTCTGAGCTCAGTGACCCATCCCTTGGTCCCTAGGTGGCAAGCTGTTCTCTTGCTACACATGCACCTGTACCTCAGCCCAGCAACACAAGCCAGATTCCCTCACACCAAAGGGAGCATTTCCCCAACCACAACCCAGCTCTGTGTCCTGAGAGGGACATTTGGTGGCCTGGGCAAAGACCTGATGGCACAAATGAAGCTAAAGCTCTATAGAACCTTCCAGTGAACCGCACCTACCTGTACTTCAACAGCAGCTTTAGCACCACGGAGCGGATGACAGGGGTCTTATCCACAACGTCGTCAAATGGGGAAAGAGATTTTGTGTGTTCACGGCGCCCTGTGGCCAGAAAGTGGGAGCCACTGTTCAGTTACAGTACAAGGGGGAGAAAAACCGAGCTCTGGGCTACAAGAAGAAACCCACTCACTCTGTAGGGTGTCTCTCAGGATCTCTTTCTGTATGAAGAGCAAAGACAGCAGGCTGTCGATCACACTCTTCTGAGGAGGAGTATTGTCCTTGAAGCACATGGTGGAGACCAGGTCCACGAAGAAGCTGTTGCACATGCGCCGGAAGTGGGCATGCTTCCTCACGGCCTCTCTGGGAACAGAGGAGAGGCTCCGTCACAGGACCCCACATCTCTCCATGCAGAGTGGTCAGAGACTGGGACAACATTTCAGTTTTAAGTAAACAGGTGCTGGTAGCTCCATGTGCTGGTTGTCAAAATAACAACAGAGAGCATCTGCCTCATCTCTTCCTAGGAATGGCTAGGTCACTTGGCCCCGCCAGTGGTCCCCTTGTATGTCTAAAACATGTCAAAAGACCCTTCTGTTGGGAGGGAAAGGAAGGAAAAGCAATCACAGAGGAAGTAAGGCCCAGGGCTAGGATGCTTTCCCACTGTGAAGCCAGGTGAGAACTGGTGTCACCCTCAAGCCAGAGAACATGTATGGCCTTACCCAGCAGAAGGTCATACACTGGGGCTCTGCACAGAGATCTGTGGAGAGCACTTACTTCCCCGGCATGTGCGAGGCCCTGGGCCTAGCCCCAGTATGGAGGAGAAAAAGACCAGCTCTATGTAAATCCCATGGCTCTCTTTTCAAGGGCTTTAATTTATGACTTTCTGGTCATATGATCTTCCTGTCTCCATGTCGATATGTGTAGACATCTGGCAGAGTGATGAACTCAATGGCCCTGACATCTAGGAAACTATGTGGGTGCCAGTGGCTCTTCCAAAGCCCTCTGTAGGCAGGCTTGCTATCAAATGATGGTTAGTAGTGATTACATTTCTGAGTATTATATTTGAAAAAAGAGGAGAGCTTTCTAAGAGGGAGCTTTACCTGTGCTCTTGAGAAATAGTCAGAGAGAAGCTGTCTGGCAGGGCCGTTAAGCAGTAAGGACAGAGCATCTGCCCAGGGGCCAGCCAGGTTCGGAGGCAAGCCAGGCAGTACACATGGTCACAAGGCAGGCACACGGGGTCCTGTGTATCTCCCAGGCAGATGGGGCACGGGTGAATACCAAACCTGGAACAGGGAAGGCAATTAGTCTGGAGGCAGTGAAGCTGGCCATGAGTGACGCCCCCAGAAGCATAGTGTTCTAGCCTCCACAGGTCACAGGCCACAGATCTCACCTGGAAAAGGTATTGCTGGCTTGCTCTTTGCATTCACAAAGAGTGGTCATTACAGCTACAAAAGGCCTGTGAGTCTTGATGTCTGAGTTCTCCTGAAGACACTGGGGAGAAAGGTGGTGATGAAGAGGTGTGAGTGGCCGGGCAGAGTGGAGAAAGGGTGGTGGCCAGGTGAGGAGTGTGTCCCAGCAGCAGAGGAACAGGCTGGGGACACCTAGTTTGACAGGCTGGCCTTGAACTTGTAATCCTCCTGCCTCAGCTTCCTAAGTACTAAGATTATAGGTATATGCCACCATGCCCAGATAATTTTGCACACTTTATACAAATGCCACCTGTGATGATTTTTTTCTCTGCTCTTTTCTTTTTAGGTCCACCCCATCTTCATTATGAGATACTTCAAACTCTACATAATAATTTATTATGTAACAATAAAAATATTATAACCACCTTTGAATACACAAATAACCTTTAAGAAATATCAGCAATTTTGAAAAACAAAGAAAGAGAAAAAAGGAGAGTTTCTTCAGGATATATCTAGAAATGGAAACATCAGTTGGTAGGATGAATACATCTTCAACAATAGGAGTAAGTTTAATGATGTTTCTGGAGGTTTGTGGTTAGGCATGATGCTTGCATAGGTGTTTCATGTTAAGTATTCCACTGTGCGTGATAAGATTAAGCAAAAAGAGTTCCCTGTTCTTAGTTTGCCAAGAATATCTTTTCCAAATCTTGAAATGATTGTTTATAGAATTTACGTTTTAAATTACATGCCTGTTAACACATATAGATTTAAATATTTCAAGCCTTCCTTGAATTCCCAGGATCATGTTGTGTGGCCTTAATACCTGGTTAAATTCCATTTGTTTATTATCAACCCAATTCAAACAATTGGCAGAGAGTTTAGTTAGATATTGCTCCAAAGACAAGATATAAATGCTCCAAAAGCACATGAAAAGATGCTCAGTGTTATGGCTTGTATCTAGAGGTCCCACCAAAGCTTCATGTGTTCACAGGTAGAGTTTGGAGGTGGCTGGATCTAGGGTGTGTGATGCTAGGATTAAGGGTGTGTGTGGTACTAAATTAGCCCACTGATTGGAATTAGCATAGTTCTGGGTGTGGCCAAAAGAATTTACTAAAGACAGAACCCCCACATTCAGTGTGGGTGGCTTGGATGGAATATACAGGGACAGAAAGGAGGCTGGCTTGCTTTGCTGCTTGCTGCATCCTGCTTGCCCTGCCATGGACTGTTTCTCCTCTGTGATGCCCCTCTGCCATGCTGCCTTGTCTTGGAGCCTGCTGACCATGGCCTGAAACCTCTACAAACTATGAGCAAAAATAAACTTTTCTTCCTTTAGTTTTGGGTGTTGGATACTTTGTCTCAACAATGAGTAAAGTTACTAAGACACTCAGTATCCTTGGTCATTATGGAAATGCAAACCAAAACCATGGTGAACTACTCCTTTACACCCATTAGGATGGCTATAAAAAAATGGAACAAGTATTGGCCAGGATGTAAGGCAACTGGAATCTTGTGCACTGCTGGTAGAAATGTATAATGGAATTTGTTATGGCATGCCTGGATTCCCAGCTACGTAGGAGCCTGAGGCAGGAGGATTGCCAACTTTGAGGTATCCTGGGCAACTTAGTGAACCTTTATCTCAAAAAATAAAAAGGACCAAGCACGCAATTCAAGGAGAGGACCTGGGTTCAAACTCCAGTGCAGCAACAGGGGTGGGGCTGGGGAAGGAGATACTAAAATAAACATGGAAAACAGTGAAGTAGGCCCTCAAAGTTAAACACAGAATTATTGTAAGATGGAGCAACCTAAGTATCTGTCAACAGAGGAATGGATAACAAAGTGTGGCCCATCCATACGATATAATCTTATTCAACTTTGAAAAGGAAGGAAACTCTTGACACCTGTTACAGCAAAGATGAACCCTGAAAACATGATGTAAGTGAAATAAAACAGACACAAAAAGACAAATACTGTACAACTTGCTATGTCAGATCCCTCTGTAGTCAAACTCCTAGAGATAGAAATGTAGAATGGCAGTTGCCAAGGGCTGGGGAGGAAGGAATGAGAAGTTAGTGTTTAATGGGGACAGAGTTAAGTTTGGAAAGATGAAAAAGTTCTGGAGCTGGATGGTGGTGTGGTGATAGTACATTTCACGCTAGTATATTTTACAACATAAAAAAACATATTGCAGGGGCCTGGAGGTTGGGTGGTGGATTGTAAGGACACGGTTGTGACAGACAGGCCCTGGTGATCTGTGTCAAAATCAACTGTTGTGTGTGACACCCAGGAAAGCAGACCACACACCAGGGAATCTGTCTCTACCATCTCTACCATCTCTCTCCACTTCCCTAGCCTCAAACTTGTGATCCTCTTAGGTGTGCTCATGGGAAAGTTATGGGGTGAGGTCATGGGTGAGAGACGCAGAGTCTGTGCTACACTGCGTGGCATTGCTGGTGGACAGCTCGCTCACTCAGTTGGTGGTGTGGTAGGGCTCCTCCCTAAAAAATGTGGCAGAGCCTCCCGCCTTAGGGAATGTGAACCATCAAAAATGTAGACCTTCAAGGACTATGGACTTTCTTAGAGTAGACAAAGTTGATGTGGCACAATTAGCTCCTATGTGTTCATGCATAGCTCTAGTACAGTTATGTAACATAGGTTGTACCCAGCCTGGCTGCAGTTTCTTAGTGTGTTACCATAGAAGGGAGACAAAGACCCAAGAAGTCTATAAAGGGTAAGACCCCGCCATGCTGGACACTCAGCCTTTGGATACGAATCCGCTGGGCCCATTCTAGTACAAACAAAGCTACTTCCTGGAAAAAGCCTTGGTGTCCAGCCTCTCTGAGAGAATCCCACAACAGTGGCTTTTTGTACAAGACCACTGTGCTGCAGCATCTTTGGCTTTGTTAAAGTTGCCTGAAGGCAGAGGCATAATGGCTTCCTGCTCCTTTGGTTCCACTAATAGCACCGTATCATGAAGGCTCCAACCCCAGAGTGTCATCTCCTGCATCGCTGTCATCCTCACCATGGCACTGGAGACTGCTCTCCAGGAGCTAGGCTGCTCATCTGCTCTGGGGTGGCCACTACAGCCAGTTTCTGCATCCCTCCTCAAACACCCCATTATCATTTCTATCCCGGCACTGGGGCCTTAATGATATACCTTGACGTACCAAAGAGGAGGGTTAACAGACAACCAAACACTGGAAATGTAGTGGTCAGTTACTGAAATCATTTTCCTTTCACCCAGCACTGCTGGGTATCATGGCAAGAGGACAGAGCAAGGCCAGTTACCTGTGAGGGTGCCTTGGTGACGTTTCATCCTGCCAAACATGGACTCACATCCATAGCTGAGACCAGCCCCAGGACTCACCTTGTCCAGCTGGAAGACGTACTTGGTCACCAGCTGGCTCAACGAAGGTACCTGGCTTTTGATCCCTAGCAGTACGTGCTCCACAAAGAGCGAAACAGAGAAGATGCGATTCCACTGGTTTCTGTCAAAAGAGGAAAGTCATTTGCTCAGCTGACAAGAGAGCTCAGGACATGAGGAGCAGAGAGAAAGAGATAGCAGGTCCAGGAGGATGAGAAGACAAGGCCAGCGGGAGGATCATTACCTGGATATGTACTGTCCCTTGGATACTCAGCTCACACAAGGCTCAGTGTCCTGTGTTCAACGCCACCGAGGCCCACTAGCCCTGCCCCTGCTAAGTCCCTCCTTGCTCTAAAGTCCAGCCTGATGGTCTGCCCCTCTCCACTTGCCGTCTTGTCCTTGCTGTCCTTTTTGACTATTCCCTGTTGTCACAGTGACCCTTAAAGGGCCTCACAATAAGGACCGGCTAACACTCCCTGGCTAGCAGGACACAGCGGTCCTGCTCTTGCAGGTTTCCTTTGGTGTCTAATGAGACTCTGGGCACTTCCCAGGGTTCAGTGCCTATGAAGTAGGGTGTGAAGGGAAAATCCTACCCATGGAGGTGTGCCTGCTCACCCCGGTGTGGATGTGCCAGGACATGGCAGCTACTGGTGGGCACAGGATGAGAGGATGAGTCCCAGGTTCTCACCTGACCTCCCTGATGAGAACTCTGGTCATGTCCCCGCTGCCTTGCAGGTACCCATCAGAGCAGATGAGCTCCAGGGGTGTGGACAGGTTCTTTACCAGCTGCAGCCAGGCCTGGGGAGTGGGCTTCAGGGTGTCTTCTGTCAGCTTCTCCACACAGGCCATTGCTGCAAATGCGTCCAGTGTCTGGAAAGAAAACAGTCCTGTGGGACAGCAGGGGCCCTTCCCTGCCCATTATTTAGCTGCTGTATCCTCAGGCCACGGCCCCGTGGTTAGCCCAGCACGGTGCTCTGTGTTCCAGGCTTGGAAACTACTCTGTGGCGTCCTGGGGTGTAGGAAGCCTTAGTTAGATGTGTTTGAAACAACTCTGAGCTCCGTGACCCACATGCCTGCGAAGTCTCCCATCTGGGACACAGACCCATATGCCTCTGCTCCCAGAAAAGAGGCCAATCGTCTGACATGCCTCAGCACAGGGAGGGCCCATACCATCTCGCAGCCAGCCAAGTTGTGCTTTGGTGGATCTTCACTGAGGCTGCGCAGGACTGCGGGATGGATGGTCAAGATGCGGGAGAAGTTCTGCAGCCGTGTCCTGAAGTACTGGTAGGCCAGGTGCACCCACGGCAAGGACAGTCTACCCTCAGGCGTTCCTGGCACCATCTGCAGCTCCCTCAGGCAGGACCACAAGGCCATCTGCAGGAACTGAGGACAACAGAGGCTCTCAGTTGCACTTTTAGGTTATAAAGATATGTTTTCCCATGGAAAATAAGAACTTTTAAAAAACTGCAGAAAAGAAAATTAAAAATCCGACTTCCTATTGTGACCTCTCTGTTTCTTTGTGGTGGGATCCTCAGCCATTTTCATATCCATGCCTTTCCTCACTGTCATCCTCACTATCATCCTCAAAGACTACGGTACTCCTGGCTTTTTTCACTCGGTATAGCCTTATGAACACACAACTATCATTAAGTGCATTTAGGGGAAAAACTGGGCGGGAGTGGTACTGGGGATTCAACCCAGGGGCAAGCCGGGCATGGTGGTACATGTTTGTAATCCCAGCACTCAGGAGGCTAAGGCGGGTGGATTGAGGTGAGTTCGAGGCCAGCCTGGGCTACACAGTGAGTTCAAGGCCAGCCTGAACTGCATAGAAAAGCCTTGTCCACCAAAAAACAACAAGAACAACAACAAAAAACCCAGGGGTGCTTCACCACTAAAATACATCCCCAGCCCTTTCTGAAATTATTTCAGAAGATGTCCAGACAGGATCCGAACTTGCAGTCTTCCTGCCTCAGCCTCCTCAGTACCTGAGATCACGGGTGTATACCACACTCAGCTTGTAAACATTATTTTCAGTGTCTGCAAAAAACAACCATTTTGCAAATAGGCACATTTGTTCCTGCTTCAGTTTTTAGACATTTAAGTTGTTCCTAATTCTTTGTTATTTGAAACTAGGCTGAAAAGAACATTCCTGGAAATATCTGTCTCCATCTCTGATGACACTGGTACAGGCAGATGCAACAGCTCCAACTGGACCAGCCACATGGATTCCCAAGTGCCACTGGTCCCTCCCCTCACAGCACTGACTACTGTCCTTTTTAAAAACCCATTTTTCCAAATGAACAGGTAGAAGAGGGATCTGAGAACCAGCTGTGCTTTGCTTTCTAGTGAAGTAAACAAGTGTGCTTGTATAATTATTATTCTAACAGGTGGCTTGTAACTTTTACCCACTTTTAAAGTGAGGTTATGTTTTTACTGATTTCTAAAAACACTTCATTAACCTTTTGTCACATTGGTTATAGCACTTGTCCCCCTTGGATTTATCTCCTTCCTTTTCTGTGTACTGAAGTGTGAAGGCTTTTACACAGTCCAAGGTATCAGTCTTTCCAGTGAACCTCGTTTATTATTCTTACCTTATGGGGTCAGTCAAATATTTACCTTAATATCCTTTAAGAAAACTAAATTTACATTGAAGGACTTCTGAAGGAACAGAGAAGGTTCTGGCTCTGGGTTCACAGTCAGGAACCCATCTGAGTGCATAGTCTGCACAATTCTTACTCTTTTCCCCACCAACCACAGCACCAGCTCTTGGGAGCTGAGAACGCACTCCTGCACTGCCTGTGGTTTACCCTGGACAAGGCCCATGTATGACTGGAGCAGGCATCTACCTTCAGCTCCTCCAAGCTGGACACTTTCATGGTCAGGAGCAGGAAGTCTTTTGAGTAGCTGTGTAGGAGCTCCAGCTGCTGCTCTTCGGGGAGCTGAGTGAAGAACTGACCCAGAGGTGTCTGCTGGAAGATGTCCACGAACTTCTGCGGCAGTCCTGCAGGGAGGAAGCCAAAGAGCAAGTGAGAGAGAGAGAGAGAGACAGAGAGAGAGACAGAGAGGGAGGGGAAGGGGAGGGGGAGGGGGAGAGGGAGAAGGGGAGAGAGAGAGGGAGAGAGAGATATGAGTTCTCAGAAGAGCTCACTGCACTGAGCAGGAGAGCATGAGCAGGGGCAGCGGCGGGGGCCTGTTGAAGCCCAGCTCAGGTGCATATGGCACCTGCCACCTGACCTTACTGTAAATGGTAGAAATGTACACTGTTGAAACAATGGGGGAACAGAAAGAAAGGCATGATTCATATTACATTTAAGGCAGCAAGAGCCAAGCTAGCCCCAGCAGGAGATAGAGTCTGAGATAGATGAGTCTGTCACATTAGAACAGGGAACAGGAACCCCAGTTCCAAGAGAATCAGGAATGTGTGGGCTGCTCCTCAAGGGCTGGGGTGAGAGAAAGCACACCAGAGAGATCTGGCTAAGGGTAGATGGTTGGGGGTGGGTCCCAGGTTGCATGGTGTCCCAGACAAGCAGGACCATGAAGGGTGTTGCCCTGAAAAGGAAAATGGCCACTCATCATGAGCCAGGCTGGGTCACGCTGGTTCACAAAGTGGCATGAAGCTGACCTTGAGGGACAAGGTTACCTTTGAGCAGACTGACCAGTGAGTACTGCGTAAATGTTGAGAAGGTGATTTCACATTATGAATGACGACATTTCCTAAAACACCATGCTGCCATTTGTTTTTCTAGAATGCTATGGCCAGACCCCTTGGCACGGGACAGCCAGGCAGAGTGCAGGGCCATCTGGCTTGTGTCACTCAGGAGGAACAGAGGTGACAGCATGGAGGAGGATGTTACACTCCAGTTGATCCTATTTGCTGAGGAAGCTTAACAGGAATAGCACCTCAGTCCCCTGCCTGAGTTGTGCAGGTGCCTCAGAATGAGAACAACCAGCAATGAGCACAGGTAACAAACTCTCTCCCAGCCAGAGCATATCCCAATTCACCAGATCCCTGGCTGAGCATAAGACCCCCTTGCTGTGTGACTTAGTGGCTTGTAAATATGTACTACATCTCATAAATATAACTGGAGACACTCCTTCAGCACAAGTTTTAAAATGAAGAAATGACATGAACTTGAGGCTCTCCCACCTGCAAAGTACTTAAATTAGGAACTTAAAAGCCACCCTGGGGCTGGGGATTTAGCTCAGCAGCACAGCGCCTGCCTGGCAAGAGCAAGGTCGTGAGTTCGATTTCCAGTACCAGAAAAAAAAAAAAAAAAAAAAAAAAAGGTCACCCTGGTGCCAGCAGCAGGATGTCTGCAAACGAGGACTGGTTTACCTCCGCACAGTGAACCTCACCTTTGGCATCCGTGATGTACTGAGCCTGGACACACAGCTCTTCCAGGTAGTCCTTGATTCTCCAGCTAAAGGGGACGACATTGGAGGCATTCCCAGCCATGTAGTTCTGCACCAGGATGGAGGGCATGTCACTCCTAGATCTGCAACAAGGACCGAGAGTATGTTCATGAGATGTCCCTTTAATACAATCAGAAACATCAGAGCTGAGAGCCACTTCCTTCCCTACATTCAATACTAAACCATACCCTGCGGCTGTTCCTGCTTCCATTGTCCTAAGAGAGGTGGTGGAAAATAGGACATCACCAATGCCCTAGGCAAGAGCACCCTGCAGGTCCTAGCCTGACCTTCTGGTTACCTTTACCCCACTTCCACCCCATTACAAGCTTGCAAACATGCACTATATCTCACAAATATAACTAAGATCAGTACATTCTGGTATGAGCCTATGTGCTAAGTGCCCTGTCAATCATCCCTGTCAATCACATCCAGACTCAGAGGGAAGCACCTAAAGCAGAGGTGCCCTTAAACTGTGAAAGCCCAAGTTGTTGGCCCCCTTTTTCCTGTTGCTATTGCTACTTTTGACCCGTATGTAGTGCTTTTCTGTTACCCCAGCAGCTTTCTTGGTTTGTGTTATATTTCTTTGGCACGGTCTGGCCCTGAGTACAACTTTCTCTGATCATCAATAAATTTAGCTGGTTACTACTTATTACTGGGTATATATGCTTGGCAATCCTTCCCTTGGTGTACACAAGAACCTGGATTACTATGGGCCCATTTAACTGTAACGCTTGAAACTCCATACAACATGCACCCCCTGAGCCACTTCCTTCAGTCTTCAGAGACGAGGCTGGGGCTGGGGTGTGCCTCAACAGGAGAGAGCACTTGCCGTGCGTGAATGAAGCCCTGAGTTTGAGCCCCAGCACCACACACACAGAGCAAGATAAAGCAAGGTGCCGAGGGCTACAGACTGCTGCTGGTCTGCTTCCCAGGCCAGGGTTCGCAGACAAGGACCTGGAAAGGCCCCTCATCAAACCCTTGTTCATAGATGAAACAGAAACAGACCAGTGTGGTAGGGACTGAGCGAGGTGCTAAACGTCTCTGGTAGAACTAGGTCCTCTGGCTGGCACCTGCCTCTCTGCACATGGAGCACGGTGCATGCACCATTCCTGGCTCTGTGAAAGGTGCCGGGGGCTCCAAGGGCAGGGTGGTGAGCAGAATGGAGGAGGAACAAACTCACAGGGCTTGAGCATCGCCTGCCACCCCACTCCAGGTTCCATGAGAGCAGCACCCACAGCCTGTCACATGGGGGGAGCACACGAAGGGTGGTATAGGTCCTGACCTTCCTCTTCCCATAAATAAGAAAGTCTTCCCTCACCTCATGTTGTGCACAAGTGGAATGTCCAGAAGCTTATCGTCACTGAAAATGAACATCCAAAGGTCTCGTGTCCAGGTTGGTAAGTCTGACTGAGCCAGCAGCTCCAGGTTGGTATCTCTGTCAAGGAGTGCTATCATGCTTGCCAGAAGAGGGGTGATAGCGCCTTGGACCCGCTTCCACAGGGTGTGCCTGCAGGTTGGGGACAGGGCTGCTGTGGCTTAGTCATTCTCAGCCTTGCAAAACTTCTAATCTCGAGCCAAGTGTGGTGTACACGCCTATAATCCCAGCACTCGGAAGGCTGAGGCAGGAGGATCATTGCAAGTTCGAGACCATCCTGGGCTACAAAGTGAGCTTGAGGCCAGCCGGAACTGCATAGTGAGACCCTGTCTCAAAAAGACCAAAAAAGAAAACAAAAAACCCTTCTAGTCTCCTAATTACCACATGGTAGCCAGGACAACAAAATGAAACATTTACCATTTTGCGTATAAGAATAGAGGCCCGGTGTGGTAGTGGTGGCCTATAATCTAGCACTGTGGGAAGCTAAATCTAGTCTGGGCAATTTTGTGAGTTAGAGAGATCCTGTCTCAAAAAAGAGGATGCCGGGCGTGGTGGCACACGCCTGTAATCCCAGCACTCGGGAGGCTGAGGCAGGAGGATTGTTGTGAGTTCGAGGCCA
Source organism: Chinchilla lanigera (assembly GCF_000276665.1). Taxonomy (NCBI): domain Eukaryota; kingdom Metazoa; phylum Chordata; class Mammalia; order Rodentia; family Chinchillidae; genus Chinchilla; species Chinchilla lanigera. Next base: position 2,534,396 of record NW_004955506.1, read on the forward strand.
GCATGGGCTACAAAGTGAACTCAAGACCAGCCTGAACTGCATAGTGAGACCCTGTATCAAAAAGACAAAAAAAAAAAAAAAAATCATCAAAAAAGAGGAATGAGGATGTAGCTTACTGCAAAGTCCCTGGATTCAATCCCCCACCAAAACCCCCCCAAATAAATGGAAGTATCTAAAACTTGAGGCAGAAATGGAATAAATATTCTACAACTGATAAACTAATTTGCTTACTGAGAAGGTGAAGAAGCTCTTTGCTTAATTTTCTATATAGCTTTTCTAAAACAAGTCATCTAGGTTCTACAAATGAAGAAAATGACCAAATTCATTTAGAAAAAATAAAAGCTTTAAGAAAACTCAATTGTAGGGCTGGGGATACAACTAAGTGGCACAAGTGCCTGCCTGGCAAGCACAAGGTTCTGAGTTCGATTCCTGGTACCAAAAGAAGAAAAATCAGTTGTAAATAAAATACTACAATAAAGAGAAGGATGAAGAGAATGAAGCAAATTTGTTCTAGATCAAGTTTAAAAAGAAAGCATAGGTCACCTGGAACACAGCTCGGTGGACAGGGTGAGACCTGGAGACGAACTCAGGGAAAAGCTCTGCTGTCCTTAGAGATGAGTGAACCCAGCTAGAGTGACAAGGTCAGGTCTGCAGTCACCCTGCAGACCCAGGGTCTAGCGTATGCCACCAGGGACCTGGCACAAGAGTAGCCCTCCTACTCTGCCACATAGTGCTAAAGGGTCCTCGGCCCAGAGGGAAAGGCTCATGTTTTGCTGGAAAGGGCCATGGGCAATAAATGATTCTCATAGGTCTCACTTCTGCAGCCACTGCTACTTCAAGCCATACGCTTGGGAAAATGGTTTCTCTCCTCTCCCTGCATGTCATCATCTCCCATTTCTTGTTTGTATTTCTGAGAGGTCTCAGTACGTAGTCCAGTCTGAGGCTGAACTCACTATGTAGCCCAGGCTGGCCTCAAACTCGTGATCCTCCTACCTCAGGATTACAGGCATGTGCCACCACACCTGGCACCATGTTATTTTATTTTATTTATTTTATTTTTGTGGGGGGGGCCAGGAATCTAACTCAGGACCTCACGCTCACCAGGCAGGCGCTGCACCATTGAGCAAAATCCCTGGCCCCATGGCACCATTTTAATCAGCTAAACTGACGCCCTGTTCCATGGTTTTTGATAGGTTGGTACACATAGCCTTGTTACCAGAACAAAAGTTTTTTTTTTTTTTTTTTATGAAAAAATTGAAACATACAAAAGGTGAGAAAAGTGTCCAACACCCTCGCTCAACCACATCCACATTGATTCTGGGTTTGTGTGGAAAAATACTATAGCTTCCAATTGCTGAGGCTTACAAAGGTCCACTGGGTACATTTCAGGCTCGGTGGAAAGCAGCAGTGCAAATCCCTGTCCTGCCTGCCCACACCTGCCTCTTACCGGAAGGTGCCCGCCTCCTGGAGAGCTTCCAGATCCGAGGCCTCCCTGCTCACCCACTCCTTCAAACTGCAGGGCTGGTTCTCTTCTTGCTTCTTCAGAAGAACATGGAGGTGCTTCTTGGACACCCTCAAGAAAGAGGCTGTAAAAAGGTAAAGGGGTGTACAGCTGGCTCACTCATGGGCACTGCATCTGCCATACTTCTTGACCTACTCTGACAGGTTCTTTGGCCAGGCCAATTCTGAAGCAGAACATGAGAAATGCCTGCTGTGTCCATGGCTTCTGCTGAGTCAGCCCTATATGTTTCTCTCTCCACACTGGGGCGTGGGCAGGGGACAGGCATGACTCCTACCATTGCACGCATTATCCTCATTTAAAAGGCTTAGGAGGATGACAACTCTCCTCATGTTGCGGGTACAGCCCTCGTTCTGGTCCCTGAGCATTCCCACAGCGCTCTGCACGCAGCTTTGCAGCAACTTGGTGGTGTCCAGGACTTGCACCTGCAGGGGAAACACGTTCTGTACTTGTACCATGTCCAGGGTGGGCAAACGCTAGGGCACCTGCCCGGGAGTCAGGAATGGTGTAAAACTGGCTAGGAGATCTCGTGAAGTGGGGAAGCCAGATGCTGCCCTCATACTTCCCACAATGCTTCTGGAAAAAAGGATAAAAACTCTGCCGAGCTGTGTGGGCTTCTCTAGCTCCTAGTGGAGGAGGGGGTCAGAGACACATCTGTAGAGCCCACGGGGAGAACACAGGGCTAGAACTTACATCCACACCTTCTGGGACCGAGGGTTTGATCTCCATCTCCTCGGAACTTTTTACCTCCATTTCAGTCTCGGCTGCTTCTCCTGACCTGCTGGGCTCTGTTTCCATCTCTTCCTCCCCGCTGCCTTCTCCTGCATAGAAAGCAAATGCAATCTGGTCATGGCTTGGGACAGCACTGGCTGACTCTGTGTCTAGGCTGGAACTCACCAGGTTTCCTGTCCAGAGCTTCCATGGAGGGGACATCTATCGTGCAGATCAGCCCCAAATCCACCATGGGAGTGCTCCACAGTCAGGGCCAAGGGCTGGCCCAGGAACCACAAGTGCAGGTCACATGCTATGGGTGCTCACTTGTGTGACCTTCCCCTTGGCTCTGGTGCTCTGGATGTGGACCAGGTAGTCCAGCACACATGTCCCAAGCTCCTGCAGAAGAGCAGGTACAGGGACTCGAAGGTGATGCAAGTGTGGTGGCCCTGCCTCCAACACCCCAAAATGGCCAAAAAAGTGGCCACATCTGGCACCTTCTACCCGTCATCCCACCTCTAATCCCTAGGCTGCCACCTCAAGACTCACGCTCAGGTTTGTCTCTTGGCTTGAACAGTTGGCTTATAGTGACACTCTGCAGCTTGGTCACATCCGAGGCCATGATCGTGGATCTCCGGAGGTCGTCGATGTGCACAGACCGCCACAGCCCTGTGAAGAACAAAGTCATCCAGAGTCTTTTCGTATCTTTTCTAGTTTCTTCTTGTTAGCCATAAGCAGTGTTGTACTACTGCCCTGATTTTTAATTACACTGCTGCTAGAGGAATGACTGGTATCCCCAAAGTCTAAGTCCTTGAACACAACAGCAACCATTGGACCCATTTTATCCGTGTCAACAATGTCAATATCAGATTTAAGGCCTCGGATAACTGAGTTGCAAAGAATATATGTATATTACACATCTTACTGTAATTCTTTATATGTCTTACTGTAATTCTTTACACATCTTACTGTAATTCTTTATATGTCTTACTGTATTTGCTGCACCATAATCAGTGAAGGGATGTAAAGCACTGGTGAAGTTTGCTTTCCAGTATCTATGGAATTACTAGAGTAAAGTGTTTTTCCTATTTCTAGAATACCAATTGTCATATCTAGTACAGCTGGTAACCATTCCACAGAGGAAGAGGGAAGGAGGTAAATTGAAGACAGCACTTTTCCTATACTGGGACAAAGAATCAGTGCTGATGAGCGTCAGGAGGATCATCTCGGAATCATCCACATAATCACGACAGGTGGGAGCCAGAGGACACCCCCCAATATCCCCCTGAGTAGAGAAGAAGTGAAGCTGCAGCAAGAATCCCAAGGGTGGGTTTGAGCAGTGACACTGCAGGAGAAACCTAACTATACCTGCAGAGAACACTGTCAGAATTAACATTCTACTTTTACATTCAGCTATCTGACCTTTGACAAAAGGGCCAAAACTATACACTGGAGGAAAGCTAGCCTCTTTAATAAATGGTGCTGGCAAAATTGAGTAACTACATTTGGAAGTTTGAAATCTAGATCTGTATCTCTCACCATGTACTAAACTAAAATAAAAATGGATCAAAGATCTAAATATTAAAACAGCAACACAATCTGCTGGAAGATAAAATAGGTACAGCTCTTCAAGACAGAGGTAGGCAAGGATTTTCTGAACAGAATCCCAATCACACAAGAAACAGTACCAAGACTCAACATATAAAATCATAACAAATTAAAAATTCAACATTGTTGGCCATTAGAGAAATGCAAATTAAAACAACACTGAGATTCCGTCTTACTCCAGAAAGAATGGCTATCATCAAGGAATCAAATAATAACAAATGCTACCAAGGCTGTGGGGAAGAAGGTACCCTTCTACACTGTACAACCATAGTACAACTATGGAAATCAGTATGGAGATTCCTCAAAAAACTAAAACTAAAAATTCCACTTCACCCAGCTACTCCTCTTCCTGAAAGAGATAAAGACATATTTGAGTGATACATACATACACATGTTTATAGCATCACAGCTCATGTTAGATGAATGAACAAACAAAATGTGGTATCTACACACAATGGAGTACTACTCTGCCATAAAGAAAAACTTGAGTCATTTGTAGGACAATGGATACAGCTCAAGACCGTAATGTTACATGAAATAAATCAGGCACACAAGCTTAAATATAGCATGGTTTCTCTCATATGAGAAACCCAAAGTATAAACAAAGCAAAATAAAAGATGGATATAATAAGAAGCAGAGAGATGGATCTTCTTCAGGTGGGAAGGGGACTAAGAGAATGGGGGAAAAGGGGAAGGGGATGAAAAAATGATTGGGATGCATTACGTATGTGTACCAATTCCACATACAGAATGCAACCATTATGTACAGACTAATAAAAAATAAAAGCCAAAAAAAGCCCCTTTTTTGAAATTAGCAAACAAATTCATTTCAGACCTGTGTCACTTAGGACCCCCTGAGAAAGCAACCAGACATGACCTGAATGAAAATATTCACTAAGGTTTTGGTCCTACCTCCATGGAACCCCACGTAGGATGCTCCACTTCCCATCCGGGACACTTTAGTGATGAAATAGACGAAGACACGGCTATTCCTTTCTTGTGTTTTATTGACCTCATTGAGGGCAGAATACCTGTTTAAAAAAACAAACAAGAATCAGAACAAAGTAAGCAAATGAGTCATGGGAAAGTTGTACAAAGCTGAAGCATATCCTAAGAGCCCTGGTTTTATAAGCTCTCAGTCAGTTTAACCTCCTCACTTCCCTTATGAAAGGATGCCATTCTCTTACTGGGTTCATTTCACACCTGTTCCCGTGCCTCTGCTCGGGAGGGGCCTTTCTCCACTGACCACACACTCAGGGGCTGCCCTGCTGGGATAAGAGGTGAGGTTTGCTGGCCTCCCCATTTCCAGAGAGTTCTGAGCTCAGTATGACGTCACTCACAGGACACAAGCCCAAGCCAATTTCCCAGTACCATGTGACTCAGCCCTAAAACTCGCATGGCTTCCAGTGCTTCAAGAGGCACAGAAATCATCCCCACTTGGACACGAAGTAATGAGAGAATACAGTTCCATCTAAAGGAATCAGATTTCCCTTGCACAGACAGTAGAAATGTCTGAGACATATGAACAGAAGTATTTATACATTGTTACTGCCCTTGAACTTGCAATAAATTCTGATTCTGTAATTCAAAATTATGAACAGCTTGGTGTAGAGGTGCATGCCTGTAATCCCAGCTGAGGAGGCTGGGATTACAACTTGGGAGGCTGAGGCAGGAAGATCACTGTGAGTTTGAGGCCAGCCTGGGCCATATAAGTGAGTTTAAGGCCAGCCTGTACTACATAGTGAGCTCTTGCCTCAAAAAAAACAAACCAAAAACAAAACAAAACAAAAAAAAAAACCCAGGGGCCAGGAATCTAGCTCAGTGGCACAGTGCCTGCCTGGCAAACACAAGGTCCTGAGTTTGATTCCTATTACAAAACAAAATAAAACAAAACAAAAAAAACAAAATATGAACAAAAATGACTATAAATGTATGCTTCACGAATATTCATGTAGATCCAATTAGCGACACCTCTTACATTTTACAGTTATTCACCTTTTTGTTTCATCTGTCTTCATTTTCTCTGGTCCACATTTGGGGAAATGAGAAGGGAGAGAAAGTTTTCTTATTTTTATTTCTATACTTGTAATACAATATTGTTTTGGGGGAAGAAATTCTTTAGGAGGTTCTAAATAAATTGTGGAAATAATTCTTACATTGTTTTCCTTTTTTAAATTTTCTTTCTCTCTTTTTTTTGTGACAAGGTCTCGCTACATAGCTCAGGCTTGAACTCACTAGGTAACTCAGGACTCACAGTGATCCTTTTGCTTCATCCTCCTGCGTGCTGGGATTTTAAGTGTGTACTGCTGCATCTGGCTTTCCAACATTGTTTGTGAGAATACTGAAAACTTACTTAGCGGAGGCAATGAGCTGGGCACTGTAAGTGCCATCGTCAAAGTCGGTCTGAATGATAAGGATTTTACAGCTAGCTTTACTTGCTAAGCAGTTTCTGAAAGAAAAAAGAAAAAAGTTGTCCAAATGAGTTCTCTGTCCCCAAAAATGGGTAAAGAAAATTCCCCGAAGAGAATGGGCTACACAGAGAACAGCTTTCAGCTGAGTTTTCCTCCAGGAGGCGAGCAGGCCGTCTACTACAGAGGGAAATGGCCAATGCATGTGTCCCAGGACAGAAGGACAAGGCTGTGGAGAAGGCCCTTCGTGACAGACCTCAGCAGAGAGGGACGGGGAGGGACACAGAGGCCCAGGGGGAGCCTGAACATCCAGCCTTGCACCTCAGACCCTACACAGTGAGATGGGAGATGGGGTTTGGGGGTGGGGAGTGGGGGCCTCACCGGACTGATTTGAGGAACGAGTACTCCGTGTCAAACTGCTGCAGCGACAGGATGGTGGGCTTTGGGGCCAAGCCCTCCACCTCTGCTGCTAAGATTTCACAGTCGTGACTTGTCAGCAGCCTGGAGAAAGTGGTGATCTGCAAAGAGAGGCACACACACTGCCCACCAGGATGCAAGGAATGGGGACGGGTGTGGAGCTATGGGAGTATGCAGGGTTCACCCTGTCTCCTAGAGCCACAGCCTCGCAGAGTGAGGACCAAGACAAAGAGGCAACCACAGCCCAAAGAGCTGGGCCCTGGAACACAAAGCAGGGCCAAGGTGAGCGGGAGAAGACTGTTTGCTTTGGTGCCTCCCGAGATTCTCCTGGTGCTACAGGTTGAGCACAAATGCCACGTCTTCCTGTAATCTAGCGTCACGCTCTCAGACAGAGTTAGCCTTGGCTGCCTGTTCTCCCACTCAGCAGTTAGCAGTTCTCCTCTACCACAGATGGGTGACTGCATCCCATAGTGCAAACTCAAATGTTCTTTCAGGCAGGTAATACCTCTGCTCCCAGTCCCCCTTTCTGGGCCAGTGAGCTGCTGGTTCCTATATCTAACTGCATAGCAAGTCATCTAAATGTATCTCAAATGGACCTTACTGTTGGCTCCCCAAATAGCTCAGGAAGAATCTTGGTTCAAGACTCCTCCACTGCCCACCACCTTTCTAAGAAGGAGGTAATCAGCTCACCCATCTGCATTCTAACCCTCCCACCCGCTTCTCACCTTTCCTTCTTTCCTACCTTCCTTTTTGCTTTTGTATTGGTTACTAAACCTAGCATCTTCACATGGAGCTATGCGATCAGTTCTTTTATTTTAAGACAGGGCCTCCCTAAGTTGCTAAGTTGCCCAGGCTGGGCTCAGACTTAACAACTTGCTGCCTCAGCTTCCCCAGAGTGCTGACATGTGCCACCAGGCCTGGCTCCTAACCATTTATTCCATTCTCTCTTCTACTTTCACTGCATTGATCCAACAGCTTTCTGACTTATCCGTCTTTCCTGCAACAGTCTTATCTCACTGTTTTCCCATCACCCAAGCAATGGGGTGCGACAAAGCACACATTCCTCTATCCAGAAAAGACCATGCTCCTCAGGACCACTGGCAAGGCCCTCCATGAGGTCTCTGTGACTATCTCATCCCCGTGACCTGGCACTCACACCCTTGAACTTCTAACTCCATCAGCGGTCCCTCCTGGGCTCTGGCAATGTCTCACACCTCAATCTCTTTGCCCCCAGACGCCTGCTCAGCCAGTTGCAAGGGACTCTTGGAGGGAGAACGGCATCTGACTTCATCTCTTGCTGCTTCCCTGCACAGTGTTTATCCACAACACTGCAGCGCTGTGTGTCCCACACTACACCTCTGCTGACCTCAGTCCACAGAGGAGAACTGTGCCACTTCACTTTGTACATGCCTTTCACAACCCTCAGCACAGAGGTCTGGTCAGAAACCTGGTTAAAGAGGACTCACTCTCCTTGCACATCATGTAGAAAGGAACCCCAAGTCCCCACCAGCCCATGGATATCCCTGAGCATTGGTGTGGACAGAACGTGAATTTCTAGCCCTCAAGATCAGAACTCCTGCCAGGCATGGTGGTGCATGCCTGTGATCCCAGCACTTGGCAGGCCGTGGCAGGAGGACTGTTGCAAGTTCGAGACCAGCCTGGGCTACAAAGTGAGCTCAAGGCCAGCCTGAACTGCATAGTGAGACCCTGTCTCAAAAAGACAAAAAGAAAAAAAAAGATCAGAACTCCTGGATAATAGAGCCTGGGGTATAGCTGGGGGAAGACGTTCACCTCAGTGAAGATGGCGTGGTACTCCAGGCCCCTGGTGCGGAGATGAACCTGCAGGAAATCTGCGAAGGAATTATGCTGCTGCTGGTAGTAGTACACCTCTGACAGCGTCCCCGCAGCAAACGAGCCCAGCTTGGAGGTGCTCAACCGCACCATGGCGTCAGGTGTGGCACAGTCCAGCAGAATCAGCTTGGCCTCCTCCATCACCTTGTGGTCCAGCTCCTCCATCTCTGGCCTGGGACCCTGCCTCTCTGTGGCCTGCAGCACCACAGAGGCACAGGCGTCCGAGTGGTAGCCGATGAAGACATCCGCAGGGCTGTACTTGTGCCCAGCCAGGAACTGGTCTGCCTTTACATCTGCGAATTCCTGAGCCCAAAGTGTGAGCTGGCACACAATCTTCTTCTGCCAGGGCTCCAGCATGGTGTGGATGTCTAGGAAATGCTTTTCCAGCCGGTTGATGAGGGGCACAGGGAACTGCCGGTACACAACATCCTTCTCCTCAATGACGATCAGGCGGAAGGCCGGGTGGACCCGACATTTGACACGGTGGGTGCCCAGGCCAAGGTCCACATACTTCTGGCCCCCAAGGTAGACGTAGTATTGGTTGAGTGCATCATACAGGCTCTCGTAGAGGTTCTGTAGGTTCAGCAGTACCACCATCCTGCCTGTCTCCATGCAGACCTTCACCCGGTTGATGTTGCGGCAGATCTGCGTGTACTCTTGGTCCTGGGGAAAGCTGGAACCAAAAATGATCTCCGGCTGCTGGTCCTCACCAAAGAAGGTCTGCTGCAGAATCTGCAGGGCCACGTAGTTCTTGGTCAGCACGAGTAAATAGCGGGACTCAGTGTCATCCCCTTCTGTGCCTGTCGCCCTCTGCAGACCCCCATAAATGTTCTGCTTTATCAGCTCGATGGTGCTGACCTCCTCCGTCCACCTGGCTTCGGGTAAACTGGCTGTGAAAATGTCCAAGGCCTGGATGTCATCTTTGCCACTGAAGTTCCGAAGGACAGCCTGTGCAATATTCTGTGGGGAAGGCTTCTTATTAGATGCCTTAGCCGTGGCAAAAACCATCTTGATGAGGCTATAGTAATCACGAAGCCCAAAAAATTCCTTATCTTGTTCCTTACACACCGTTTCATATGCTCTGGCAAAGGGCCCAAAGTACCCTTGTATTTTGTCCAGGAGCAGGTTGTCAGAAGAGCAGATCCCCTTGGCACTGTCTATGAGCTCTTTCTCATTGGGACTGCCACGTGACACAAAAATGCCCCGGTTCATCTTGGCAGGGTCGAGGGCCCAATTGGAAATACCTATGAAACCAACTTTTTTGTGGGGGGCAGGGTCGTCTTCAATGCAGCCATCTTCCAGCAGGGGGTGTAGTGTTTTCAGGGGCATTTTGGGGGAGTCTTCAGCCAATCCGACCTCATCTAGTACTACCACAGAGACATACTGCTGCAGGTCCTTACCCTGCTGGAAGCGGGCACATTGCCTGAAGGTGCCAATGATACCTTGGGGGGTAGAGTGTGGGCTGCACTGAAAGGACACCAGGTGGACTTGCTTCAGGGCATGGAAGAGATTGGAGTGCGCAGCCTGGCCTTGCATGGCATCTGCCACTATGGTCTTGGCAAGAGACTTGGAGCTGCCGGGCTTCCCCACCAGGAAGAGGGGGATCTTCAGCTCAATGCAGATGATCATCATGAAGACATTCTCCTTCAAAGCTAAGTTCTTGGCTATGGTTTTCCTGAGGGGTACACCACTCAGAAAAAGATCTTGTACCTGAGTGATCTCATCCAGGACAACCTTGCTGTCATTATATGGTTCTGGCAGGAATCTGCAGATGGCTCTCCGATAGGGTTCTTTCTTTTCTAAGGAGGCATGGTAACAGACCCCAATGGCCAGCACCAGGGACCAGAGGACAGGATCTCTCTTGAAGTTATTTTTGCTGGCATTGGACTTGCAGAGAAACGTGTTCAGGTTTGCCAAGAGCATATCACTGTGCTTGTGGAACCACTGGAAGACTCTTACACAGCGCTCCACATCCCGCAGGCTGACAAAACTGCACTCGTTCTCTCTCTGTCTCATGAACCCCTGTGAGGCAGAGAGCACTTCTGTGATCATGTGAATCTCGCTGTCATCTATCATCACGGAGTCCACCAGTCTTTGGACAATTTGCTGGATGTAGAGCCTCTCGGCAGTGTCATTCAGTTGTCCAAAGTCCCACACCAGAGGAATCAAGCTTGGTGGCAGAGCGTGGACGCGGTACACCAGCTGCCTCAGGGGGATGGAGCCCAGCTTCTCTGCCGTCTCCTCAGCGCTGACCCGGTATCCCAAACCAGCTGACTCTAGGCGGCAGATCATCTCCTGTGAGTGCTTCCGGTAAGGATTGCAGGCAGCTATGATGTGTAAGCCAGAGTTGTTCTCCAGAGGCTGGCCATCCACTGTCCCGTCACACAGAACTTCTTTGATACAACTTATGGCTTCTGTTGTGTTGGCTTCATCAAAGAACAAGATGGTGTCCACCTGGTGTTGGTGCTTATTGATGAAGGCAATGTTCTCAGCCTCATTGACACTGCGGTAGATCATAGTGGGAGTTGTTCCTCCATGGACCTTAACCAGTTTCATGGTGTCAGTGTTGGCACCAGCACGCCGCAGGTCACTGAGGAACTTAATGAGTTTGGTTTTCCCACAGCCGGTTTCTCCCATGATAATAACTGGGATCCCACACCGAAATCGCATTTCAATGGCCAGGATCTTAAGCATGTTGTCTGTTGTAAGCTCATATGTTTCATCCGGGTCAATGGCCCATTGGATCCCTATTGCCTGGCAAAGCTTTGCAAGTTTCTCATGTCTGGGCAGGTTATCAAAGTCAATGTTGAAAGGCACCCTCTGAAGCAACAGCCCCCTGTATAGCTCTAAGGTCATGACATTTCTCTTGATTACTTCCCCACTCAAGTGATTGATGGCATCAATGCTGCCATTGTTGTTGGGCTGGAGGTAGAAGCCAATGAATGTCATGGTCACACGATCACCATTGAAAAAAATATATGGATGGGGTTCTGATTCCCACCTCTTTCGGAGAGAGAAGGGGGCTAGGTCTTCTTCTTCAATCCCATCCAAGGTGATTGTAAAATTTCCTGGGCTTTGGTCAGAGGTGTGCAGTGTTGGTGTGGCAAAGTCTCTTGCCATGAAGACCATGAAGGTTACAACAAAGTTCTTGAAGCCCCTCAGTGTGTCCCCAACAAACTCTGCATTGCAGAAGACAGAGGCCTCACAGTCTCTGAGCTGACAGTTTAAGAAGCGAGCAAAGTTCTGAAGCTCTGACCAGGACGGGTTTACCACCCCACAGTAAATCAGGAGGTGCTGGATGCACTCCTCTGGGGTGCCTTCCACAGAGCCTTCTTGGTATTGAAATGTGTCTAGGTTTTGCTTGTGGTGGAATCGTCTTAAATACTGGTAAGGTCTCTGGAAGGTCTCACTACGGAACTCTCTCTCGTCCATTCTGGGCTGTCTGTGGCGCCTCTTGGGAGTCAGCTCCATGTCTATCACTTCTTTAGGAGGTCTGCAGGTGACTTTGGGGAAGATGTCAAGAAAATTGAACTGGAGGGCACGTGCACTCTGCAGAGGAGAGACATAAATACATTTATTATAGATTTCCTGAGACAGCTTTTGTGTCTTAACTTTCTACATGGTCTACACTACTGGACCTTTATGAAAAAATTTACTTGAATGCCCAGAGTTTTCCAGAGCCTCTCTTTCATACATATTAGTCTCTTTCACAAGGTATCACAGAACCTGAATTCTGGGAGCTGCATCCTTAACCAGGAAATCATTTTCTAACTCAAGTTTCTGAGATCCAGTTTCTCATTGAGCATGTGTGAGTATGGTTATATATGGACACAAAACCCTCTTTAGCTCCTTGCCACCTTAAATGGCAATGAAGGAGAGAACTACTGTCTACTGATTCCCTGCTTTGAGAACATAGCTGGGGTTTAACCTGGTCATACAGGGCTAATCCCAAATGGAACAAGGCACATTTAGGGTACTATTAATTTTTACAAGAGTATTTTTATTCCAGATGTCGAAAAAGTTGATAGATGGATTTTTCCTTACTAACATTGTACCATACTCAGCTGTTTCCATAGAGTAAAAGTTCAGGAACTACAAAATCCTGTCATCCCAAGCCCTAGCGATGCAGAACTGAAGCTACCCATGACCCATAGAAATGCTCTGTGATACACACCAGTTTTGAAGACGTGTTTGGCAATTCTGACTTTCTTTCCAGGATTTCCACGATATATAAATGGCGTGGGTTCCGAAGCCACATTTTCCCATTTATATCCATGAGATATTGTAATATGAGGAGTTTGAAAAGAAAGACCCAAATTCCAGTCTGCACCTAAAGACAGAAATGCAAGGGTTTTTTTAAAAAAAAAAAAAAGAAAGAAACACAAGGGTTTGTAAACACACAAGATGAAGGCCATTCTCCTGGCCCTAAGTGCCTTCTTGCATTTTCGTTTGAGACTATGACCCTGGTCACCAATACATAGAAGGAGGTCTCTTTGTACAAGGTGGAGGGAGGTCAGGAGGTAGGAACAATGTCTTTCCTGACCCCGCCTCTCAGCTGACACTCCAGGGAACTTACAGAAGCTGTCACGTCCAAGTGGAAAATCATAGGCTTCTGCTGATACCGCTCATCCAAGAAAGGCAAGAGGGAGCCTAGGACTTGGTTCTCATCCACCCGAGGGTCGGTCAACCGAATAACTTTCAGAGGGACCCTGTTTCCACCGAACTTCTCCTCCAGTTTGCCATGCAGTCGCTTCACATAAAGAGACTTTCCTGTGATGTTAAAATATGTAAATCAGATCCCAAGATTATGGACCAAGACTCCACATAAATCTATTAAAAGTTACTTCTTATTGTGTAAAATTCAAACCTGATGTAACTTGACATCAGTGCATAAATGTACACTGAGCCCCCAAGTCTCCTGGCTACTCTTCACCTGTGACCCTCACTTTTTTCCTGCTACTGACAGCAGCCCAAGTACAATGAAGGCAAGAAGAAAGGCCTGCTCCCTAGGGAGGGGGGAAGGATAAAAATCAACAGAATGAAAGTCACCATTTCCTTCCATGGGAAAACAGGAAGGGGAGGGAGAGGTTTCTGTCCCCGCTTGAGTCCAAGCATTACACCTGCTCTTCTAACAAGCAACATGATACTACATGATACTAAAGAGGTCAATGCAGTTAAAGAGGGGAAAGTAAAGTGCAGAGAACAATGCCTGGGGGAGGGAGTTCCTAGGAACTGTTAAATTTGCAACCCAAGAAATGAATGTTGTGTTCTAGTTAGGACAGGTAATGGGCAGTAAGACCTTCCTGAGATTTGGTCTCTCCACTTGCAGAAGGGCTTTATCTGAGCCACCCACAGCCAGAGAGGGCAGCACCACTTGGCAACCCCCACCCCCAGACAGGAGTCCACCCATTCATTACCGACACCCGCTCTCTCGGAGGTAACAATTCCAACACACATCCGGTCTCTGAACACTGAACCCGCTGACAGGGTCAGCTTTGGGACCTTGTAGTGGTGCTCAAGGTAGGCCTGGATATCAGAGAGGGATTCCTGCGGGGTGAGGAGGGCTTTGTGCTGGCTGAAGGCCGAGGGGAGGCAGCAGTGCTCCCGGGCTGCATCACAGACTACTACCAGCTGGTAGTCCTCACGGTGGCACTGTGTGCACAGGCTGTGGAAGAGCGCCTCTACCTGGTAGGCCACCTCGTAGTTCAGCTGATCAGCAAACAGCAGGCTGTAGATCTTGTGCCCCTGAGCACCTGGGGTAAGGCAACGGCGTAGGAGCAGGGCCACCTCCTCAAACGTGGTCTCTGGGGTACACAGCAGCACCTCATCAAAGGTGGGCAAGGGCTCATCTGGGGCCTGCATGTAGATGGCTAGGGCGGCAAGTAGCACCTCAGAGTGGCCACACAAGATCAGGTTGGGCTGGCCCACTTGTAGGCCGTGCGGGAGAGGCCGCTCCACGGTGATGCTGACCATGCGAGCCAGCTGAGCCAGACAGAGGCCGAGGGCATCCAAGTCAAGGCAGCCAGGCAGGAAGGCACTTGGGCACTCCAGGGACTGCTCCATGATGAACTGCAGCTTGGTCTCCAGGCTGACCTCAGAGTTCAGCTGCAGTGATAATTCTGTCATCACTGTACTCACGTGGTACATGGAAGGCTCACTATTGCACCTTCCAGTGGCCTTTAGGACATCACCTGTGGTGCAGTTGCTTTTGATGAAGGACAGCATGGTCAGGGCAGCTTTGCTGGGGTAGGATTTCCGGAGCTCAGTGCTCAGGTAGACCAGCTGCTCAGCAGTGTAGAAGTTGAGGTAAAAGTGCTCAGCACGCTTCTCCATCACGAATCTCTTCCAGCGGTCCAGAAAATGCTCCATCTTCCTGCAGAGGGCTTCCAGACATGTGGTGACATCCCCTTTCTCTGACAGCTGGGTCACCAGCTCCAAGCCAAAGTCCACGTGGAGGGATTTACCTTGCCTGGGGCAGCAGTACACTTCAGCCGTCCAGGCCCTGAAGAGCATGTTGCCAGCAGTGTATAGATTGAGGAAGGCCTGCAGGAGCCGCTGCATGCCAGAGAACACCTGGGGAGGAGAGGCCATGAAGAGACAGCAGGCAGCACATGAGTCTAGACACACACAGGGTTATAGTTCAGGGGACTTGTGTTCACTTACATCCACTGGCTCACACAGTATTTATAAATGGGTCCTTCCTTCCCCATCAATGTGATCAGCCTAATAAGAGGGTCTCTTTCTTAAGGAAGCATGAAGGTGAAAGTCAATGAATGCCGACTGTAGAGTTCAAATGAACTTTAAGGGCAGACCCCACAAGACAAGGGTGGGACTTACATTAGTCAACACTCCTGTGTCCATACAGTTCCTTCAGCATCAGAATCAGCAGGTGTTTGGATTTTTGTCAGTTTGCAAGGTAGTGAAGCAATTTACACTTCTTTGTAAGAACTACTCACTGGGCTATTTTCTTTCCAGCACAGTAGATTAATGACTAGTGGCACATTCACTCAGAGAGTCTCAAGGAGGAACTGCTTACACTAAGGGTCTGCCCTAAGCTCTCTATCTCTCTGGAGCTGTTACCTGGGGCTATAAACACCCACAGATCCACCATGAGCTGAATCATTCTGCCCATCAGATGCCAACTCAAGCTTTCTCAGGCAGCATGGCAGTGAAAGTGCCCAGTCTACCCCCAGGTGACGGTGGTACCTGCTGAGTGCCAGCACAACCTCACCTCTGAAAACCTCTCCACTTCCTCATTGTTGTGGTCTTTCTTGCCAGACATCAGCATCAGCTTATTCAAAAGCTCTTTCAGCTCCTCCAAAGAGTAGTTGCGCACTTCCTCCAGGCCACCATGACTCTCGGGGAGGATCAGGCTCAGGACAACATCCGGGGAAATCTGGGCGGTGGCACAGGTTCAGAGGTCAACTTCTGAAGGCACCCCCAAACCTGCAGCACAATAATGCACAGCACCTAAAGTCATACTAGATTCTGATGGGCGGGGAGCTCACCTTCTGGCCACCTGTGGGTGCCTTGATCACATAGATGCCCTTGCTGTTGATTGCTTTGGCTAGGGTCAGAGATGACAGCTCGACAGACCCATGGCTTTCCTTTACTGTCTTCAGCCACTCCAAGTTCCTGGCAGAATCTCGCTGTTAGGATAAAAGCAGAGTACAGGTTAGAGTTCATAAGGCCATCTTCCCTCCCAACCTCCTCTGCCTCTGCCCTCACTGGGCAGGCTCTGCTTGCCCCACTCCAAGGCTCTGGGTATGGCTATTAGCCCAGAGTTCATGACTGATTGGGTGCCACTGCTGTCCCTCAGGATCCATGTCACTCAAGGAAGTTCATCATTCACATGCCCCCTGGTGCCTGGTGTCCCCATGGATATATGGAGGGCCCCCAGGTGGCTGGGTAGATAGCCACAAGTCTGCTCTTCTATGAGCCACCATTCTGCTTGTCCTCAGGGCACAGAGCTTTCCAAGGAGTGATGCTACTGAGAAGTGCTAAGTTTTAATATTCTTTTCTGGTCCCTGATGAAAACCACAGGAATCAAAGAAAAACTGCAAGAGAGGCTCATGTCTGTAGCCTCAGGCATAAAAATTGTAAATCACTACTTCTGTTCATTTCCCATTTCTTCCTCCCACCACATGCAGAACCAGCTGTCCTGAGGCCAGTCCAGGCTACAGGCAGTACCTCAGCTGATCAGGCAAGGTATAGAGTGTAAGATACCTCAGACCCTGCCACGGACATTTGACTAAACTTAAATTTTTTTTTTCCTGATCAAAAGTTAAAAGTTAATCAACATATCCATGCATGGTGGCGCATACCTGTATCCCAGCTTCCTGGGAGGCTGAGGCAGGAGGATCAAAAGTTTGAGCCCAGCCTAGGCTACTTAGCAAGACTCTGTCTCAAAATTTAAAAACAAATTTTAAAAGGGCTGGGAATATAGCTCAGGATGGAGGCCTGGGTTCAGCCCCCAGTACTGGAAGGAAAAAAAAGCCAATTGTGAAGATACCGAAAAGTAACAGAATAACACTACCATTGGAGAAAGCTACTAGGAACATTTTAATCTATTTCCCTTCAGTCTTCTCTGTTCCATAGGGTAGAGACTGTTGCTGACGTGTGATTCTCTTACTTCCCTTTCTAACCAAAGACAGAGAAAGCATTTCACTGTAGAAAGTGGCTTCTAAGCACCAACTTGAATGGTTGCCCATGTCTCTGCCACACAGCTTTGCCAACCTACACGTAGCCACTCCCCCAGGGCCTCTAAGTGCCACTTTTCTAACTCAGTCTGCCGTGGAACAAGGAACCAGGAACAAGACATACCAGCTTATTGGGCAAGTTCTCATCATTGTCTAGAGCCTTCCAGAGCTCTGTCAGATGGCTCATGAACACTTCAAAGCCTGCTGTCCTATCCAGATCATACAGCAGGCAGGCATAGCCCTGCACAGCATCATGGAAGCAAGCCACACGGTCCACATCGATGTCATTCTCCCCCGCTGAGATGGAGGCCAAGTCTACAAACACCTTGAGTTCATTGATACCTTGGGGAGACAAGAGAATAGGTCAGTGTGGCACCACTCCTGGACAGAATGACATTCAGATTTGGGCCATCATCCCTAGTGAAGTTATCATCGGGGTTGGGGATATAGCTCAGTGGCACAAGTGCCTGCCTGGCAAGTACAAGGTCCTGAGTTCAATTTCTGGTACCGGAAAAAAAAAAAAAGAAGTTATCAATGAACACTTACTGAACGTTCAAGGCTTTAGCACTTCCTATGTTCAATAAATATTTGGGCACTTTGCCTTTTGCAATACATGTTGGCCACTGATAGACATAATCTATACCCAGAAACCTATGTCCCAGGTACCACATTAGGCTTGTATGCACCTTAATCTCCTTTAGTCTGCCCAGTGTCATCACTTATAAATAAGCAGAGGTTCAACTGGTAAATAATATATTGACAATTAAGTATAATAAATCAAGTCAATTCTCCTGGAACTAATTAGTAATCAGAGAATGTGCATGAACGTAGATCCAAGAGTCCACAGCAAAGCGAGCAAAAGCTGGACCTGGTGCAGCCTGTGTCAGTAGGAAGAAGCCCACATCCATGTCCCCACTGCACACCCGTGCCTGTTGTCTGCCTGCTTCCCACCTCCTCAGCCCAGTCCACCTAACCAAACAGGCTGCCAAGGCCCCAGCTAGAAGAGATGTGCATGGGCATGTTGAGTAACTCTCCATGCACAAGAGTTCTCCTTGTGTTTTGGTAAAACAAAACAACCCCCCCACACACACACATACATATACACACAAAACACCTAGAAGAGCTACAGAATTTATATGAAAATGACCCTTAGCTATTTGTAGCAAGAATCCACAGAGTGAGAGGAGTGGCAAAAAGTTTTTACATCAAGACCTGAGAAATGTCCTGATATAAATTCTACCCACAGCCAATGAAGCATGCACTGCTCACCTACTTAAAAAATTCAGGCAGGTCTGGCATGGTAATGTACACCTGTAATGCCAGTACTCTGGGAGGCCAAGGAAGGAGAATTCCAAGTTCAAGGCTAGTCTGGACAATTTAGTGAGACCCTGTCTCAAAATAAAATATAAAATTAAGGGCTAAAAATGCAGGTCAGTGCAAAGCCCTGGGTTCAATCTCTAGTACCACAGAAGCAAAAGGGAACAAAACAAAACAACCCCTGCTCCAAATACAAGCAACACTTTCTTATCTTACACATAGGACTCACATGGGTATGCCTCGTGAGCATCTCACAAAGTGCAGGAAACCCACACAGGGACCCACATGAGACCCTGGCAGCCACAGCAGGCCCAGAGCACTGGCCATACCTTCCAGTGCCTCGTGGAGCCAGCTGACAAGCTCTGTCTGTAGGGACAGCTCCTCCAGACACCGGCGACGCGGCTCACTGATATTCTGCAGCTTCTTCTTGGCTTGGATGAGCTGTGGGCTGATCTGGTCCAGGGTCTCATGGCAAAAGTTCTCAAAGTCATCATTCTACAAGACAAAGCTGTGCTGGGGGCTGGCGAAGGCTGCTGGAACACCTGAGTCTGCAGGTAGCCACAGCAACCACTTCGAGCTGCTGCCCTCCCCAACTCTGGATGAGTAGTTGCTATGGCAACAGGGGGACAAAGAGGGATATGGAGGAAGACAACGTGAGCCCCACTGCTGCTCCTGGCTGGCCAAGAGTCATTACTATTGCCAGCACCAGACATCCTCCTAAGAAGCTCACATGAGCTCTGAATCTGTTCCCCATAATCACCCTCCAGGTCCATGCTGCTGTCTTTTTCTGCATTATCAATCGAGACACAGGCCCAGGGCAGTGATTCACAAAAGGACATGCTGCTGGGTTCAAGGGTAAGTGTGTATGATTCCAAATTTTGCGTTAAATTTTAATCATGTTGAAGCCAGACATGGTGGCACACGCCTGTAATCCCAGCACTTGGGAGGCTGAGGCAGGAGTATTTTTATAAGTGTGAGACCAGCCTAGGCTACAAAGTGAGCTCAGGGCTAGCCTGAACAGCATAGTGAGACCCTGTCTTAAAAAAGAAAAAGAATGTTTAATCATGTTCATACTTTTCTCTACTACTAGGGCCACATTATGCCTTATAAATGCACATCTAGTGAAGGAATATTCATATCTTAGCTCTCACAGTGGCAAATTGGACAGCTGACATAGAATTTTCTTCTTGGGCTTTTATAACCTAATAAGAACCCATTCTTCTGTAGAGAGGATGGTGCTCCCTTTCCTGACTTCTTGGTTCTCATACAGGTCCAAGAAAACCCACTGGTGGGCTGGGGATTTAGCTCAGCGGCAAGAGCGCCTGCCTGGCAAGCGCAAGGTCATGAGTTCGTTCCCGGTACCGGAGAAAAACCAAAAAAAAAAAAAAAAAAAAAAAAAAGAAAACCCACTGGCTAAAGAGCAGTCACACCAGCCATAGACAAAGGTAAAAATGGAACCCCTCATATATTTCGGCCTCAAGTTCAGCACAGATGACAGCTCATGGGGCTGGGGATGTAGCTTGGCAGCATAACACCTGCCTGGTAAGCATGAGGCCCTGGGTTCAATTCTTGGTACAATAAAAAAGAATGACAGCTCCTGAGAGACTGCTGCACCAGCTGGCCCAGCTTTTAAAACCAGGAGCCCCGAGGCTCCCAAGGAGTGGAGGTCACACTTCAAGCCCAGGAGTCCCTAGCAAATAACTTACAAAGTTTAATAAAGTGTGAAGAACGCTGAAGTCCCCAGTCAATTCAAAGTTCTCCTTGACCTGCTGGATGACCCTGGCCGAGCTGATGGCCTGGTTCAGGCTGTGGTACTCTCTGATCTGCTGGATGCGTTCAGGGATCCAGTCCTTTCGGGCACCGGGATTCACAAGACACATGAGCTGGAGGTCGGAATCCAAGTCACCATATTTATCTACAAAGTCCTTGAAGATGTCATTGATTTTGGCAAAGGTAACCTTTCCTGATTTCAGATTGTGATAAAGTTCAGTGAACCTTGCGTAACAAGGAAGGTACAAGTATTCATAGACCTCTGTAAGCTGCAGGTTCTGCCTTTCCAATTCTTCTTCAGGATTGCTCAGCGACTGTGCCATCTCCTCCCACAGAACCTGAAAGATGTGGCTGTCTTTCAGCAAGTCTATCTTTTCAGCCATTTCTTGGACCTGAGAGCTCAGGTTGTAATGTGTCATGTGCTTGGAGATGGGGGATGTGGGTAGTGTCACGGTCACGGCTTCGTTTAGTCTCTTGCTGTTGAGGTCTTCAGAGTGTTTTGCCTCCATCTCTCCAAAGTCCACTTGGGAAACCATGAGGAAAAGTAGGATATTAAACCTCTAATCCTGGTAGCATTTTATGCTATTTACCTTGTATTTACTCTAATCACTTTTCTATGGTAACCCAACGGAATCCAACCTCTAGGTTTTTCCTCTCTCCCTTCTGAGGCTTGTTCACCAGTGAAAACTGTACAGAAGCACTGTAATCTCTGGGTGAAAAAGATATCTGGAAAACATACATCTATTTTCACTCCCTCCCAAATCGCACTCCAGTGACAGAATAAAAGTTATTTTTATATGCTGGGCATAGTGGTGCATGCCTATAATCCCAGCACTGTAGGAGGGTGAGTAGTAGGAGCAAACTGCAGTACCACACAAAAAGTCATAGCCTGATAAGGGGAGGAGAAGGCACGCAAGGCAAGTGAGCAGCTGCACAAGCCAGAAGCTAAGAACTGGTCATACCAGTGGAAGTGAGATATGGGCTCCGCAAACATGGAATCCTGTGACTCTGGGGGAGCTGAGCCTCAGCTAGCTTCCATTGCAGGGTTTCCTCAAAGCCCAGACTCTGATTTTATAGGTCACTGGAAATCAGAAGGCAGAGACAAGAAGTGGCTTCAAAATCTATTTAAGAAGAAGTACACTACACTCACGTAGAGCCTGCCCCACAATACAGCAGGTAGACGCCCCCACCTGACGAGTGACCTGTATCTTCTAGAAACAGTAAGGCAGAGGAGGGGCGGGACATCATTTGCAGACACATGCCCTTTCTCTGGAAGCTAACACAGGACAAGAAGTTTTCAATCTGAGAAGTAAGAGGAAGACCCAAGACCCAGGAAGTAGAAGGAGGTGCAGACTGCCACTACAAACACTGGATGCTGGGACCCCATCCTTCTCTCCCTGTCCTGACTTCCAAAACCTGGCGGCCAGGAATGGGGCTGGAAATGTGACCCAGGCAGCCGCAGTATCTGATGAGCCACTGCCCAGAAGCCCTCAAAGCTGTCAACGCCTTCTTCCATCCTGTCTCTGCAAAGAAACAGGCAAACAAGAATCTCCAGATTGAGTGTAGAAAATTTAGCATGGAAAACAGATGTCAAGCCAGCAGGGCTGGGGGTGCAGCTCAGTGATAGAGCGCATGTACAACATGCTGTGCACAAGACCCTGGGCTTCACCCCAACTCCATGGGATGGGGGGAGCAACTTGAAGGAAATAGGTAAATATGCAGGAAAGAGAAAAAGAAAACTTCTAAAAATATTAATAATCACAGAAAGAAAAAATACTATAACCATGAATGAGAACAGGATGGTGTAAAAGAGAATCATTCAGAGAAGAAAAAAAACTTTAAATGAAATATGCATATGAGGGCTGAAACTAAAAATCTAATAGGTTGGAAAATCAAGTTCTGAGGAAAGGTCTCAGAAAGCTGAAGAAAAAAGAAAACAAGAAATAGGAGAAAGGTTATGAAAGTCAGGTGATTATTCTAGGAGGTCCAATAGTCAACTGATGCGATTTCCAGTAAGAGGGAAAAAAATAATACAAGTATCAAAGACTTAAGATTTCTAGCTTAAAAAGACCTCCTCCTAATGTTCAGTACTGTGGGTGGAAAAGAGCTCCATGCAAAGACACATTACTATGGAATTTCAGGATATCAGAGACAGAAAGATATCAATAACACCCAGAGGGCAAATATGTCACATAGGAAGGACCAGACATCTTAATAGCAGCATTTCAGGGACAAAAGGAGTGACAAAGTCAGCATTCCTAAGGAAAATGACTTCCAACCAGGAGTCAGGACCTGCCCAATGATGCTGTGAGGACAAGGGCTATGCTCGCAGGCAGGTGGGGCTCAGAGTCCAGCCTCCTGTGCAGCCTCTGCCAAGCACAAGGGGCAAATAAGCAGGCAGGGACACTGCACTCACCCCACCTGGACAGAGGCAAAGACAGGGAGCAGTGAAGGGAGTCTAGGCTACATACCCACCCATGGACGATGACATCTACTTCAGGGAGAGTCTTATGGGGAAATTCAGACAACTGGTACAGTTCAGGATTGACTTAGAAATACGTATGAAGAGGAAAAGGACATAAGACAAGGAGAGTAATGGCATAGAAACCGAAAGTTTGTGTAAGAAACCTAAAATAATAAACTGGGCATAGTGGTGTACACCTGCAATTTCAGTACTCTGGGAGGCTGAGGCAGGAGGATCACAAGTTCAAGCCTAGCCTAGGCAACTTAGCAACTTAGTAAAACCCTGTTGCAAAATTTAAAAAAAAAAACAAAAACTAGGGCTGGGGATGTAGTTCAGTGCAAAGGTCCTGGGCTCATTCACAACAACAACAACAACCAAAAGGAATAAGCATAGCATGCTTTGGGGCCCACATATGGGACTACCAGGAAGCCCAAGACTACATGTGCAAGACACAACCTGGAAAATAGGGGCCTAAATGCTCCTCTCCCACCACGGGGAAGTCAACAGATGACACTGGCACAGGGGAAATCAGTGGGGTCTTTGGAGGTAAATACCAAATCAGAAAGATCTAAGCAATGCAGCTGATTTCCCCTGGCAAATACCTGTAAAACTTGGTTAAAAATTGTTTTTGTTTCTGCAAAACAAGTTCTGCGCTTGTGACTCCTTTCTACTGTGTCCTCCTCCAGCCCTGCCCCGCACCCCCCTTGGCCACACAGCGCAAAACAGGAACCACCTGGTACCAGGTGTCTCGTCTTCCCGCACAGCTTCAGGAGGCTGTCGACCCATCTTGCCTCTCTCTTTAGAATTCGCAGCTCCTTCCATCTCCAGTCCAGCACTTCCTTCATATTACACTGGTTCTCTTGACCCGAAGGACATTTTTTCTCTGAAACAACAGCCAAGTAACCCAACAGGCCCAAACAAAATATACCGATTTCCAAGGCAACCCGTTCTGCCCCCTCCCTCTGCGTTTGCTCCCATGAGAAGGGACCAGGAGGGCTTCAGTGGAGCCACGGGCTCGGCAGTGTGGAATGAAAATGAACAGGCACTCTTGCTTTGACGTTATTTTATCACTTTTTCCTGAGAGTTGTAAACCATTCTTCACAACTTTCTGGAAAGAGATACTGATTAAAAGGACTACAAAAACACACATGCTAGCACATGTGTCTTATCCCAGTAATTCCTCAGCAGCCGGAAGTACACGTCTCCACCCAGCACTTACTCAATTCCCAGATGCTCAGAAACTGAGTCCTGTGCTTCCGGATCAGCTCCAATTGTCCAACTAAAATAGTCCCATCTTGGAGGTCACCAGCAACTTTTGTGAACACAGAGTCGGCTATAGCCATCAACTTCTGGCCTTCCTCTGTAATACTGGCTAAAATTTTCTCATTGGTTCCTGATCAGAGGAAGAATACATTTAAAACAGTGGGCTCCCTGCCTCCCACTCCCTGTGCGTATCATAGGCATTCACAAAGATCTCTGGGTCTGGCCTGACTCCCACACAGCACAAGCAGGAGGTTTCAGATGTGCTGTTACTCCACCCGACTCTGCTCCTGCTCTGGAGGTTCAGTTCTTACCCTAATTTGTCTCCTGCATGGCTTGCATGACTGGGGAGAGGTTTCCACCAGGAGCCAAGTTAAGCCAGGAGAACCACACTGCTTAGGGTTTTACAGCCTGTGTCTCCTAACACAATGAACATATATGTCTTGGACTACACATGGTCTGTAAGAATGGCCTGGCTTTGAACCCCTGCAGAACAGCAAAGGGAACTGCAACAAGGCACACTCATACATCAAAGTCCAGGAGGACAACCACACCACGTGACATTTGCGGCAGCACCCTTGTACCATACAACTTGAAGAGCTGCTCCACATCTCGCCAGGTAAGCAGGTATTTCAGAATCTCGTCTGGGTCATCCACAGCTTGTCCATTACTCTGAGGCCAGGACTTGGTAACCACAGCAGACAGGAGGATGCCAAGTTTCTGGCAATCCTGACAGGAGAGTCCTTCAAGGATACTGGTCTGAGACTATAGGAAAGTGAATAAAAAGAAGAAAGTCTAGAAATTTTTATTACTGGTTTGCTGTTTAATAACAGAAATAAGGTATCCAGTAGCAGTTCAGAAATCTACTGAAGGTAGTTTTGTAAGACCTCAAAAAAACCCAAAATATAGGCGAGGGGTGTGGAACAGTGGTAGAGTGTACACACACACATGCGCGCACACACACAAAAGACAGTTAATATTTTTTTGAGCACTTTCATCTTCCTCTGTACTATTTTCTTAAGTGATCAGTACCAGAGATATGAAGTAACACACATCAACACCAACACCCACTCCCCACAAGTCATGCCTTCTCCTGGCTCGTTGCCAGGTTTTATATCTCTCCCAGACTTTTATATCATGAAAAATATGAAAATTAATGAGTGAAATCTTAATCATCATTTGTTTCATGTTCCTAAACCATAATTTTTCAAAGACTGTGCATAAACCACAAACATTTTAATTCCCTTTCTGATTCTTTACCAGGAAACAAAATGTTTTTCTCCTTTAGGTTCAAAATTTTTCAAAGTTTCAGCAAATATTTTTTTAAAAATAGGGTAAATTTAGAACAAATACATCTTGCCACTTAAAATGACAAAACAAAACATCCAGAAACATATGAAATGAATTATATATAATGGCCAAGTCAGGTTTATCCCAGGGGGGAAAAAGATTGGTTTAATATGAAAGAAACAATATAATACCAATAAGTACCAATATAATACCAATAATACCAATAAGTACCAAAAGACAAACAACCACATGATCACTTGTTATACACAGGAAAAGTTTTTTACAAAATCCAACACCCCTAAATTAGAGCAGGGATGCTTGATTTCACTGCTTTTATCATAGTACTGAAATTTCCAACTAGGGCAATCAGCTGAAAAAAAGAAATAAAAGGCATTCATACTAAAAAGCAGGAAATAAAACTATCCCCATGAACAGATAACATCATCGCCCATGTAGAAAACCATACATATATATATATATGTTCTCTCTCACATAGATACCCCCACTGGAGCTACAAAATGACCCCAGCCAGGTTGTAGAGTACAAGAACAAGGTACAATTGTATTTTTATTGTATTATACAATTTTACAATTGTATTTTTACATGTACAATTGTACATTCACAACGAACAATCTAAAACAAAAATTAATTCCAGTTCCAACTGTGAAAGAATAAGGTACTTAGAAATAAATTTCACAAGACAGATGTACAACTCAGGCTCTAAAAATGAAACATTATTGAAAAGAAATTAATGACCTAAAAAAAGGAAAAAGACATCTCAGACTCACACATTGTAAGATGTGATATTGCAAAGATGGTAACATTCCCCCAAATCAACCTACAGATTCGACACAGTCCCTATCAGAATTATGCTTCATTTCCTTAGAGAAACAGATAAGCAGAGTG
This sequence comes from Chinchilla lanigera, assembly GCF_000276665.1. Lineage (NCBI taxonomy): Eukaryota > Metazoa > Chordata > Mammalia > Rodentia > Chinchillidae > Chinchilla > Chinchilla lanigera. Next base: position 2,560,616 of record NW_004955506.1, read on the forward strand.
TAAAGAGTTAAAACAGACTTTCAAAGGAGGTACGCCAGTGGCAGACCACTTGCTTAACATGTACGTGAAACTAGGTTCAATCTCTAGCACCAAAACCAAAACAAATAAACAACTTTTAGAGGAAAACACAGCCTTAAATCTTTATGACCTAGAATTTAATAAAATATTCTCTGATAGCAAAACTATAAGCAACAAATCTAGGTGTGGTGAGGCATACCTGTAATCCCAATGCTCAGGAAGCTGAGGCAGGAGGACTGTGAGTTCAAGGCCAGTTTGAGCTACATAAAGTTCAAGGCCAGCCTACACTATGTAGGAAGTCTCCGCCTCAAAACACGCACACACACACACACACACACACACACACACATACACACACATACACACAGACACACATGCATGCACAAACTATCACCAAGATATTGGACTTCATCAAAATTAAAAACATCAACAGAAACTACAAGAAAAGACAATCCACAAAATGGAAGAGACTATTAGCAGGTCATATGTCTGACAGGAGACTTATATATGAAGCATATAAAGGGGCTGGGGATTTAGCTCAGCGGCAAAGCGCCTGCCTGGCAAGTGCAAGGTCGTGAGTTCGGTTCCCGGTACCAGAGAAAAACCAAAAAACCAAAAAACAAAAAAAAAAACAAAAACAACAACAACAAAAAAGAAACATATAAAGGACTCTTACAATGGAAAATAAGAGCACAACTATTAAAAATAGGCCAAAGATCTGAAGAAACATTTCTCCAAATATGACATAGAAATAGCCAAAAAACATATGAAAATCTGCTTAATATTATTACTCATCAGAGAATCAAAACCACAATGAGATTCCCCTTCACACCCACCAGGACAGCCGAAATTACCAAGTTAGATAGCATGATCGGTGGCGAAGTGGAGATGCTGGAAACCTACAATGTTGGCTGGAATATGAAAGGTCCAACGGTGTTGGAAATTGGTCTGACAGTTTTCCAAATATGATCCAGCAATTCCATAGCTAGGTATGGAATTTCACCAAGAGAAATGGAAAGATTTGTCCACACAAAAACTGTATATGAATGCTTACACCAGCATATTTATAAAGCCAGAAACAACCAAGCTATCCATCAGTGGACTAAGGAATAGCAACTCTATACAATGTGGTATATACATACATACTTACACACTGTATGATTTCATTCCTGTCACGGTGAGTAGGGAAACCTATTATAGAGACAGAAGCTAGACCGGCTATTGGCTAGGCTGGAGGATGGGTAGATGGAGAATTGCGAGGTGACAGCTAAGGCAGGTGGGAGGGGTTTCTTTCTGAGGTGAGGAAAATGGTTTAAAATCTGTGATGATGGTTATATATTTTGTGAATAACCCAAGCCCACTGAATTGTAACTGTCAATGGATGAATAATGAATTCAATAAAATAAGAAAATGAAAGCCTCATAAAGTTATTAGCTAGTAACAAAGACTAGAAGTCCTTGGTCCCTGGAAGATGAGAATCTGTACTTCCAGAACTACTTGCTGGCCCACTGGGACGCTAAGGCCAGCACTAGAAACAGGAGCAGGGGTGCTAGGGTCCGCAGGGAGCCTGGATGTGTGGTGTCCTGAGGGGACTGTTTCTGCCAGCCAATGAGGGACAATCTCTTTCCACTTTGCAAAAACAGAAAGAGCTCTAAGTGAATTGACAGTATCTTTTTTGTTGTTTTTCTGTTTTGCAGAGGATCAAACCCAGGGCCTTGTGCACACTAGCAAACTGCTTTACCATTCAGCTACACCCCTAATCCTGATACAAACTTTATGGTTTCCTATGTTTTCCTTTCATAAAGGATTTGTCAACCTTTTGGAGTCTTTCTGTGCATGTCAGCAGAGGACAAAGCCAGTGAGCCGCACTGCTCAGAATAGGCTCATATGTGGACTGGCCTGCATGTGGGTGGGTGCGGGCTCACTTAGCATAAACAGCCTCAGCTTCGGGACGTGGGGAGAGGGCACTGGGCTTCAGTGCCACAGAGCCAGGCAGGGAGCGGGATGTCCAGGATCCAGCCACTGCTCAGCCCAGGCTCTCAGAACTAGCAAGCACTGAATAGCCTTTGGCTACAGGGAACCCAAGCAGGAGAGATGAGTCACCTGGCAGGTGGAGTTCACAGCTTCGAAGACACAATTCTGGAAGCTTGTGGCCACGCTGTCATCGAGGCCGGTGGCATCCCACTGAGTGCTGCAGAAAGCAGCAATCTGGAGGCGAGGTTCTGCCTGCAGACACAGAGGGGTGTGAGGGCTAGGAGGTAGCGCTAAGGCACCATGGCGTGGAGCACCCCATCATTCCCACCTCCCCACCTGGTCCCTGACTCTGACCTCATCTCATGCTAAGCATACCCTCTCTGTTCCCCATCATCACAGGAGCAAAAAGAAAACCACGTGTCTTTTCTGTTGCTCTGCAAAAACAGCAGCTTGGAGAACAAGTAAATTGTGAAAAAGAATTCACTTTCCCCATGTTTCCATTTTCCTAAAAAGATCCCTTCGATAGGTACATGTAAAACCTTCATATCACATAAAAACTGATTTTCCTGAGGTCAGAGGCCTGCATTCAAAATGAAGAGTGCTTTTTATGTTCTCTCCACTGTCACCCTGTTCTACTAAGGCTCCTGTCACCCACAGACTGCTTGGAGCCCTTGCCTGGGGGAGGACCTTGCCCCATATATGTTTAAGGCTCCTACACTGTTCTCAGGGATATCACACTAGAACTTGGAAATTCTTTTCTGTGGTCAAACTGAAGGCCAGATCAGAAAGAGAAATACAAAGGCATGGTTTATCGCATGTCCCACACAGCCAGACGGGCCATTCGTTCACATCCACTGGTCCTTCTGAAGTTCTGGTCTCACTGATGTCCCTTCAGCCACCCGCAAGAAGAGCATCCCCGATGTCCCGTACTTGCTTGAGCCTCCCTTCCATGTCCCCCAGCAACGACTTTTTCCAGTTATGTGCCACAGGGAAGTTTATGCCCACCAGCCGCCGCCAGACCTGCAAAACCAAATGTCAATGATGGCCACCAGGACAGCTGTACAGGGTGATCCTACAGAAAAGACAGGCAGCCAGGTGTGGGGACATGGGCGTGCAGTCCCAGCTATTCAGGTGGCTGATGCAGGAGGACTGCTTGAGTCCATGAGTTCAAGGTCAGTGTACACAACATGGTTTAGACTGTGTCTCAAAATAAGTCAGGCAAGTGGGGTATGGTAGTGGCGTATACCTGTAATCTCAGCACTTGGGAAGCCTGTGGCAGGAGGACTGCAAATTCAACCCAGCCTGGGCAACTTAGTGACTTAGTAAGACCCTGTCACAAAATTTAAAATTTTAAAAGGTGTAGGTATAAGGCTCAGTGCAAAGGCCCTGGGTTCACACAAAGCCTGGCATGGGGCCACATGCCTGTAATCCCACAGCACTCAGGAGGCAGAGGCAGGAGAATGAGCTGAACTCATTCAGCTTGAACTACACAATGAGACCCTGCCTCAAAAAATAAAACAAATAAACAATAAAACAAAACAAAAAACAATAAAGAAAGCCCAATAACCATGGGAAGCCCGATACAAAGGGAACTGGGTCACACAGATACCGGTCTCTGGTCCCATTTTCATCACTTGTGAGCTGTTAGTGGCACATCGGAGTGAAGCCACCCATGCGGCCTGTGAACCCAGGGCCCTGACTGGACCAGTAGCCACCACTGTCCTTCTAGCTCTACAACTGGTTTGATGCATAAAGGATTTCTCACTACTATTGTATTTTGAAAAATTTCAAACTTAAAAAAAAAAAAATCAACAAGGACAGCTGTGACCCACATACCCTCTGCACTACACTCCCAAGGTTTCCTCATTTAATATAGCGGCTTTCTCTGTCTCTATTCTCCCTTTGTTGCAGAAACACTTGCAGGTGAGTGACAGACCTCATGACACTCGAACTTGCACACCTGGGCAGATGTCTCCCATAACCCCACCCTGCTGCTGCATCCTGGAGGACTCGTGTCCCAAGCAGGATGAAGACACAATGGCACACGAGCTGCCTGCCCCGTGCTGCCCATTTATGCTCTGACTGCACCCAGGTCCAGCTGGGACACACACTATCTGGCTTTTACTTTTATGAAGCTGGCATTTATGAAGAGCTCAGGCTATTTCCTACACTGTTTCTCCATCTGACTTACTTGTTCTCTGGCAGTTAAGGTATTTGGGGCAGGAACACTACAAGGTAAGCCCCAGGGAAAGGCACGTTGGGCAAGTCAGGCATGGCTGAGTACCTGCACCATTCCACACTGCCCACCTGAATGCCTTAGGTGCCTCTGCCCCCGAAGCCTGATTTAAGCCAGGTAACTCCTCTGTGCCACTGGGGCTGACAATGATGTGGGCATGGCCTGCAGGATTTCTCCACTGTAAAAGTGCTCTCTTCCAGTATGATAGTGAATCCTGCACTGAGATAGTTTGCAGGCGTCCTGTCCTACAACTCTCCAGGGATTGACTTCAGCATCTAGATATTCTTGTTCGAATCAGTCATTACTACTGGGTCACAGGAGGTGAATGTTTTGGTATTACATTTTTAGTACTAGAGATCAAATCCAGGGCTTTCACACTAAGCTACACTGACAACCTTTTTTTTTTTTTCTCATTCTGTATTTTGAAATGGGGTCTCAGTAAGTTGCTAAGTTGTCCAGACTGGGCTCAAACTTGTGATCCTCCTGCCTCAGCCTCTCAAATAGCAGAATAACAGGTAACACTTCAGTTTCACTTGGGTGGCATGTCGCCTGTTAGTCTGAAACTGCAGGTAGCAGTTGGGGAAGGATCACCTTATCCTTGACCAACAGTCACAGGCTGGTGTGGGTAACCCCCTGCCTTGGTGAAAGGGGCCTAACACAGATGCTGCTACAGATAGCTGAAGACAGGCTGGTGTTAATTGTGGGAACAGATACCCGCCACTAACCCCGGTAGCCAAGGATACTACACTGGCTAAATGGGTAGCCCCATCACAGGTCTGCTGTCTCAAATCCCCTGCTGTGCTTTCCTCAGGGACTGACACAGCTCTAGTCTTCAAGTGAACAGTATCTCCTGTGGGGACTGACTCATCCCTCAATGGGACCTGTAGGAAGTTCTCTCAGTGAGGAGGAGGTCACTAGGGCAGACCCCAGGGTCCCCACAGCTGGAAGGTGGCTGCAAAGGGACAACCCTGCTGCTTGCAGAAACAGAGCCTGTGCTGTGGAGAGGGGGCAGCCAGACCTCCCGCCTTCACCTCTCTGTGCTTTGTACCCATGTCGGCGGGGGTGGGGGCATTGCAGCCCTCCAGGGGTTCCTGGTATCACTAACCCCGCCGAACAAACCTAGCAGCTTCTCCTCACACTGCTCTGGGGTGACCCTCCTGTAGGATCCTCCCCATTTCTGGCTATTCAGAAATACAGTGCAATCACAGTTTGCCTCAGTTTCCTCACGAACAGCTCTTCCTTTCACGTTTGCCTTCTGTTTCCAAGGCCATGCATCTAACTGGAACCCTCAGTCCTAACACAGACCCCTTATGTCCCTCCTGGCTAGGCCTGCTCAGGGCAGTGCTCTTGACATGTTGTCACCACTGCCAATGCCTGGTGCGGGAGCACTGCCCAGGGATTCTGGCAAGTCTTGGGACCACACAGACGCCTGCTGGGTAAGCAGCGACACCCTCTCCTTGGCAGGCACACTGAGGCTCAGGGCAGGCTCACAAAGGGCCTGGATGCTGCTCTGCCAACTGGCGGTGATGGGTCACCGTGGCACACGTCCCCACCCAGTGCCCTCGGCAGCTTACCTGAATCTCCTCAGGGTAAGAGAATAGGGCGAATGACACCTCTGAACACAACATGCTCTTCCTAAACACTTTCTTGAGCCAGTTTCGAGTGGCAGTCAGAGCACCCTGGAAGACACTCCGGCTGGCTTCAGCCCCTGGGCCTGCTGTGTCCTGTGGGGACGAGAGAGAGGTTGCTGGCTCCGCTCGGCAGCTCCCTCATCCCAGCCAGTGCTCAAAGACCTCGTTCGAAGCCCACTGTGCAAGCACTCTGTCCACTCCAGAACCCTGGGCTCCACCTAAAGGTGGCAACACTGGTAAGAACGGGGGAGGAGGCGCAGCGTTTGTGTCCTTTGAGGTCCCTCAGGAAGAGGGCCCTGTCTCCCCCAGACTAGGTAAAAGGACCATGCCTTGAAACCCAGAGCTCGAAAAGCCCAGGACACGCAACCATATGATAAAACAGCCCATCTGCTTGCCAAGAGGTCAGCGAGCCCTGTTCTAATACGCTCTTTGGAAAGCCAGTGCCTTCCTTCCCTCCTTTGAGACACCTCCCTTTCCAGGCAGCTCCCTCCCAGCCTCAGCCCTGAGGGCGGGGTGAAGGGGTCAAGAGGCAAACTGAAAGCCAGACAAGGTGATAAACAAAACTCCAGGCACAACCCCTTCAACCCCCCAACCATCACAAAAACAAAAACAAAAACCAGGTGGGCTGGGCATGGGGCACATGCCTATAATCCCAGCATTCCAGGAGGCTAAAGCAACAGGACTGCAAGGTTCAGCCCAGCCTGGGAAATGTAGTGAGACCCTTCTCAAAATAAAAAATGAAAACAGCTGGGGATGTAGCTGGGCCAGAAGGCCTTGGCTTCAATCCTGCTACTGAAAGAGAAAGAAAAAGAAAAGCAGCAGCCTAAAGGAAGCACCTGAGGCTGAACTCAGCGAACTCCACTTTGTGACTTTTCTCCACCTGCCTCTGATCAGTCCACCACCCAGCCAAAGAGCCAGACACTTGTCACATCAAGTCTGTTACATTCAATTTTAGTAATACAAAGTTTTCCTGTTCATATGGCATAGGTAGTGTTCTTGCTAAGCCACTATGGACTTGACTAACCCAAGATCTTAGCCAATAATGAGACAGCCATTTCCATAGAAAAATAAATCCTGTATAACTGCTACAGTTCTTAAACACAATGTATTTGGGAGCTGGAATCTGCCTACGATGGATTATACAGTGCTTACTCAGGAGTGCTCCCTTCACCAATAAAATTAAATCTGACAGGGTTTCTGTCACATCTTGAAGAAAAATTGAAAGGGATAAGGTTAAAAGAGTAAATTATCTCCACTAAAGCCAAAGTTTTGACTTATAATAAGGTTGAGAAACAGACCCAGTATAAAATCCTACATCACTTTCAAAGGGAAGTCAGAACCCTCAGGTGGGTGACATCGCAGCCATGAAAAAAGAACCCCTGATACTGTGGCCCCAAGGATGGGTCCAAGGCACAGGGGTGAGAGGGGAAAGCCAGGTACTCAGTGTGATGCTCAGAGAAGCCGCAACTGCCCTAAGGGGGAGACAGCAGAACATGGTTCCCTTTGGGGCATGGAGGGTGAAGGCCCTGCAGGGACTGGGATCCCCCTGCGGTTTAGGTATAGAATGCAGCCCGAGTCTCCTGCATCTGGAGGTGGGCTTTGGAAGGTGACTGGACCATGGGGGCACTGTACCCATCGATGGGGTCATCCACTGCAGAGCTCAGAGCCGAATGTGCTGTTGGGAGAGACCTGGAAGAGAATATTCTGGTCCCCACTTTCTCCCTTCTTGTCCTGCTTCTTAGTGGCCATGAGTGAGCAACTTTTCCTCCTCTATGCCCTCTGCTATCCTGTTTCTGCCTTGGAGCCAGCCGACCAGAGACTGAAATTGTGAGCCAAAATAAAGCTTGCCTCCTGTAATCTGCAGGTGTTGCGTGTTTTGTCCCAGTGACAAGAAAGTGACAAAGACACAGGGACACAGGGCCACGGGGCTGTGCATAGAGGAGGTAGACTCAGCTACTGTACTATATAGCAACATAAACAAAAGAGCTCCAGAGGAGAAAGACCATGTGTATTTTGGGAGACTCTGATTTTTCCATTTTCTATGACACACAGAAAGGTCACCTTATTACAAGACCTTGCCTGGCTGCCAAGCTGCCTCTGTCAGCACTATAGTCTATCCAGGGACATCTTAGGTGCTGGACATCCCTCCCTCCCACAAAAGCCATGGAAGGTGGGTTCAATACCCACCCTATTCCAGTTCCGGGCTGCTGGAACACCCTTGACACACAGAACAGAGCCCAATACTGAGCAGGTACCCAATGCATATCTACAGCTGGATCAATCCTTGTCTCACCTCAGCCATCCAGAGAACTGGTGCATTTTCCTTTTAAATGGAGGCCGCTTGAAATTCCATACTTCCTGAGCACAATATTAGAGGTATTAATTCCACTTACCTGTAGCGGTTGAAGATTAATAATTTTGGAGATGAGCTCTGCAGACAAGGATGGAATCTCACAGAACTTCCATTCTCTGGTGCTGTGGCAGACAGCTTCATGCAGTTTGAGGCACAAAGGCAGGTAGCACTGCACCAGGGTGTTCTCCAGAATTCTACCCAGAGTGGAGAGAAATCATCGTCACCCAGAAGAAATGGGAAAACAATGCCCATTAATGCCCAGCTCCTTCCCTTTGAAAGACCTGCAAGAAAGGCACTGTTCCAACCTGTCCTAGACCCATGCCTGGAAAATTTCAATTGTTCTTAAACTTCAGACTCAGAGAAAGAGGGAACAAAGTTGTTTTGCCTTTATAGTATGAACTGTTCTAACAAAAGCGAGTTAAAATACCTACAAACACAACCTCTTATTCTGAAAAAGAGCAAGGGATCTAAGCTACTCATTATGAAAATACTATATGCATTTGAAAATCAGCTCTGCTTCCAGGTGGAGAGGGATGAGAGCAAGAAATGCTAGAAAAAGAACACAAGCTATGTGTGGAGCTGAATCCAACACCTCATGGACCTGCTTTCTTGTTTAATGACAGAAGTTCATAAGAGAATGAGAGTGGTGATACGGCAGCCACTGGGGCAGCTCAGTAAAGTCCCCGGTGTGTGATACGCACAGAGCCCTGGAGCGCACACACACCAGGAACCTGGTGCAGGGAACACCGGAAGGGGCACAAATCCTGTGAAACCCCGATTCTCAGCCACTGGTAGCTATTACTTCCTTGTTTAAAAATGAAATGATTAGATCAGTCACTTGTAAAAAGAAGTGGGTATATACACTGGTTTGTGACCTTCCCATCCCGACAGCAAGTGTGAGAGGCTGCTGATCAGCAGGGGCAGCAGGTACAACCCTGGGAGAAGGCTGCACTTGGCTTTTCTACTTACACGCCATGATAAGTGTCCACGAGCTGCAACAGCTTCTTAAAAACTTTCTCAACATCCTAGGACCATGAAGAGAAGGGGAAATGACAGGTTAACTCCCGCATGCTCTCTTGGGGGAAGCAAAGCTGAGAAAAATCCTAGATATATCTGAATAGTGTAACAATCACTTTCTTCTTCCCTACAGAAACACTAACCTCCTGATTCACACCACTTTCTATATCCAAAAGTTTGTAAAAGGAGACAGCAAGTATGAAGCAGGTCACTGCACAGTGCCTGCCATCTCTGCCTCCCATACGTGTGAACAACAAAGGGCTGTTATTTTCTTGAGTTGTACTTACTGAAACAAAACGAACTTGGAGAAATCAAACTTTAGACATAAAAATATAATGACCCTTCTGGTTCTTATTTCTCAGTGCTGTCCCCACCCCAGTCCATCCTGCAGGAAAGAGCCACCAGCCCCAGATGTTCACACACCGCCACACTTTGGGGAGAGATCTGAAGTTCTGCCATCCGATAGTAAATGCCCAGGAAACAGTCCAGCACATGGGCAGGCGCATGGTTCAGGAACTCAGCAGCCTTGTCCATGTATTCAACCAGGCCTTTCAGTGGGAGCAAACTAAACCAGGACCGGAAGAGGTACTCATCCACATATAGCAAATGTTTGTTTTTATTCATAAACTGAAGCAATTGATTCCTGAGAAAAGAAAATGACAACAGAGAGAAGGGCCTTGTTGAGATCACAAAACAAACCCAGATTAAAGGAGCACAAAGCCAGGAGTCAAAAAAGTTCAGACTTCAAACATGATTTCAAGGTCACATGGGGATGAAATGTGAACAAGAGCATCTTAAGAATTTGCTCAGATGGAAGAACCTTGTGGACACTACATGGTATGGAAGCAGCTATCACGAAAGGACACACACCGTGGGACTGTGCAGTGGACACATAGCATCAGAAAGTAGGATGGTGAAGGTCCTGTGGATTGGGGACGGAGTTTCAGTGTGAGAGGGTAAATGAGTTGGGGCGATGGAGGTTGGGGATGGCCGCACAGCCATGTGATGTGCTTAATGCCATGAGCTGCACACTTCAAAGAGCTTCACATACTAAATTATGTATGTTTTACCAGAATTTAAAAAAGAAGAATTGAGGCTGAGGTGTAGCTCAGTGGTAGAGAGCTTGCTTAGCCATGCATGGGGCAATGGGTTTGTTCCTTAGCACTGCATACAAAAAAGAAAGAAAGAATTCACCAGGAGCTAGGTCTTTTGATGAATTTGTGAGTGTCCTGGGTTAAACCAAGCAGGTGAGCTCAACGAAGGTCTTTAAACAATGCTGATTCTGCAGCTCTGTACTGGAGACCCCAAAAAAGTTGACAAGTAGAAAATTAACAAAGCAAGGAAGTAACAGAGGTTATGAAAAACATCAACACAGGTTCACTATTTACTAAGGGTTTCACATAACTTTTTTAGTGCTAGGGATAGAACCCCAAGTCCACACGCATGCTAGGCAAGTGCTCTACCACACAGCCACATCCCAGCCCCTAACCTAAGGGTCACTTTTACCTGAAGGACAGATCTGTAATGCCCACATTGTCATTGTCTAACGTTAACAGCTAACTTTCTTCTAGATGGTCTACACATCTTTGATGGACATTTAAAACACACACTTACATAAATAGTTTTGAGTTGACTTTAATTTCAAAAGGTTCAGGTAGTGGAGAAGAAACAAGAACTTAACTGAGCTCACTATTTTAGTCCTGAAGTTTCTAAGCTCACTCTTAGTGGACTGGGGTAGGATGATGAGATCTGGAAGTTTCTTCTACAAAAAACAAAGTCTTCCCTAAGGAAGTTTTCTTACCTGAAGATTGGGTTACTTACAAGTGTGGTATTAAATTTCCAAATGTTTATTGATTTTGCAGATGTTTTCCCCTCTGCTCACCCACAGTTAAGGAACATGTCGCCGCAATATGACATTTTTTGGTTTGTATTGTTTTGTTGTAGCACTGGGGATTGAACCCAGAGCCTATGCACTGAGCTACATCCCCAACCCTCTTTCACTCTTTAGTTTGAATCTTCTAAGTTGCCCAGGTGGGGCTCCAACTTGGGATCCTTCTGCCTCTGCCTTCTAGAGTGGTGAGATTACAGGTATTTGCCTGCCTCAATGTGCTTTAATACTCTTCGGTGTGCAGGTGTTGTCCAGCCCAGAATAGTCAGTCTTGGCAAGCCCCTTGTGGACCCGAGAGGGGCATGTGTCCTACAAGTGTTGCGTGGAGTGGTCCCTGGGTGCCAGCTGGATCTGTCTGGTCAGAAGCGTTGCCACTGCTGTCACTGGGGAGCGCGGCTCTCCCAAGTTGTGGAGTCACCTGTTGCTTCTCGCATACTTCCAGTTTTGGTTTTAATCCCACGCCCCCCTCCACCAGGTCTGATACACATTTATCTCTCGTCCTCTGTGACTCTAGTCTGCCTCTTCAACTGGTGAAATGTGTGTTTCTTAGCTTCCACTTTATCTTTTATTTTTTAAGTTTGCACTTTTAAGTTTGCACTCCATGCTGAAGAGAAGCAGCTGTGTGTGTGTGTGTGTGTGTGTGTGTCCTCTGGCCCCCACTCAGGAGACAACAGGCAATGTCTAAAGACATTTTAGCACCTAGGGAAGGGTGGCCAGCCTGGCAGCTTCTTGTAGGTGGGGACCAGGGCACCATCTTCCCAGCCAGGCATGGTGGCACAGACCTGTAATCCCAGCATGTAGGAGGCTGAAGCAAGAAGACTGCTGTAAGTTTGAGGTGACACTGGGCGACATAGTGAGCTCAAGGCCAGCCTGAACTACATAGCAAGATTCTGTCTCAAAAAATCAAGACCAACTATCAACAAAACAAACACCCACACACCTTCCCATACTCAGAACAGTCTTATCACACGGAGTGATCCAGTCCCAACACTCAGCAGCACCACAGGTGAGAAACCATGCCCTCCAGTTACAATAGGCAGTGTTTCTTTTAAAGTCCTGTCACGCTGCAGGGTGCCAGGCCCCATGGTCACCACTTGCTGCCTTCTGTCCCACCAGGGGCACTGCTCACCACACTGTGAGGCCTGAGCTGTTCTAGCTCAGCCCTCAGGGCTCACTATTTCACTTCCAACCACTTCTTCATGGGTCAGGCAGCTGGGCAGCCCCGGGACCATGGACCCTGAGCCCATGGAGGTGCACTGTAAATGCAGGAGTACACACCTTTGTGTGCTGGTCAGAGAAATTCCACTGCAAAGCCCAAAGTATTAGTTTAGTAGTCTATTTTGCTCAGAAAGGTTAAGTGGTCCTTATTTCTGTTCTATTAAGTAACCTACGACTATTTTACAGAAACTATACTTCAAGGGAAATTGTTTGGTTTCCTGAAAATACTGATACTTTTACTTCAACTGCTAGGGTGCAGGGCTTCTAGCTGGGGGCCATGAGGGCATCTCATAGGAATAGGGAGCACCATATTACTGTAGGTCTAGAGCTTGAACCCAGGGCCTGCATATTCTAGCAAAGTTCTCTGTCACCACGCTACCTCTACCACTAAGCTACATTCCTTGCCCTTTCACCTGAATTCTGATACAGGGTCTTACTAAGTTGTCCAGGCACTTTTGATCCTCCTGCCTCAGCCTCCTAAATAGTTGGGATGGTAGACATGTGCCACCATGCCCAGCTCCAGGCACGTTTTAAACTAAAATGCACTTTCTCCTAGGTTAGTGTTCTAAATCCTGTCAGATTTTCAGACAGGTAGGATCCTGGAGCAGCCCCTTTATGGAGGCCTCACTGGCAACCTGCCCGGGGGGTGTCCTCATGGCTCCCCACACGAGGCAACAGTGATCAGGGACAACAGAGCTGTTCTCCTGAAAGGCACAAGGCCCACAGTGAGGTGACTAACAGGCCAGCCCTGAACAGCAGAGGGCTTTCCCCAAATCCTTGCCATGTAGAGGGATTAAGTTGGAATGCCAGCCTTTGAGAAACTGCTTGATGCTCTCAACATGGCCAAATAAACCACTGCTGTTGGGATAACACAACCACATTGCCCTCAAGCCCCTCCACCAGTGAGGGGTCTGAACTGCTTTAGTAAAACATCAGAGTGAAAAAAAAAATGATCTAAATAAATAACAGTAAGTCAGGCGTGGTGTCACACGCCTATAATCCCAGTGCTCTGAAGACTGAGACAGGAGGATCGCCATGAGTTCTCAAGGCCAGCCTGAAGTGTATAGCAAGATCCTGTCTAAAAATAAACACATAAATAAATAAATGTATTAAATATGGCTTTGTAAGAATTTATAATGACATTTTAAAACATGTTCAAATTAATTAAATATTTAGAGGCTATAGTCTAGCTGAGAAGACCACCTCAGCACCACAAAATAATATTAATAATGCAGGGCTGGGGATTTAGCTCAGTGGCACAGTGCCTGCCCAGCAAGCTCAAGGTCATGACTTTGATCCCTGGTACCGAAAAAAAAACAACCAAAACAACAACAAAACAAATAATATTAATAATGATAAGTATATATAGCTTCCAAATAGCCCTAAGCCCAGATATCTAAGTTTTCTCAAATACTTCCTGGTAATACTTTCTTGTGATGAGGGGTAGTTCCTTCTATTTGGATACACATTATGATTATTCCTCTGCTATAAGACAACACCAAGAGAAGGTACAATGGCCTACAACAGGCAGTCTTTGACCCACCAGTTCTACTTGCAGGAATATATGTCAAGAAAACAACTGAACAGAGAAGACAGAAAGAAGTTTGCTCTTCAAACCACCTCTCATAGCCAGGAGCAGCAGCACATGCCCATAATCCCAGCACTTTGGGAGGCTGAGGCAGGTGAATCACAAATTAAGTCTAACCTGAGCAACTTAGTGAGACCCTGTCTTGAAATAAAAAATAAAAAAAGGTCTGAGGATTGGGGATGCAGCTCAGTGAGAAAGCCCTAGGTTCAACCTCTGCTGTCAGGGAAGAAAAATGTTATAAAACTACAGAAATAACCCAAATGCTAACAACAGAGAACTGTCTAAACAAAAGATGGCACATTCTTCAAGTGGAACTTGAGGCTGTCATCACCCTAACACTGTGGATGTGCACGTACTGACATGAGGTGGTTCACAGGGGCTGGAGTATAATTCAGTGGAAGAGCACTTGTCTATTGTGTGGAAGGCCCCAGTTCCATCCCCAGAAACACACACACACACACACACACACACACA